>NC_091828.1:29884642-30190357 GCF_038994185.2 Dermacentor albipictus | reverse complement strand
CTAATGTGAGCCAAGTTATCTCGCAGCCCAGAATCTTGTCTTCATCTCAAAACAAGTGTATATGTGTCTGGGAAGGCTAATACAGTGCCTCACTGTGGACTCTACCTTAGGTTCAGAAATTTACTGTGTGCAAAAATGCATTTATGTTGGTCTGCCTGATAAAAAATTTGCCTGGAGAAGTCATCTAAGAGGCCTTTACTTGATTAACTCTTTATGTTCACATCCGCTAATTGGCGAACAAGTGTTCCACGCAGATGCTCTTTTTTATTAACGCATCATTGGCTCCACTAGCAAACTTCGCTGGCAGGAAGGTTGAGTCGCTCTAATCAAAACCTCAAATACCCGCCAGAAGCATACTTATGACTATTTCACAAATGGAGAAACCGCAATTTTACACCGGCAAATTATTTTTTGCTATTGCAAGCGACTCTGCTGCTCCTAATAAAGACGCACGGTGTGCACATCGATGCACAAAGTTAAATGCCTTGCTCCTTGCTCAGGAGCCGGAAGAGTTCTAATGAACTGGTTTCCTGAGCACTTACATAAACTATAGTGACTTGTCAAACTTGGGGTTCTCTGCCCCCAATGCATCCTCTTTCTGGAACCTACGAGAAAGCCATACTGCTTAAATTAGGTGCACAAAATAAATAAAAGGGAAGACATGGAAATCTGTCTGCTTCATGTCAATGTTTAAAATGCAAAATGACAGTAGTTTGTATTTGCACCGTTGCATGCACATGCTGTTGTGCATGCAACGCACAAAAGTGTCAGCAGCTAAACAGGCATTAGCTGTTGCTTTCTATAGTCAACACAGACAGCGTGCTCATTGGAAATATGTATTGTCACTAAGCAAATCTGCAATGTCAGTATACCACTATTTTTTGTGACATGAAAATATATATCGAGACACGGACGGAAAGTAGCCACTTCTCGCCAAAATAATGAGATTTTCTATAAAACGCATTTCTAGCTTTTTGGTATACAGCTGCTCTTATGTGCTTTTTTCCAGAGAGCATACCTAATCTTGACTTTCCCATTAGAGACATTACAAGAAATACCATATCAAGATGAGTGCCTAGAGCAAGTGAGAATTTTCATATTGGTGTAACCTACAGATTTTAACGCAGTTAACGCGGTAAAGGAATACGAAGTCCACAAAGATATAACAGTTTTCAAGACGCAGGCAGTTCAAGCACTTCTTTTTCGATAGACCGACGTACAAAAACAGGATAGACATTCTTTCAGACCACCTCGTACACTGACACCGGAAGCCTAAGGGCCAAACATTTAAATCTTCTTTACCTCAGTAAGGAAGCCTTCATTGCGGTGTCGCCACCTTAGGCTACTATGAAAGCTCCCTTACTGAGGGGCCCTCGGTGAAGATTTCCTTGGTGCTTCCTCAGCGTAAGGTAGCTCCGAAGCTACCTTCATGCGTCCTTACGCCGCTCCTGGCCATGAACGAGCGCTTCACCTCAACGCATAGCCACGTGACATTTCCTTGTGCATGCGCACTGTCATCCACCTGCGGAGAAGCGCGACTACAGTACGTATTGCCAGGCATGTTCGTTTCAGTCACGTGTGCGGCATGAAAGCGTTGCTAGGCGTTGCTAGGCGTTGCACGACGCCGGTGTGCCAGCGTTGCTGGAGCACACCAAGTTTTACAATGTAATATTGTACCTTTTTACGTTTAGTGAACAAAACTAGAAAAAAACACCCACGCATCTCTGTATTACCTCTTCAATTTAAAAATTGTATGACGATACAACGTTTTTTTTTATTGAATAATGGTGTTCACGTAAAGCTTTCAAAAGATTACCTCGAACGCAGGCATGCGACAACCGCTCCTTACGTGAGGACGGGTGAAGGGATCTTTCAGAGTACGCTTGCTTCCTCCATCGGTCCTTCACTGTAAGGAGGCCTCACGTAAGGTTAGGAAGCACTCGAAGGAAAGCAACTTTTCATTTTTTGGGCCTAACTGTGCCAAGGCCTGGATTTATACATAAACTTGATCTCAAAGAAAATTCTACCGGCAGTGCGGCATTGCTGGAAACGCAAGAATTTCTCCTCCACTCAGCCCGAAATCGTTAAAGAACTCCAGGAAGCAATATTGTTATGGAACAAACAGACAAAGGCTGCAGTATCGTAATCTTGCTTGTAGAAAAGTACAACAATGAGGGTTCGAAATAAACTAAGTAACAACACTCTTTACAAAAACCTCGACTCTAACCTAACTTCAGAATACAGCAATACCGTGCAAAGCACAATAGCGGAGCTGTTTTCCAGGGAACTGGATCACGCAGTCTGAATATCGCTTCATGATGGCCAAGAACTACGAACCAGGCCACTTCTACTTTCTTGCTAAAATTCGTAAGGTTCCCGTAAGGAAATATTTACAGCAGAAACGCCAAGTCGGCCTATATTTTGTAGAAACACACCTACCGATTCACATTCTAAATTCTCAAATCACCATCCTTCAAATTTCCCACCAGCCTCCCATCTTTTGTTGAAGACACGCCGCACTTCCTTCGAATTATCGACGACATCAAAGCCAACGGAATTCTTTCCGACCGGACTATTCTAGTCACTTTGGCTGCTTCTACCCTTTTCACTAACGTACCCATGAGTTAAGGAATTGGAGCTGTATCGAAATCACCCGCAGTCAATCCTCAAGTGCACGTTGCCGAAGTTTACCTTTCACTCCTTAGGTGAAATCTCACGCTCAACTATTTCGAATTGGATTCTCTTCACCACCCACAAACATTCGGCACTAGCATGGGAACACCATTCGATCCCACGTATGCGAACATGTTATCGTACAGCTTGAATCAGGCCTGTTGAAATTCTACCCTTTATAGACCTACACCTATCTGCGTTACGTTTACGACGAATTTATAGTATGGTAACACGGCACAAGCGCATTAAACGATATAATTAGTCATTTCAATTGCTCTCATCTGAGTAATAACCTAACTGCATACCAGTCTTCTAGTCAAATCAACTTCCTTGACACGACGGCCTATATAGAAACCGCAAAACTGAGAACGACACTTTACCGGAAGCCTACGGATGGCCAGCAATATGTAGACTGCAACAGTCACAACTCGGGATACTGCAAGTAAGGACTTTCTGTCGGGCAAGCGAAACGAATAAAGAGAATCAGCACCGAAGACAACGATTATATGTACCACCTAAATTACCTTAAAACAATGCCAGCAGAAAAAAAAAAACTATCCACAAGTCGCTCTCGACGGAGCTTATGATGTTTGCGTGAAGATTAGAGAGGCAGTCGGAATTAGCTAATAAATAGCCTACACCAGAGTCTGACACACCGCAAGCCTTTATGCCAAAATATTGCAATGCCCTCCCAAACAAAGATCATCCTACGAAAATACCACCCAATATTATCAAGTAATGAGCGTCTCCGAAAAGCGTTTCCGAATGTACCAAGGGTTATCTATCATGGCAACGGAAACTTAAAGGATATGTTTGTGCACGCAAAAGTCATTCAACGTCATTTCCCCGTAAGAACAGCGTGTTGTCCAGCCAGCTGCAATACCTTGAGGCCCCTTCAAAGTGAGAACAAATTAAAATCACAGCAAATAATGGACTAGGTGGCAACGCCCGCAGCCCTATAACATTCTGCTGCTCTGCGTACAGATTCAACGGGGCTTATGCGGATGCAGCGCTAGTTCTTTCTATGTCTCGACAAAAGGTCACGGCGTCAACGGTGTCGATCACGCGACAATCCATTTCAGCTGCACTGGGCGTATCGCTAACATTGATACCGACGTGCTCACGTCATGTGGATTCCGTGCCACCTGAGTCACACCTGCATCGTTCATTTCGCTCACCCGCAACTCCTGGAACATCGGAGGGCCAGCTTAAAAGGAAGCCCAGCAGCCACGCGCAACTCAATGGGCTTGGTGGCGCGGCCCAGGGCACTATGACTTACTTCGTACTGTTCTTCGCACATGTTGGTAAAAACGGTGTTCTTGTGCCTGTGTTTAGAGCAGTTATGTTTGTCCGCTAGTGCTGCTGATATAAAAGGGTGTATTCCTTTGCAGTTTGGAATAATATTGCGTTTGCAATAATTTTGCGTTATTTTCAGGCTATTCCAACTGAGTGGTGACGTAGAGAAACCTCCTGGCTCCAACCAACTAAATGAAATATTGCGCGCTGTAGCCGAAATACCTAATTCACACATTGCCTCAATATCTCGTTTGTCATATGTGCAGCATAGGCTTTCATAAATTGAAATCCCCCTCTTATTACTTAAGCAATATCAGGAGAAAAGTGATAAGTGCGAAACAACTGTGCACACTATGCGCAGTGATGTTGCCCAAATGACTATGAAAATTGATGACCTGGAATGTAGGAGCCGGCGCAATAACCTCGTAAATTTATGGCGTGAAAGAGGCTCTTCCGCCATCTGAAACGCTGTCGGAAGGTTCCAACTTCCGCACGTGCACATTACGTTTGAACTGTCCTTCTCACCGCAACCAACGTCTTCGTGCGCTATGGACATGTTCGGCCTGCCCCCACCCACACTGCATCGAACCCTTTGCAGCACTGGAGAAACGCTAGTGTATGTACATCGTGGACATTTTCCAAAGCTGACACCATCGTACCTGATCGGCTGAAGCCAGCCTACTGCGAGGTGGCTCCCACAGTTGCATCCCTCAGTTCACCCAGGGATCTTCATTACAGTCGATGCGCGCGATACTTCAGTACACCAAGTTTCAAGAACATGATGATATCGTTCACAGATCATACTGCTCTCTAGAGGTGGCGATTTGTAGCGCCTGCAACAGCGACGCGGTTGCCTAAGAAAACACGAGCTCATGCGATGCTCACGAGGGTTGCAATGTGGGCTTGTTGGTAATGCATCTTCAAGGGGAGCATGGTAGCGCGATTCAAAGGCGGGACAAGAGAAGACGCAAAGGGACACACAGCGCTAACTTCCAACACTGTTTATTGTCGAAAACCAGGTGATACTTTAACACTCAGACAACATGAGTCACAGCCACATGAACAGATTAACAATCAGAGCGATACATTTTGTGATATGTTAAGCCATGCGCAAAAATTTCAGTTCTTTTTCAGAGAGAGCCAATGATGGTTTGCTGATACATGAATCCCCTAGGGCATCAATCTGCTCGGCTTCTGTTATAAGTCTGGTGAATTCGCACTTGTTTCTACCGGTAATGGTTGTTGATTCGAAGAGAGGGGAGCACTTATGTTGCTTACAATGAAGGGAGAGAAACCCATCTGATACAAGTTTGTCGACTTTATTTTTGTGTTCGCGCAGTCTATCATTAATGCACCTGCCCGACTGTCCGACGTAATAGTTCCCATCCGATAAGAGTATACGATATATAATTGAAGTCTTACATTCTCTGAAATTCTTCCTGTGTTTAACGTCGCAGCTAGGGGCACTTTCTTTTCTGGTGTTGTTTTCCTGCACAGGCTGATTAGTTTGTTGGGTGCTGAAAAAAGCACATCAGTGTTGCCTCGGCGGGCAATTTTCTTTAGGTTGTGCGACAACCGGTGGATATAACGTATCACTGTTGGTCTTTTTTTCTCTCGGTTACTATCCCTTTCCGCTCATTCAGCAGTCCCTGATTGCTGCACTTGCCGAAGTATTCCCTCTGCAACTGATGTTAGTACACGATTGGGATAACCTGCTTCATGTAGCCGCATGGCTTGTTGTGTGAAGGCTTCGTCAGTGCAGTGATGGCATGATTTAGTAAGTGCGTTAGTGAAACAAATTTTCGCAATTCCTCTTTTTACCAGTTTAGAATGGGCTGAATGATATGACAACAACGGTTTATTTGTCCGGGGACTGTAACACCAGCAAGTTAGTTCATCACCGAAGGTAAATTTAACATCCAGAAATTTGTTCTTTTGTTCTATAGGCACTTCGAACGTAACTTCTAGAGGACAATGACACTCGCGTATAATATTACTAATAGCTTAACACTCTGTGTCAAAGTTGCATGGCTGAACATTCACAAACACCAAAAAATCATCAACAAATCGAAATATTTTAACAACTTTTGTATCATTGATGCGTGAGCACAGGTCTCTGTCTAGCTTGGCTAAGTACAGGTTGCTTAAAACAGGCGCTAAGCAGGATCCTACACAGACCCCTTCTTTTTGAAGGTACGCAATGTCATTTCTTTGCCCAAATGTTGACTTCATGTACAAGTCTAAAAGTTCTAAAAAAATTGCAATGGTTGTGCCCGCCTTCGTGCTAAATCTTACTGCCCCAAATTCATCTATACATGATTGAACACAACTTAACAATTCATTCTGAGCGGCAAAGAATAATACAGGTCTTTAACATCTGCTGAAAAGGCCTTTAGTCCCGCGTTACAGTTGTCCTCTACAAAGGCTTACACTTCCTCGGAATTTTTTGTGATGAACGGATCTTTAATCTCGAGTAGGTTAAGCTTGTCTACCCATCCCTGAAACTTAAATTACCAGCTAACCTTTCACGACGTGACGCAACATTTCTGTGTCAGCTGTGGGTAGGAGTAGCATTCATTATCTGCTACAGCTATTGTATTGGAATTGCGGACTTACCTATGTGCGCTAAGTGCAAGTGTGAAGAGACCATCAGTCATGTTCTGTGCCGCTGTTCTCGTTTTGATAGCCAACATCAGACTCTCCAGTGTGCCCTGAATAAACTGGGTGACAGGCCATTTACAAAAGCAAAGATCTCGGGAGCCTGGCCTCACAGTTCATTAGCCCAGAAAGCTGTTCGAGCTCTTCTTCACTGCCTGATGCAACAGACTTGAGTGCCCGACTATAGACATCCTACACCTAACTTAGTGCATGTGAAAGTGGAGTATAGACTAATGTTTTCTCTCTCTCCCTCTTTCTCTCTCTCTCGATCACTCCCCATTCCCCTCCCCACGTGTAGGGTAGCAAACTGGTCTCAGTCTCGTTCACCTCCCTGCCTTGCCTTCTTCCCATCTCTCTCTCTCTTGGCAGCCAATATGCTCTCTTCACAGCTCTATCCTTCATCAGCCAGCTGATATAATTCATCATTAAAATTAAATTATATTTCACAGTTCTACGTAATAAGAGTATGAAGTTTATTTGTCCTGCCTGCTTACAGGAACGGGAGCAGAGGCTAAAGGCTACGTAGCATCAGAAAGTCCTCTTCTCCCACTGCAGTTCGGCATGCAGGCCGATATACATGACTAAACAGTGTAGGTCTAATCATTTTGAAGAAACATATCTTTCACAGCAGAAGAAAAGAGCGTAAAAAGCAGAAAAACATCAAAAACAAATATCGCCCAAGTTTTGCACATTCACAACATTCACACGATTAAGTTAACCCTTTACTGCACCTTGTTGCTTATAGGCAACATACCGATAAACGGCCATAAAAACAAAATCTAAGTTCAGTTGGTTCTTCCTGTACATGATGTTGCATTTCTACAACAATAGTTTGAAATACACACCTTCATTTTCTGCCCTCTGTGTTCATTCTGCGCAACTATTGCCAAACAAACGTGGTGGACGCTGCTCGCGCCAGCACGCAGCTATACAGGTAAGTTTTGCCAGTTATAAATGCCTTTCTGAACGGAATAGCCTGGGAAAAAAAATGTTAAGCTGTGTAGTACACCTTCCTAATCGTTTAGATGGCAAAAAACATTTTTTTCGCGCTATAGCTTGCTTCTCACGACGGAAAGTTACTACGTTGCGTATTTGTAACGACGTGCTCAGTGGATTTGTTTTTTGTTGTCGAACTAGAAATGGATCCTAAACGCTTTTATTGCCGAGTAATTTCATCAGATAGCCAAGACAGTGAACTTTCCGGGAGTAACGACGACCCCGAGTGAAAGTCTGTTTGGATTTATTGTGTGTGAAATGCGTTGCCTGGTGGAATTCCTGAATTTTTTCATCTGCGTGTGTGTGCGTGCGCACTGCTGTCTCGCATCGTTACGGCTTCAACCTTATATCTGTGCTCCTGCGTTTTAAATTTTTGGTTATAACCCGAAGACACCGTGCATAGTGGTTCCGTCTTCTTTCAATATACAGAGGCACCCTGTCTTCTCTATCTGAATTTCGCTTTGTTTTACCGCTTATTTTATTCCGTGTATATCGCTGCCTGTTTGGGCTGCAGATGTTCAACCTGATCTCTAAAAGCTAATTGACAGCACAAGCGAGTCGAGTGCATGCTCCGACGAGGAAGAAAGTACAGCAAATGGCACAACACCTGACCACCGCTTTATACAAGCTAAGAGAAGGATCATTTGGAAGATGGACAATCTTGTGAGAGATCTGGAGACAATTCAGTTCTCCGGAAAAAGCGAACTTCAAGAGTACATTTCACAACTAGAGACACCATTCGAATATTTCAAGTTTCTCTTCCACGGCTCACTGAATTGGCTAATTGCAGATCAGAGCAAGTTGTGTGCGCTCCAGACCGACGTCAGTCAGGCCCTTTGTACCACCGCAGAAGATATGGAAGTGTTTGTTCGGACGGGCCGCATGTGGATGTCGATCACTCAAATGAGGAACTCGAGGTGCTACTGGAGTGCTGAAACCAGGGTTAGCCGAGCGGCTGACAACTTTCCTGTGGGTCGCTTTGAAAAACTGAAGCATAACACCCACTTCATTGACAATAGTACTCTCGGCTTAAAGGACGCGCCAGGAAGAGATCGGCTTACGAAAGTGCGTCCTCTCATTGACACCATCAATGATCAGTTGTCGCCTGTGCCTCTTGAAGAGCATCTGTGTATTGATGGACAGATCATACCCTTCAAAGGTAGAAGCTCCCTCAAGCAGTACTGTCCCAAGAACCCAAAAAATTGGATTACAATGTTATCGTGCTCTCCGGTGTAAGCGGCTTCTCCTACAAATTGGAGGTGTATACCAGACAGGAGAACTTGGCGCAAAGACTTTCAGGAGAGGCTGACTGTGGAGCGAGTGAAAACGTTGTTGTTCGCTTTAGTAGAATGATTCCGAGAGGCGTACAACACAAAGCGTACTTCGACAACTATTTCAACTCGCACGTGTACCCGACTGACACGTGGTGATACCATTCCTGAGCTTGCGCAGATGAGTTTTGTGTCTTCTTTCTTTTTTCGCCTAAGTGCTCCCTTCAGTTGATAGTCGGCGTTCGTGTTGTCCACTTCTCTACTCTTGTGTCCTGTCTGCACGCCTCACCTCCTTTTTGCATAATGAATCCTTGCCAACTAGCTCAGTTTTCTGTCATTATTATATTTCAACTGCCCAAGTTTGCAGGTGCACCTAGAAAAATACTCTGTACACTGCATTGGTACTATGCGGTCAAACCGGGTCCCTGCAGTGAGCCTGCCTAGCGAGCAGGAAATGAAAAAAAAGGAAGAGGACATTTTGAAGAGAGGGTTGCAGTTGTGGATGGAATTGAACTGTCATGCATAAGGTAGCAAGATACCCGAGCAGTGACTTTGCTCTCCTCCTTTGTTGGAACACAGCCTGCTACAAGTGCATCAAGGTATATTCGCCAAAAAAAAAATAGAGAGCAGAGTGAGATACCATGCCCTGCAGTGATCACCATCTACAACAAGAACATGGGAGGCGTCTACCTTTTGAACTCCGTCATCTCCATTTACCGTCCCTACCTAAAGTCAAAAAGATATTATTTTCGTGTTTTTCTGCACATCCTTCACTCGACAGCTGTAAATGCTTGGTTGCTTTACAAGAGGAACATCATGAAAAAACGCGATCAGTACACTGAACGGCTACTTCCGTTGGCTGAGTTCAAGATGGACCTGGCTGCATCACTCTGCAAGGCTGGGAAGACGGCGCTGAAAAAGCAAGGAAGGCCTAGCAATGAGTCAATAGAACAAGCCTGTGACGAGAAGAAAAAAAAAAAGGCACCATCAACTCCAACTCAGGATGTCAGGCTAGATCATGTATTATTTCTCATCTACGAAGCTTTGTCTCAGTGCTCATTATTTTCATTTCTTTCCTTAGGTTGGTCACTGGGTACTTTGGAGCAAGAAGCGGCAGCGCTGCCAGCTTCCTGGCTGCACAGGAATCTCCATGAGCTACTGCGTTAAGTGTGGAGTGCATCTCTGTTCCACAAACAAGAGCAATTGCTTTTTTGTGTACCACACTACAAAATGAGTGCACCATTTCTCATTACACACGGATTACTCCTCGCGGTATAGAACCAACCTTTTCAAGCAAGCAAGTGAAATAGCCTTCTATTATACGATGTGTTCCCCCTTGCTGATTGCCATGTAAATAAATGTTACAGTTTGAAACACAATAAGCCAGGCTTTCCTCAACTTTTTCTTTATGCGCACGTTGTTGCAAATATGCAACGTACCCTTTTTCTGCCAATACAAACTGTAAAAGTCCACCGAAGATATTTTTTTGTTAGTACAGCTATTGTTATGGTTCCCTGCAACGACATGAATTATTTTATGGCAAAAGAAAAAATTGTGCAGTAAAGGGTTAACAAAAACGTGTACATCAGGTGGAGAAGAAAAGAAAAAGGCATTTGTATCACACAGTACGAATTGACAAACTATGACAAGAAAAAACATTTCACATTTAAGCAAACTCCGTATCATTACGTATCAGGATGGACTTGATCATGGTACTAGAATTTATGTGATGAGAATCTATGAGATCATGTAAGTGATTTAGCTAAATGCCAGTACTTCGTAGTCTTTGTTGTTTGGAAGAGTTTATCCTCAGTGTTGGCGTATTTTTGCTTTGCTGGCGTATGTTGTAGATTGTACCCACTGAGGTACTTTGAAAACATCCAGGCGTCTTTTGTATGAGCCATTGTAAAAGCTTGAAATAATATGGTTGCGTTACTTTTAGCATAGAATATTCTTCGAAAAGGGGTTTAGTCTTCAAGTCCCTGATAATGCCGTTATATTTTTCGAATGCTCGCAGAGATCTTTTCCGTAGAATTATTAGCTTTTGAATATTAGTGTAGTTGTACCCCCCATACCAAAATACGGTCTGTTACTCTAGAATAGAACAGAGCATAGTAAAATTAATTTTGTAACCATTTTGATAAGACTGGGCTGAATTTGTCGAAGCATCCAACAACTCTACTAAGTTTTATTGTTAGTTTTTCTACATGTGTGTACCACGTCAAGGCTTCAGTAAACCAAACTCCTAAGAACTTGTGGGTCTTTACCTGCTCTAAACGTATGCCCTCAAACACAACAGTTGTTTGATAGTTACATAGTTTATTGATTGGAACAAATATAATGTATCTCGTTTTACTGACATTTAGTTGCAATTTATTTGCAGTAAGCCAACCTGCCAGGTTATTTACGTAATTATTCACTTGGTGCTCAAATTCTCTAATAGATGTACTGCTGAAAAATATATAAGTGCCATCTACATATATTATGAGCTTGGAGAACAGTGCATGTGAATGAGATCGTTTATATATATTATGAACAACACATGGCCGAGTATTGAACGGTGCGGTACTCCTCTGGTTGTAGTTGCAGAAGCCGATGCGTTCTTATTTATGCTAACGTATTGCTGGAGGTATGTGAGATAGTTTTTCATTAAATTAAGAACCACTCCATGCCCGCCATGCTTGCTAAGTTTGTACAGGAGGACTCCATTACATACCGAATCAAATGCCTTCCTAAAATCTACAAGCGAACCCAATGTTTCGAGCCTATGTTCAATGCTTTCAATTATTTCATATTCAATAATATGTAGGGCTGCTTCATAGGATTTGTTTTTCTGGAAGCGATACTGTGCCTCACTGATCACATTTTACTTTGTAAAGAATTTGTACAATCGAGCGTTTATCGCGTTCTCAAATACTTTAGATAAAATTGGAAGAACGGCGATCAGTGTGTAGTTTGTGAATTGTTATTGATCACGTCCGTTAAAAACTGGGCAAACTATGGATATTTTTAAGCGGTCTGGGAAAACACCAATTCCAAACATTCTATTAATAACATGAGTGATGATTGGGGCTTTAACTTCGCCTATCTATTTTCAAGGAGTTCATTTAATTTCGTCGACACCAGGCGCAACATTATTCTTCTTCTGGTATAATGCCTGCATCACTTTCTCTGATGCCACAGGGCTTAGTACTACAGAGTTTCTAAGGCTGTATTCACTGAATGTAGAATAAGGTATCGTATCGCTATCGTTTTTGTTTTCTCCACTTATAAAATATTCCTTCATCTTAGCAGAAGCTTCCTTATCCTTCAAAATGCCTGAACTGGTTTGTCTGCATAGCGTTGACGCCTGTTTTTTCTCAGCCATTAGGTCTTTTGCTTCTTCCCACGCCCTCCTAGATTCATCTTTTATCCTCCCAAACAGTTGTTCATAATACCTTTCCCTCGAGCATCCTTAACTCACTAATCAATCTTTTTCTGCATTTTGTTTATTTCAGAAAGTGCCACTATTTTTCTGGATTGAATATAAGCGTGGTAAATTTTATTTTTTGTCTTGATAATTTTCAATAGTCTTGCATCAACCCATGGCTTTCTTGCACGTTTTGGCCGCTGATTGATGCCACTCGTTGTAAATGCTCGATATAGTGCGCTATACACTTCTGAACACATGCTTAGTTTCCTGCATTGAGGTTACCTTGTTCCAGCAGGCATGCCAAGTCGATCAAATGAATATATGAGCGAAACAATTCTAAGCCTGCAGAGCTAATAGTGCGTGATAAGACGGCCACCTTATTTTTCCATTTTACTTGCACAGTTGGAAGAAAAGAAACATCCGCGGATGATAGCTTATATCAGTAGTTAGCAGTCCAGCGATACAATGTGCCGAATGAATGTTCGTTGTACATATATCTAGCAAGGTAGCACATGTGTCTGTTAATTGTGTGGCTTCTGCGATAAGACTTGCGTAATAGAGGTTTATATCCGTAGTGCCATCACTACAGGAGGGAATTTTAGAGAACCCAACAAGCCAAGCCAAGCTAGAAAGCGGAGTCAAAGCAGCTCGACGAACAAGTTCTGGTAAAGGAATGAGTAATCATACAAAGACCATCAGTACGTCAAAAAGAGCACCGTCGAAGTAGCAGACACAATAAAAAAGAGACATCTATGTACATGTCAACTAAACTGAACACAGCCTCAATTTTTCAGCTTTCCTAGAAAGACCTAAATGACTTTTTAACGCTGCCTATTAGTATGTAAAGGGGAATGGAAGGACGGTGTAGGGAAGTCAAGGGAGACGATGAAGAAAGCCATAACTTTATTCTGAAGCACGCGCATTCCGTATACTTCTCCAGCCATCGCGTTCTTAAATCGTCACTTTCTCTCTCCCCTCGACAAAATCTCAGTTGGGAAGATGCAAAACAATGTTGCAATTTACTGGCGACTGATGACACTGATGGGCGACTTCAATTGAACAACAATGAATGAATGAACAATGAACAAGCAATGAACAAGCAATGAACAACAATTTTGTGGGCATCATTAAGGAGTGTGCAATAGAAGTCGGTGGTAACTCCGTTAGACAGTATACCAGTAAGCTATCGGAGGAGACGAAAGATCTCATCAAGAAATGCCAATGTATGAAACCCTCTAACCCTACAGCCAGAAAAGAGCTAGCAGAACTTTCGAAGTTAATCAACAAGCGTAAGACAGCTGACATAAGGAACATATGGATAGAATGGAACATGCTCTCAGGAATGGAGGAAGCCTAAAAGCAGTGAGGAAGAAACTAGGAATTGACAAGAATCAGATGTATGCGTTAAGAGACAAAGCCGGCAATATCATTACTAATATGAATGAGATAGTTCAAGTTGCTGAGGAGTTCTATAGAGATTTATACAGTACCAGTGGTACCCACGACAATAATTGAAGAGAGAATAGTCTAGAGGAATTCGAAATCCCACGTGTAACGCCGGAAGCAGTAAAGAAAGCCTTGGGAGCTATGCAAAGGGCGAAGGCAGCTGGGGAGGATCAGGTAACAGCAGATTTGTTGAAGGATGGTGGGCACTTTGTTGTAGAGAAACTGGCCACCCTGTATACGTAATGCTTCATGACCCATTGCTTCTAGTTTTGCCCGAAAACCTGCACCCTGCTGTCCTTCGTTCCATGCATGATGATATCACGTCCGGGCACCTTGGCTTTACACGCACACTACACCGACTTAGACAGAGATTTTTCTGGCCCAAGCTCTCGAAAACAACGAAACAGTATGTCACCAGCTGTACTGTTTGCCAGCGCCACAAGCAAACGACGACGGCCCCAGCAGGCTATTTAAAACCAGTTAAGCCACCGACGTTACCCTTTGAAAAAGTAGGCATCGACTTGCTTGACCCGCTCCCAAAGACGTCAGCTGGCTACCGCTGCATTATATAGTATGCGTAGATTATATTACTCGCTACACGGAAACAAAGGGGGAAGGCAGCTGGAGAGGATGAGGTAACAGCAGATTTGTTGAAGCATGGTGGGCAGGTTGTTCTAGAGAAACTGGCCACCCTGTATACGCAATGCCTCATGACTTCGAGCGTACCGGAATCTTGGAAAAACGTTAACCTGATACTAATCCATAAGAAAGGAGACGCCAAAGACTTGAAAAATTACAGGCCGATCAGCTTACTGTCCATTGCCTACAAAGTATTTACTAAGGTAATTGCAAATAGAATCAGGAACACCTTAGACTTCCGTCAACCAAAGGACCAGGCACGATTGCGTAAAGGCTACTCTACAATAGACCATATTCACACTATCAATCAGGTGATAGAAAAATGTGCCGAATATAACCATCCTTTATATATGGCTTTCATTGATTACGAGAAAGCGTTTGATTCAGATGAAACCTCAGCAGTCATGGAGGCATTGGGGAATCAGGGTGTAGATGAGCCGTATGTAAAAATACTGAAAGATTTCTATAGTGGCTCCACAGCCACCGTAGTTCGCCATAAAGAAAGCAAGAAAATCCCAATAAAGAAAGGCGTCCGGCAGGGAGATACCATCTCTCCTATGCTATTCACAGCGTGTTTAGGGGGTATTCAGAGACCTGGATTGGGAACAATTGGGGATAAGAGCTATTGGAGATTAGCTTAATAAGTTGCGATTCGCTGATGATATTACCTTGCTTAGTAACTCAGGAGACCAACTGCAATGCATGCTCACTGACCTGGAGAGGCAAAGCCGAAGGGTGGGTCTAAAAATTAATCTGCAGAAAACTAAAGTAATGTTTAACAGTCTCGGAAGAGAGCAGTAGTTTGCGATAGGTAGTGAGGCACTGGAAATGGTAAGGGAATACATCTACTTAGGACAGGACACGTAGCGACTGTGGATCCGGATCATGAGACTGAAATAATAAGAAGAATAAGAATGGGCTGGGGTGCGTTTGGTAGGCATTCTCAGATCATGAACAGCAAATTGCCATTATCGCTCAAAAGAAAAGTTTATAACAGCTGTGTCTTACCTGTACTCACGTACGGGGCAGAAACCTGGAGGCTTACGAAAAGGGTTCTACCTTAATTGAGGACAACGCAACGAGCTATGGAAAGAAAAATGATAGGTGTAACGTTAAGGGATGAGAAAAGGGCAGATTCAAGATCAAGATTCAAGATCAAGATCATTCAAGATTCAAAATCAAGATCACGAAAAAGAAATGGACATGGGCAGGGCGCGGAATGAGGAGGGAAGACCACCGATTGTCATTAAGAGTTGCGGTATGGAGTGCAAGCGAAGGGAAGCGTAGCACAGGGTGGCGGAAAGTTTGGTGGGCGGATGAGATTAAGAAGTTTGCAGGGACAACATGGCCCCACTTAGTACATGACCGGGGTAGTTGGGGAAGTATGCGAGAAGCCTTTGCCCTGCGGTGGGCGTAACCAGGCTAATGATGATGATGATGATGATGTGCAAACCAGCAATGCGTTTGGCCTTTCTCATTTGACGAACTAGTTGTCGAACGACACTTCGACATAAATCGAAGTCTTCCGATCAGCAGGCAATACAAAAACCGCCACAAGGTTCCTGCTATAGAAAGACTTTTGTTTGACGCCATCGAGGATTCGACAAAGAGGAGTCACAAAACATCGCATAATAACCGAAGAATCTATTCGACCACTCTGCCAGAGCCCTTGCCGAGCTTTGGCGCGAGAGCGTGAAGCTATAATACAAGAATTTGACATAATGCTGCGCGACGGCATAATGAAAGAAACGGAGTCTCTGTGGGCATCTAGTGCAGTTTTGGTGAAGAAAAAGAACGGAACCGTACGTTTCTGTGTGGATTATTGTAAACTTCAAGAAGATGGGCGTATACCCGTTCTAACGGACCAATGCACACTGGATCGGCTCTGCTACGCTAAATAATTCTCGTCGATGGATCTAAAGATTGTCTACGGGCAAATAGAAGTAGACGAGAGAGATCACTAAAAGACCGGTTTCTTCGCGCCACATGGCCTCTAGGAATTCAAGGCCATGCCATTCGGACTGCGCTCCTTGCATGTAACGTGCCAGCGCGTGATGGACGAGGTGTTGGCAGGATTGAAATGGCAGACGTGTCTTGTTCACTTGGATGACGTTATCATCTTCGTGAGAAATTTTGACGATCATCTTAGGCGGCCTGCGAAAGTACTACAGCCGGTCAAGCCATCAGGCCCCGGTCTGAATCCGGGAAAGGGCCGCTGCGCTTATGACGAGCATCTTTTCCTGGGCAACGTCATCAGCAAATGCGTAGTCCACCCTTACCCGCAGAATACAGCTGCTATCG
Source organism: Dermacentor albipictus (assembly GCF_038994185.2). Lineage (NCBI taxonomy): Eukaryota > Metazoa > Arthropoda > Arachnida > Ixodida > Ixodidae > Dermacentor > Dermacentor albipictus. The sequence continues at coordinate 30,173,665 of NC_091828.1, read as the reverse complement.
CACAGTTCCAGGAGCCCATCGACCAGAAGGCAGTGCATAGATTCCCTTGTGCGTGTCCGTACTAAAGGTGCTTTGTCAAGGACGTTTCATGCATCGCCGAGCCGCTGACCCTTCTAACCAACTGTGATGTCCAGTTTAAGGGGGGAACGCCGTACTCCGACGCATTTCTACAACTCAAATGACGCATGCAGTGAACACCAGCACTTGCCCACTTGGACGAGAACGCCGATACAGAAATCCATACTGGCGGCAGCGGCCTAGGCCTCGGTGCTGTCCTAGTCCAGAGGAAAGACGAATTTGAACGGGTGATAGCAAGGTACCCCAGCAGCGACGTGATAAATGGTACAGAACGGCCCACTGACTCGCAAAATTAGCGAAATATGATGAGATTAGCGTATATATAGATAAGATATATATATATATATATATATATATATATATATATATATATATATATATATATATATATATATATATATATATATATATATATACATTTGCGTGTGTGATCGAGAAAACAGGGGTTAACCAAGGGGCCCGTTCTTTAATAATCATAAGTCGCCATCAAACCACCAAAGAAAGCACAGGGGAAATTACTTGTACTTTATAATGGAAATTCAAAAATTATCGTTTTTGGTAATTGATCATATTTTTACGTCAATTAGTAAGTACAAGTAAGTTACATGGGGTTCTCCTTAGTGTCTTTTTTTGAGGATTCTAGCGATCTATATTGTCACGTGGTGGTGACGTTAAGAACACAGTAGCAATACTGTGATATACAAAACTAACTTTCATTGGGCGAACCTGTGCCCACAAAACAGGCTACACTTATTGCACAACGATAGCGGCGAACACGGTCGGCTATCGTCGAAAATCTGATCAGCGGTTCAAGCGCATCGGCTTTTATACACAATCGTCGAACGTTCCAGACTAATCGTTGGGACCCGCGTGCCTTCCATAAAGTTCTACATCATTCGCGTCAGGCGAATAAATCAGATAACACAAGGTTCGGCAACAACAGACGGCGGATAGAAGCATCGATATCTTTCCAGAAACATCGGATACATTCAGGCGCGTCCCTCGCTGTGCGATTACAGTTGTTAAGCGGCGAAACGTGGTCGCCCGATAAAGGTAATTACACGTGTCAATACCCCCCTCTTAAAAAGCATCGACCCGATGCTACATACAAGCGAAATAAAAGCACCCGTAGCAAAGAAAACAACAACAAAAGAAAATAAGGAATTTCGTCAGCGTCCGTAAAAGGGTTTAAGGCGCACCACGTGGACCACTTCAGATCGTGCGCGGCGCCGCTGTGAATGCGAAACGCCGTCTGGCACGACCTCATAGTCCAGAGCGCCAATACGTCGGATGACCTTGTAGGGTCCGAAATAGCGTCGGAGTAGTTTCTCACTGAGTCCTCGTCGGTGTATCGGTGTCCAAACCCAAACACGGTCGCCGGGATGGTACTCAACAAAGCGTCGTCGGAGGTTGTAGTGTCGGCTGTCGGTCCTCTGTTGGTTCTTGATCCGTAGGCGGGCGAGCTGTCGGGCTTATTCGGCGCGCTGGAGATAGCTAGCGACGTCAACATTCTCTTCGTCAGTGACGTGGGGCAGCATGGCGTCGAGCGTCGTCGTCGGGTTCCTGCCGTAAACCAGCTTAAACGGCGTGATCTGTGTTGTTTCTTGCACCGCCGTGTTGTAAGCAAATGTTACGTACGGCAGGACGGCATCCCAGGTCTTGTGTTCGACGTCGACGTACATCGCTAGCATGTCGGCGAGGGTCTTATTCAGCCGCTCCGTAAGACCATTCGTCTGCGGGTGGTAGGCCGTGGTCCTCCTGTGCCTTGTCTAACTGTATTTCAGGATGGCTTGGGTGAGCTCCGCTGTAAAGGCCGTTCCTCTCTCGGTGATGAGGTCTTCTGGGGCGCCATGTCGAAGCAGGATGTTTTCGACAAAGAATTGCGCCACTTCCGCTGCGCCACCTTTCGGCAGTGCTTTAGTTTCAGCGAAGCGGGTGAGGTAGTCCGTCACCACGACGATCCACTTATTTCCGGTTGTTGACGTCGGAAAGGGTCCCAACAAGTCTATCCCGATCTGCTGGAATGGTCGGCAAGGAGGCTCGATTGGCTGTAGTAATCCAGCTGGCCTTGTCGGCGGTGTCTTGCGTCGCTGACAGTCTCGGCATGTTCTGACATAACGGGTGACGTCGGCGGTCAGGTGCGGCCAATAATACTTTTCTTGTATCCTTGATAGTGTCCGGGAAAATCCTAGGTGTCCAGCGGTCGGATCGTCATGTAGGGCGTGCAATACTTCTGGACGAAGTCCTGACGGGACAACAAGAAGGTAGTTGGCGCGGACTGGGGAGAAGTTCTTCTTCACGAGTAGATTGTTTTGAAGCGTGAAGGAAGATAATCCGCACTTAAATGCCCTGGGGACAACGTCGGTGTGCCCTTCCAAATATTCGACGAGGCCGTTTAGCTCCGCGTCTGCCCGTTGCTGTGCAGCGAAGTCTTCCGCGCTTATCATTCCGAGGAAGGCGTCGTCATTCTCGTCGTCTTGCGGCGGTGGGTCAATGGGGGCGCGTGATAGGCAATCGGCATCGGAGTGTTTTCGTTCGGACTTGTAGGTGACAGTGATGTCGTATTCTTGTAGTCTGAGGCTCCACCGCGCGAGTCGTCCTGAAGGATCCTTTATATTCGCTAGCCAACACAACGCGTGATGGTCATTGACGACTTTGAATGGCCTGCCATAAAGATAAGGGCGAAATTTAGCTGTAGCCCAAACGATGGCGAGGCATTCCTTTTCGGTCGTAGAATAGTGGCCTTCCGCTTTTGACAGCGGCCGGCTAGCGTAAGCTATCACCTGTTCGACTCCGTTTCTCCTCTGGACTAGAACGGCACCGAGGCCTAGGCTACTGGCGTCAGTATGGATTTCTGTATCGGCGTACTCGTCGAAGTGCGCAAGTACCGGCGGCGACTGCATGCGTCGTTTGAGTTCTTCAAATGCGTCGGCCTGCGGTGTTTCCCACTTGAACTCGACATCACATTTCGTTAGATGTGTTAGCGGCTCCGCGATGCGTGAAAAGTCCTTGACAAAGCGCCTATAGTAGGCACACATGCCAAGGAACCTACGCACTGCCTTCTTGTTGATGGGTTGCGGGAACTGTGCGATTGCAGCTGTCTTTTGCGGGTCTGGACGGACACCAGATTTGCTGATTACGTGGCCTAGGAACAGAAGCTCATCGTAAGCGAAGCGGCATTTTTCCGGCTTCAGAGTAAGCCCTGACGACTTGATGGCTTCTAGTACTGTCGCAAGCCGCTTGAGGTGATCGTCGAAATTCCCGGCGAAGACGACGACGTCATCCAAGTAAACGAGACAGGTCTGCCACTTCAGTCCTGCTAATACTGTGTCCATGACGCGCTGGAACAATGCAGGCGCCGAACACAGTCCGAATGGCATAACCTTGAACTCGTAGAGGCCGTCTGGCGTGATGAAGGCGGTCTTTTCGCGATCCCTTTCGTCGACCTCTATTTGCCAGTAGCCAGACTTGAGGTCCATCGATGAGAAGTATTTAGCATTGCAGAGCCGATCCAATGCGTCGTCTATCCGTGGGAGGGGGTATACGTCTTTCTTCGTGACTTTGTTCAATCGACGATAATCGACGCAGAAACGTAGGGTTCCGTCCTTTTTCTTCACTAAAACAACTGGAGACGCCCACGGGCTTTTCGACGGCTGGTTGATGTCGTCGCGCAGCATTTCGTCGACTTGGTGTCTTATAGCTTCGCGTTCTCGCGTCGAAACTCGGTAAGGGCTCTGGCGGAGTGGTCGAGCGCTGTCTTCGGTTATTATGCGATGCTTTGCGACTGGGGTTTGTCGAATCCTCGATGACGTCGAAAAGCAGTCTTTGTATCGTCGAAGCAGACTTCTGAGCTGTTGCTTCTTAATCACGGGGAGACTTGGATTTATGTCGAAGTCTGGCTCGGGAACTACGGTCGTCGGGGTAGATGCAACAGAATCCGAGAGGACAAACGCGTCGCTGGTTTCCTGAAATTCCTCGATGTATGCGATCGTCGTGCCCTTGTTGATGTGCTTGAACTCCTGGCTGAAGTTTGTCAGCAACACCTTCGTGTTTCCTCCTTGCAGTTGAGCGATCCCTCTTGCGACGCAAATTTCACGGTCGAGCAGTAGACGTTGGTCGCCTTCGATGACGCCTTCTACGTCAGCGGGTGTTTCGGGGCCGACCGAAATGACAATGCTGGAGCGAGGCGGGATGCTCACTTGATCTTCGAGCACCCTCAAGGCGTGGTGACTACGAGGGCTCTCCGGCGGCATCGCTTGATCTTCCGACAGCGTTATTGACTTCGACTTCAGGTCGATGATTGCGCCGTGTTGGTTCAGGAAGTCCATGCCGAGAATGACGTCTCGTGAACACTGTTGGAGGATAACGAAGGTGGCAGGGTAAGTCCGGTCATGAACGGTAATTCTTGCCGTGCAGACTCCAGACGGCGTGATGAGGTGTCCTCCAGCGGTTCGAATTGGAGCGCCTTCCCACGTAGTCTTAACTTTCTTCAACTGGCCGGCAATGTGTCCACTCATGACGGAGTAATCAGCCCCTGTGTCGACTAAGGCAGTGACTGCGTGGCCGTCGAGAAGCACGTCGAGGTCGGTGGTTCTTTGTCTGGCGTTGCAGTTAGGTCGTGGCGTCGGATCACGGCTGCGTCGTGTTGAACTGAAGTTGGAACGTCGCGTCGTCAAGTCGTCGTTCGTCGGTGTAGTCTTGCCTTCCTGACTTCGTCGGGACGGCGGCGTGTCGTTGTTATGTCGTCGAGATCGTTTCGTCGTCGTCTTCGTCGGCGGCGGAGGATCTTCGTCAGTTCGACGAACAGCAACCGCACCTCCATCGGTTGCTGCTTTTAGTTTTCCGGATATGGGCTCGCTGACCGGCCCCGGGCTGTGCCAGTGTATGGTTGGCGCTGCGGCGACAGGTAGCGGCCTGGTGATGGCGAACGGGACGGCCGTCGAGGGCTCCACTGAGTAGCGGCGAGGTAATCGGCGACGTCACGTGGGCGCTCGCCAAGCTGTGGACGCGGCGCGTTGACGGCGAAACCTCGCAGTCCCATCTCCCGGTACGGACATCGTCGGTAGACGTGACCCGCTTCTCCGCAGTGGTAGCAGAGTGGGCGGTGGTCAGCAGCACGCCAGATGTCCGTCTTCCTCGCGTAGGTGCGCTGGGCGACGGGTGGTCGTGCTGGCGGCGGCGGCGGCGGACGACAAAACTGTGGCGTGACCGGGCCCTGGCGGGGTCGCGGAGGGGGTCCTTGACGGCGTGCGACGGCGGCGTAGGTCATCGCTTGCAGCTCACGCTGCGGCGATTCAGCGGCTACTCCAAGTTGTTGTTGGAGTTCCTCACGCACGGCGTCGGCAATCGAAACCACTTGAGGCTGTGATGATGGGAACAGCTTTTGTAGCTCCTCCCGCACGACAGCTCGGATAGTCTCGCGTAGGTCGTCGGCGGCCAGTGACTGAACTCCGGCGTAGTTTGTCGAGGTCGTGCGGCGGTCGAATTGCCGGTTTCGCATCTCGAGTGTCTTCTCGATGCTGGTGGCCTCGTGAAGAAAGTCGTCGACGGTCTTCGGTGGGCTTCGTACCATTCCGGCAAAAAGTTCCTCCTTCACACCACGCATCAGCAGGCGGACTTTCTTCTCCTCGGGCATTTCAGGGTCGGCGTGGCGGAAGAGACGGCTCATTTCTTCCGTGTAGATCGCGGTCGTCTCATTAGGTAGCTGCACCCGGGTTTCCAATAGCGCTTGGGCTCGTTCTCAGCGTACGACGCTTGCGAATGTCTGCATGAAGCCGCTTCGGAAAAGTTTCCAGGTCGTTAGGGTGGCTTCTCGGTTCTCGAACCACGTCCTGGCCGCGTCTTCCAATGCGAAGAAGACATATCGCAGTTTGTCGTCGCTGTTCCAGTTGTTAAACTTAGCGACTCTCTCGTACGTCTCAAGCCAGCCTTCCGGATCCTCGAAAGTTGAACCACGGAACGTCGGAGGCTCCCTGGGCTGCTGTAGCACGATGGGTGATGCCGGGGCTGCCATTGGGGTGGACTTGGTGGCAATCTTTCTTGTCGTCTTAGGCAAAAGTCCGTGCTCCGGGGGCAGTTGTTGAAGACGGCGGCTTGCTCGATGGTCCGGGACTGCGTTGGTGTTGTCCTCGGGCTTTGGGCTTGGATCGCGGCTTGTCGGGGGCGTCCGGTACATGGACCAAAAGCACCTCCACCAGATGTCACGTGGTGGTGACGTTAAGAACACAGTAGCAATCCCGTGATAGACAAAACTAACTTTTATTGCGCGAACCTGTGCCCACAAAACAGGCTACACTTATAGCACAACGATAGCGGCGAACACGGTGGGCGATCGTCGAAAATCTGATCAGCGGTTCAAGCGCGTCGGCTTTTATACACAATCGTCGAACGTTCCAGACTAATCGTTGGGACCCGCGTGCCTTCCATAAAGTTCTACATAATTCGCGTCAGGCAAATAAATCAGATAACACAATGTTCGGCAACAACAGACTGCGGATAGAAGCATCGATAACTTTCCAGAAACATCGGATACATTCAGGCGCGTCCCTCGCTGTGCGATTACGGTTGTTAAGCGGCGAAACGTGGTCGCCCGATAAAGATAATTACACGTGTCAATATATATATGTATATATATATATATATATATATATATATATATATATATATATATATAAATATATATATATATATAAATATATATATATATATATATATATATATATATATATATATATATATATATATATATATATATATATATATATTTAGGTGATCTAGAAGCAAGAGGTTATCCAAGGGGCCTGTCTTCATTCTACATAGGTCGCCATCAAAGACACCAAGGAAAACACATCGGAAATTACTTGTACTTTACAATTGAAATGAGGAAATCATTATTTTTGTTCATTTAACATTTCGTTACGTCAATTGGTGAGTAGAAGTAATTTACACGTGGGTCTCCTTAGTGTCGCTTTGAGAATTCTTACGACATATATAAATATATATATATGCACAGGCTCATGTCACTTCCGCGTTGCACTGGCTCACAGCTCACGCCATACCCCCTATACACTATCTGGTGCCACACATGCCGTCTTTTAATAGCCGGTATCGTCATCAGCCGCCTGCCAGTAGCGTGAGTGAAGGTTAATAAATATGTAGCGCCCTTCAGCCAGTACCGTGTATTATTGATGAAAAGTAGGAGGTTCAGTCAAGTTCCATTAATACGGCCCTAGTGCAACCGCAAGATTTGGTCGCATTAGCAAAGAAACTGCGAAAAAAGATGGCGGCAGAGCACATGAATTCATGTATTTTGTTATCGGTCAAGCCTGTTTCTAATACTTTGTTCGCTTTTCGCTCTTGCTGCGCAACTGAACCGGTAAGCGTCAACGAGCGCCGACGTGCTTGAGCACTGCCTGATGAGCAAACTAAAAGAGAAAGAGAAGGTTTTGATGTTTATCAAATAACATAACAGTAAACCAGCATCAAAACTAGAGAAGCAGCTGCGCTGGGTGTTCAATTTCCTGTTTTTCAAGCATCATTATCTGCTACGCTTATGCGGGAAAAGTGTCGGGCTCGAAATAACACAAGCGGCATACGTCCGCGTTTGAATAAACATGTTTTTCTGCCAGAGCCACATATGGCTTCCTGCGTTCGAACGAAGTAGAATGTCACATTAGCGAGCGCCGAATGTATGCGCATTTGTCGCATTACGCTATGCGGGTGCAGACGAAATATGCTCGCATCACCGCTGTGTATGCGATGCTTCGCAGCGGCCTGAGCTCTGGTTTTATTGTCGAAGAAAAAGACCTGGCAGTTTGTAGTAAGAGGAAACAGTATAAAATCAAGTGTCATTTGTTTTAGTACGTAGCAATATAAATAAAGGAGTGTTGTCTCTTATGAATCGTTTGGTGCCATTAGTTAAAAGCGTTTTGCGGAGCGCAACAAGACTACAAAGAATAGCAATTCTTTCCTCATGGTAAGTGTAAAGTGAATAGGGAGGGGTGTTGTTTGCTGGATTAGCCCTTGCGTACATATTTCAACCACAAACCGCAAAATCTTTTTGAGGTGCTCATTTTACGTGGCTCATTACAACAATTTGTTCGCTATGATATTAAGGCCATAGCAGTGCGCAGGTAACCGGAAAGTTGCTAACACACGTGGCGCAGATTTACAGGGAACTGCAGGCTTCACAGGAAGCATACCTTGGAAGCGTGGGAGAACTGGGTCCCCGACATGCAGGTGTCGTCGGCAGTAATGCTGCACATGTTCTGGTGAGTGAGAACACCGCGCCATCCCTGCTCTCCTTATTCTATCCACACTGAACCACCCAATTCCTGGTCCAAATATGGCAGCTCGATTAAAGAAAAACGGAGAAGTGCTTTGGCAGCGCAAGCTCCAAGGATTGGACACGCATTGCTGCCAAACCTGCCATGTAGCACTCAAGTTCTGCATTATAGGGCGTGTGTCAGCTATGGCCCATAAGGATCGGCTGAACAAACTGCTTCTTTACAAGAGGAGTTGTGCCGTAACCCCATGGCCAGAACAGCGAGGAACCATTGTAATGCCTCATGGAAATTAGCGAAGCCGATAACTTTACGGAAGCGAGATGCTGCTGTCCCTAGAACTCAGGTCACTTGCTCCATGCGCCACAAAGGCACCCGACGGATGGCGAAAAATGCCTTGTGGGAGTGCCTCGGCAAGAAAGAAATTGGGCTGAAATACGTCCAGCTGCACACCAGGGCCTTTCAACATTAGATAATGCCCGACAACGACGGCGTGTTCATGCGACACTGCAGTCCCTCTGGGACACTTTGCGAGGCGGGAATTTACCGTTATTTGAATCTCCCCTTTCCTCATTTATTTTCCCCGCTCTCCTATCTAGACCTTCGTGCAAGTCGTTGGTATCCAAATTTATCACTCACCCTATGCAATTTTCCTGAAATAAGATGGGTTTTCATTGTAGAGGTAGAGCGATGAGTTCAAAGCTGTAAAGTAACGAGTCACGAGGCGTCATGAGTGCGTCATCTTTTGGGGTGAAGGCAACTGCTCAATAAAACCGCCTATGCTACCTGAAGGCACATATGCTACCTTTGCCTTCAAGTAGCAAATGTCGGTCGAAGTGATTTTCCACATTCGTCTCCAAGGTTTGTGAGTAGTGGCGCTGGCAAACACTCCCAAGGTTAGTTGAAATATTAAAAACACACAGAGAGAGAGAGAGAGAGCAAATTATAAATGAAAGGTAGAGAGCTAAACCACGATTGAGCCCAGTTTGCTACCTTACTTTGGGGAAAAGGAAATAGGGACCGAAAGATTAAAAGAAAAAGAGGCAGTCCAGGAGGGGTATCATTCGGTCACTCAGTCCGGATCACGGAAGCTGACTCAATCCGGTAGCTTTGAAATATCCCAGCAGTGCTTTTGTGGTCTTTTGTAGCTTCGATATGCGAGGCCATGACCACAAGATCTTGTTCAAGGTCAACGGCTTTCTATCTAGCTGATTGAGAGCTGTGTACAAGTCAAGCCTTTCATTTTAAAAAGATGGGCAGTAGCACAGTAGATGTTCTATAGTTTTCTCGACACCGCAGGCATTGCACTCAGCGCTATCAGCCATTCCAATGAAAAAATTAGATGCAATATGCATTGGTGAATGCGACGCCCAAGCGTAAGCGGCACCGCATTGTTTCCTCATTGCACTGAAGCCCTGGTAACAACCGCAGTTGCATAGAATGATCGAGGGAATACAATCGATGTTGAGTGAATTTAGGTGTGTGCCATTCTCCGATGTCATACGGTGCGCTAGCTTGCTTAAGTGTTGGGTTGCGTCAGTGCACGATAAAGGTGCAGAAACAATTGTTGCTCTTTCGTGTGATTTCCTAGCAGCTTCGTCAGAGAGGTCGTTGCCGGAGATACGGAAATGACCAGGCAGCCACTGTAACACGACGTCGTGTCCTTTCGCGATCATCAGATGGTGCGTTTCTCGTGTCTCTGACCCGACTTGTTTACAAGACACGCGAGGAAGAGATGACAGAAGACATTGTAAGGCCGGCTTCGAAAAGCAGAATATTTCCAAACGATTAGCCGGTTGGTTGTTAATATAATCAATGGCACATCGGAGGGCAAGAAGCTCCGAACCGGTGGATGTTGTAAAGCGAGAAATCTGGTATCTGGTGCTTATTGATCATGATGCTATAACGACTGGGCCGGTGGAGCTAGTCTGAAGGGAAGAGCCATCCGTATATATGTGGACTCGGTCAAAGTAAAAAGTGTGAAAACAATTCACAGCTGCTTGCTTCAAAGCCAAGGTAAGCAGGTCGGTCTTCTTTCTTATCCTGGAACCTTAAGACGTAGTTGAGGTTGATTTAAACACTGCAAAGCTGAGGTTGAACATGCTGAGGGTGTGAAGCGCGATAGTAAGGATGCACGACGGATGCTGACCTCATTGGAGAAGGACACCTGTGGTCGTCGTTCTGGCAGGCCGGCAAGAAAGCTTGACTGCATCCGTGAAACATGCCGTACCCAGTTGAAAATGACAACAGAGGTTGTGTTCAGTACTACAGAAATTTCTGTTGTCCAACAGGATTTTTCTGTAGTAACTACAGATTCCTGATGGAGCGACAGACTTTTCTGATGTACAACAGACATTTGTTGTTGCTACTACAGAAGTACAGTCTGTCGTATGTCTGTTGTTACAACAGAAAGCTGTAGCTCTACAACAGATTTTTGTAGTACTACAGAAATTTCTGTTGTACAACAGCATTTTTCTGTAGTAACTACAGATTCCTGATGGAGCGACAGACTTTTCTGATGTACAACAGACATTTGTTGTTGCTACTACAGAAGTACAGTCTGTCGTATGTCTGTTGTTACAACAGAAAGCTGAAGCTCTACAACAGATTTTTGTAGTACTACAGAAAAAATTGTCATCACTACAGGCACCCTGTTGTCCCTACAGAAATTTTCCTGAAGTAACCCGAAAAACTTCTGTAGTGCTACAGAGAGCTGTTGAAATACTACAGAAACCTATTGTGGCAACAGGCCCCCAATTGTCACAACAGAAGTGTTCCTGAAGTAATGCGACCAACTTCTGTTGTACTACAGGAAAATGTTGTACGACAGAAGCCTATCATTGCAACAGGCCCCCAGTTGTCATAACAGAAGTGTTCCTGAAGTAATGGACAAACTTCTGTTGTACTATAGAGAACTGTTCCACAACGGAAACCTATCGCCGCAACATGTACCCAATGATGACAACAGAAGTGCACTGAAATTGTGTGATGCGACAAGCTTCTGTAGTGCCCGGTTGAAAAAGACAAAAGGAATTCCTGTCGCAACTACAGAAATTCTTCTGTACGACAGAAGTTGTTGACATTTCTTAATTGGGAGACATTTCTGACATTACGACAGAAATTCTGATTTCGCAATATAAGCATTCTGTCGCGACAACAAGAGTTCTGAAGTCGGAACAACAGCTTTATATCCTGACAGCGACTCCGACGTTACGACACCAATTCTGACGTCGCAGCAGAAACATTCGGTCGCGACGGCCAAGAGTTCCGAAGTCGCAACAGAAGCGCTTTCCGTCGCGGTCCTTTAAAATTGTATGTTTTCGCATCGGTGGTGTACACTGTACTTTTCTCTTGCGCGGTATTCAATCGCGCTTCTCTGAAACCGGCAATGCTGATGGCACCGACACCGGTAATAAAGTCGACGTGGCGAATAGTTATAATTGTGCCGTGACGACGCGGCACCAGCAACGCTCTACCGGCCTCCTCAAAATCGGCCGCTGATCAAAATCATACCATCTGCGGGAATGGCTGCGTGTCCGTTTTTTTTTGGGTAAGATGTGGCACACAGGCCTGTAGACTTACATGTGCTGTTACACTGACACATTAGTTAATTTCCCAGGAATATTTTACAAGCTTATGCGAAGCGGAAAAGAAGATTTGGGTTGTTCCACAAAGTTGCGTGAAAAGCTGTCTCGCTCAGGTCTCATTAATCTCGTACAGTGCTGCCGTGAGAAGCCAGTATGCTGTCAGAAAGAACTCTCATCCACGAATGTTCATGTAGCTATTTTGCATTGAACACACGAATTATATGCGCGCTCAAAAGTGTAAAGAACGAGAGACAACTGTCGAAAATAGCAGTAATAACCCTAAATGTCAACGTTGTCTATTTCTGAATTTCTTATTTAATAAGGATATTGTACATCAAAATCGATGTTCTAGCGCTGCAAGATGTACCTGTCGATGGTACGAACACTCTTGCTCTTCTAGAGATGCGGCACTCGACGCGGTGGAGTGATAGCGGATCTTGGCTCTCAAAATGCAAATGTAAACATCAGCGCATCGGCACGTCATACTGTTCACATGGCCAAAACGTACACTCGAAAAGCATGTCTGGGGTGGTGCAGTGGTGTACTGCGGCGAATACAGCGTACAACCAGTGCCGTTCAGTGACCATTGTCTTGTTGTCTTCCATGTAGGTAAAAGAAAAGGAACGAGAAGCAAATTTGTGTGGGAAAACTGGAAACTTAATGAGAAGCTTCTAAACGATGATATCTTCGTGGATCGCGTTACGTCGGCGATACACGAACTGCCAATGGCGGACAACGAACTTCTGGGAGCGAAGTGGGAAAGATTTAAGCAGGCAATGAAAATGATGGCAATTGAACGATCGTGCGCTATAAAGCAAAAGCAAAGGCTGCAGGAAAACACGCTGAGAGATGACCTAAAGTTTTTGATAATGCAAGAAGGAAAGCAGCCAGGCACTTGCACCGAAGAAATGCGCACCGTCAAGCAGAAACTAGAGGCAATAGATACGGAGCGATATCGAGGAGCGATCGTGAGAGCGAGGGCACAGCGGCTGATAGCGGGCGAAATGCCCACAAAACGTGCTCTCGGCTTGGAAAAAAGGCACGCCCGCAAGAATGACATACCAAAAATAGAGTGGAACGGTGTAATCTACGTAGACAAAGGAAATATAGAAAGGGCCTTTTATGAATACTACAGCGGGCTCTTTGGTTACACCAAAGTAAGAACCGAAGACTTCAAGACCCGTTTCCTCTCTTTAATGCCGCGGCTTAGTGATGATACGAAAGAGCGGCTAGAACTGCCCATTTCAACAGAAGAAGTGCGGAAAGCCATAGAAGACCTCAACCCGGGAAAGTCCCCAGGACCAGACGGGCTAGTAGCACCGCTTTATAAGGCATTCAAAGATGATTTAGCACCGGTTTTGGCTACAATGTTTAATGAGGCTTATGACAAGGATATGCTTCCTCCTTCATTTTTAACATCCCATACAATTTTAATACCAAAAAGCGAAGATGAAGCTAGACTGCGACAGGTTACCGCTTACCGACCCATATCCCTGACTAATGTAGACTACAAGATCTTCATGAAAATTCTGGCTAAAAGACTCCAAGCCGTGATGCAAGAATTAGTGGGACCACATCAGACCTGTGGTATCAAAGGTCGCACCATATATACCAACATACACACAGCCCGGTCCGTGCTCGAGTGTTGCGATGCTTTGCATGAAAGCATCGCAATGCTCCAGCTCGATTTAGAGAAAGCCTTCGACAGGGTGCCGCATGACCTCTTGTTCTCTGTTTTAGAGCACGTTAATGTTGGATCAGTCATCTGCCAAGGCGTAGCCATGGCGTACAGAGGATGCACGACGCGGTTGTTAGTAAATAAGGGGGTGGGAGCGCGCATCCAAGTGCAACGCTCTGTGCGTCAGGGTTGCCCCCTGTCACCATTGCTTTTTTGTTTGTATATTGAACCTTTTTGTTTGAGCGTTATTGAAAGCAACAGCGTTCATGGTTTTCGTTTGCATGCGGCGGAGGTCCGCATTCTCACGTATGCTGATGACATTGCCGTATTCTGTGCTGACTACGAAAGCGTTCGTGTTGTGGTTCAAATTGTGAAAGACTTTTGTTCTGTGAGCGGGAGTGCTGTGAACTGGGCTAAGTGTTTGGGGTTCTGGCACGGCGACTGGCCCTTAACCCCAACGAATTTCGCAAACATGACTTGGACAGCAACCCCAGTAAAATATTTAGGAGTGCCGCTGGAGAATTATCGCGACAGTGAGCCATATTGGAAATGCCAAGTTGCTGAAATGCGTGAGAAGGCCGACAGGCTCAAAGGCTTCAGCTGGTCTATTTTCGCGCGTGCCACAATTTGTAACCTTTTTTTTGTAACCAAGCTGTGGTATGTCTTGCAAGCAATTCATTGTTCTCGCGTCAATGTGCAGAAGCTGCACCGTGTATTTGCGGTTTTTGTGTGGGGAAGCACTTGGGAGCGGACACGACGCACCAATCTGTTTCACCGCGTCCGCTCTGGAGGACTAGGTTTGGCCCATCTATATCTGCGCCAGTTGGTTAACCGATTTATGTTTTTTCGTGACACGAATGACCCCTTTTTGCGAACTGTGTGTCAGGTTAGGTTGGGCAGGGTTTTGCCAAATTTGGTTGTTAGTTCGGAGAGTATGCAAGGGAGCATTTTTGGCTTCCTTAAAGAGGTGTACATGGCATGTCGCGTCTTGCAAGTGCGATTTTCGTTTGAATATTTGTCAGTGGTGTCGCGAAAGAAACTTTATAAGGACCTGTGTGAGGTCTTTCTTCCGGTACCGTTGTACAGGTCGTTGTACTGTGCAGGTCCATGGCAGTCAGTTCTAAAACGTGTGAAAAGAATGACTGTACCAGGCGGAGTTAAAAGTTTCTTCTTTAAGCTCCATACGAACACCCTTGAAGTCAAGACGTATTTGGAAGCGAAGGGTTTCTTTGTGCCTTGGGGAAATCATTGTTTCATATGCCGGAAGCCGGAAACTATCGAACATGTCTTCTTAGATTGTTGGGAAGCCTTTTTCTTTTGGGACATTCTCCAACGCACGATTAAAAAGGACTTACCGGTTGATGCTTTCGGAATTAGATTTCTGCCCGTCGAGAGTGAAGACGGGATTCCTTTTGACATGATTATGATATTGGGCCTGCACAGTATTTGGCGATCCAGGATGGCGGTCAGCCACGCAGACATTGATGCCAGGCCCATAAGACAGTATTTTTGTGAATCTGTTAGCAGAGCTATTGAAGGATACAAGATACAAGACCCAGTGCCTGAGTGGCTTCCAAGAATGGAAGCTTTGCTACACATGCGTGAATTTTAATCTCATCACGTAACCCCAAGTGAGGGTGACGTATTTTTAACATACGTGTTGTGTTCTTCGCGCGGACTGATTTTGTAAACTGACGTGTTGAAGTCGGTAATAAAAAAAAAAGGGCGTGGTGCAGTGGTAAGATGCCGGGCTCGGAATCGTGAGGTCGCATGTTCGAATCCTAGGCGAAGACGTTTTTTTTAATTTTTTTTTTACTTTTATGTTTTTCTTTTTTGTACTAACAAATTTACATAACCTTACGGACGTCTCTGTCAATTTTTTTATTAAATATTGATCAAGAACTACACAACTTTCTACTACAGGACGTCACACTACAGACAACAGAACTACAGACAACAGAACTACAGGCAACAGAACTACAGGCAACAGAACTACAGGCAACAGAACTACAGAAACAGCGTCCCAAAATACGACAGACTCTTAAAATTTCCTGTTGTGTTTTTCAACTGGGTATATGGACCCTAAGTGTGTTGGTAAAACATAAATAAACAAGAAAGTGGGTAGGGAAAAGGGCCCACAGTAACTCAGTTGGTTAGAGCATCACGCGTAATGCGAAGAGGTGGAATCGTTCCCCACCTGTGGCAAGTTGTTTTTTCGTCAACTTTCATTGTCATTAGTGTATCATTTCTATTATACAATTAATAGGTACAAGATTTTCTCCTGTGTTATTCTTCAGGTAGCGCGTGAGTGGATACACAGAGACGACAATGACGTCGCATTGACTGCTCTCATAAAAGTGCTTTTACACGTCCTCTACGCCGGCTTTCCCGTATCTTACTAGGCTGCGACACTGGTGGAGGTGCGGGGTAGGACTGCTTCATGCTCGGCACCCCTTCGCCGAGCCATACCTCAAAAGCGAAATCACATTCGTTCGTCAAAACTCCTGTTCACCGGTACAGTGCTGCCTGCTAGGCCTGACGCCCGAGTTCAACCCTTTGCAGGACCCTGCTCGAACGCGTCAACCTACTTTCGCCACGGCTACTCCATCTCCATCGCAGGTGACGCTGCAGAGTCCTAAGATACCAGAAAGTTTCCATGGTGAGGCTTTTGAAGATGTTCACGATTGGCTTGACCAATTTGAGCGTGTCGCCAGTTATAATGACTGGGGCTCCCAGCAAAAGCTGTTTAATGTCTATTTTGTGCTGCGGAATAGTGCGCAGACGTCGTTTGTGAACCGGGAGAGGTATTTGACCACGTGGGATGCCTTCCGCACACAGCTACTAGGCACGTTCACTAGTAGCGACAGAAGACACAACGCGCAGCGCCTACTCGAATCCTGTATTCAAAAACCAAACGAGAGCGTTGCCATGTTTGCAGAAGATATGGCCCGCTTTTTCCGCAGATCAGACCCTGAGATGGCCGAAGGAGTTGCGCTATCTCTCACGCGGAGTGAAGGAGGAACTGTTTGCCGGGCTCGTGAGGAACCCACCGACGACAGTGGCCGAATTTACCAAGGAGGCTACCGCTATAGAACGGGCACTACAGCAAGGGTGCCGTCAATATGATCGCAAGAGCTCGCCGGTGAATGCTTCAATTCTACCTGAGAGCTGCAGCACGTCTCTGCGGGAAGTCACCCGAGAGATTGTGCGAGAGGAAATCCGGCAGCTTGATATCTCTCTCATGGCACCAGCGGTGGCTTCTGTCGCTGATATCGTTCGGGAAGTTCGAGAGGCCTTTTCCTCGCCCTATTTTCGACAGCCACAGACGTCACAAAATATGCCGTATCACCGCCAGTCGATCACTGCGCTTCATTTCTACAGTAAATCCCCTGCCGGCTACTCGCTTCGAAAGACCGATCTGTGGCGCACCCCTGACCGCCGGCCGCTATGCTTTCATTGCGGCGAAGCAGGACATGTTTACCGCGCGTGCCACTACCGCGCGGCTGGGTATCTAAGATTTCCCAGCTGCAATAACCCTGTGCCTGATGCTGTACGTAGCTGCGACGGAAATTCTACAAACTTTCGGCCAGAAGGTTCAACGACGCCTCGATCGCGTTTCCCATCTCCGGCTCGTTACACCCCACCGACCCGTCGCGGTTTTTCTGACACCTCTAGGGTCTGGTCCCCTAGCCCGCCCCGGCGAAACTAGACGCAGCGACCTCCGGGGGTCAGGTTGCAAACCGGCTAGCTACCCAAGAGCCCCCGTCTCCGACGATCGATGACTGTACAACTCCGACGACTCCCAGCACACCTCCTGTCACCGACGCCGTCAGCGCTCATCTTGTCGTTTGCATTGACGGCCACCAAGTGGCCGCTCTTGTCGATACTGGTTCGCATTTTTCGATAATGAGTCAAAAGCTGGCCGACAGGCTGCGAAAAGTTAACACGCTGTGGACCGGGCCCAACACCAGAACTGCCCGTGGCCAGTTGATGACGCCGATTGGAAAACGCACAGCCAGAATAGTAATCGCCGGTGCAGCCTTCGTCGCTACCCTCGTCATTCTCTTTGAGCGTTGTAAAAAACTTATACAGTGGATGGATTTTTTTAGAGAGTATGGTGCAGTGATTAATGTCCGTGACCTCGTCGTCACATTTTCTACGAGTTCAGACGACGTTCACCCCACGGAACACCAGCGACCCCGCTTACGCATCGCCGACGACGACGTCACGCTTCCGCTGCGAAGCTGTTCCCTCGTACGTGTAACGAATTTACTTCAACACAGGACTGCCTCTCAGTAGAGCACGCGACGTTCACCGTGGCTACGCCTGCCCCTGTGGTTGATATCATTCCCACCTTATCACCCGTCGAACGCAGCAGCCTTCTTGAGCTCATCGATGAATTTAAGAGCTGCTTCTCATCCACGTCATGAGTTAGCCAGACGCCGCTCACTAAGCACCGTATTGTCACCGAAGCCGACGCCAGACCAATTCGACAGAATCCTTATCGTGTAGCACCGAAAGAGCGCGAGGCAATCCAAACACAAGTGAAGACGATGCTGAGGACGGCGTATTCTGCCATCTAAGAGTCCTTGGGCATCGCGTGTCATATTGGTGAAAAAGGAGGATGGTAGCCTGCGCTTCTGCGACAACCACCGAAAACTCAACCTGATATCAAAGAAAGACGTTTATCCTCTACCGCGTATCGACGATTCCCTGGGCAGGCTACGAAACGCACATTACTTTTCGTCGATGGACTTGAAAAGCGGCTAGTGGCAAAAAGAAGTTGATCAGAGAGACCGTGAGAAGACTGCTTTTGTGACGCCCGACGGACTTTATGAAATTTAGGTGCTCCCCTTCGGTTTGTGTTCTTCGCCGGCAACGTTTCAACGACTAATGGACACTGTACTCTTAGGCCTCAGATGGCAAACCTGTCTGGTCTACCTCGACGACGTGATTGTTTTCTCCGTAACGTTCGAGGAACACTTACGGAGCTTAAAGACGGTCTTTGAAGCAATACGCTCAGCTGGTCTAACTTTAAAACCTAAAAAGCGCCATTTTGGCTTTGAAGAACTTCAATTTCTCAGTCACGTTGTTAGTCGTGAAGGTGTCCGATATGACCCTGATAAAATCTCTGCCGTTGCTAATTTCCCAACGCCATCAGATAAAAAGGTCGTGCGACGTTTTCTGGGCATTTGCGCCTACTACCGACTGTTTATTGCAGAATTTTCGCGCATCGCATGGGCATTAACACATCTCACGAGAGAAGATGTCCCCTTCGTGTGGGGTGAAGACCAGCAACGGGCATTTCACGACCTACTGCAACGGCTGCAGGCGCCCCCGTCCTCGCACACTTTGATGAAGACGCTCCGACGATTCTTCATACCAATGCTAGTAATGTCGGCATTGGTGCAGTGCTTGTACAGCGGCAGGACGGCACCGAAAGAGTGATTGCTTAGGCCAGCAGGACGCTATCAAAGACGGAGGCTATCTACTCCACTACAGAAAAAGAATGTCTCGCACAGGTGTGTGCCGTCCAGAAATTTCGGCCATATTCGTATGGTCGGAGTTTCACCGTTGTCAGTGACCATCATGCACTTTGCTGGCTGACTAATTTAAAAGATCCAGCCGGTCGGCTTGCGCGCTGGATTCTTCGGCTCCAAGAGTTCGACTTCACGGTTGTGTACAAATCGGGGAAACGACACACCGACGCCGACTGCCTCGCTCGGTCTCTTGTTGAGACTGCAGTCCACGATGATGATGACGCGGGTTTTCTAGGCGTGCTAGATACTGTCAACGTCTCACGCCACCAACGCGAGGACGTAGAACTGGTTCCTCTTTTCGATCACTTAGAGGGAAAAACAAGCAGCGTGCCGAGGTTATTTGCCGCAGGGCTGCCTTCGTTTTGCTTACGCCGCGAAGTTCTCTATAAAAAGAACTTTTCACCTAATGACAGCAGCTACCTACTCGTCATTCCCCCATCGCTTCGCGACGAAGTCCCACATGCCTGTCAAAACGAGGCGACCGCTGGTCACTTGGGATACACCCGCACATTGGAAAGAATTAGGCTAAAGTACTATTGGCCAAGACTTGCGTTGATCGTGAAACGTTACACACAATCATCCCTGGATTGCCAGCGCCGCAAAGCCCTACCCTACAGGCCAGCTGGACTGCTGCGTCCTGTTCAGATACCGCGAGCGCCGTTCGAACAAATTGGCATGGACCTTTTAGGTCCGTTTCCACTGTCTACTGCCGGAAATAAATGGATAATCGTCGTCATGGATTATCTTACTCGATACGCCGAAACAGGTGCTATCCAACGTTGAACAGCAGCCGAAGCAGCGCGATTTTTCGTCGAAGCCGTCGTCCTTAGGCATGGTGCTCCCGCAGTGGTCATAACAGATAGAGGATCTGCGTTCACGGCTGCGCTTCTGGATACCATGTTGCGACTAAGTGGTACCACTCACCGAAAGACCACGGCTTATCATCCCCAAACCAGAGGGCTGACACAACGTATGAATGACTCTGGCAGACATGATGAGTATGTATATCGACGTCGACCACAAGAACTGGGACGAGATTTTACCATATGTTACATTTGCGTATAACACGGCTCACCAAGAGGCAACACGTGTGACGGCTTTCGACCTCGTTTACGAACGCGAAGTGACAACAATGTTGGACGCAATGCTGCCACACGAGTGCGGTGACGACGAGAAGGGTGCCCAAGAGTTTACGCAACGCGCAGAGGAAGCCAGGCAGCTTGCGCGTTTGCGAATCCAAGAACAACAGGAATACGATGCCCGACACTACAATCTTCGGCACAGACCCGTCACATACAACGTCGGTCACCAGGTGTAGGTCTGGACTCCGATTCGTCGGCGGGGGCTGTCTGAGAAGCTCCTGCGAAGATACTTCGGTCCGTACACAGTTCTGCGCCGCCTCATCGATGTCAATTATGAAGTTGTCCCCGACAGCCATAACTGCTCCAAACGCCGGCGGCATCTGCCCGAGGTTGTGCACGTGCTTCGTATGCAGCCATACATTTCTTCATGACCTCAACTTTGCACCATCTGTGCAGAGCCTTCGGGGGTTGGTGCATCGGGACGATGCCTTTTTTCTTTCAAGGGGGGGGGGGGGAAGCAAATGCCACACCCTATATGGTCGCCGCGGGTATGTGCCAGGCGATGAGAACGACGCTGAAGTAGCGCGCGAGTGGAAAAACAGAGACGACAACGACGTCGCGTTGACTGCTCTCATAAAAGTGCTTTTACACGTCCTCTACGCCGGCTATCCCGTCTCCTACTAGGCTGCGATAATATATATATAGTGTAATCTGGTAAGGGCGGTAAATAACACAGTAGCGGTACTGTGAAAGATGAAATTACTTTTTATTGGGCGAACACGTGCGCACAATAACAGGCTACACTTAAAGCACAACCATAGCGGCAAACACAGTCGGTAATCGTCAAAATCTGATCTGTGGGCCAAGCGCTTCGGCCCCCATACACCAGTCATCGTAGGCCCCACAGCGATCGCAGATCCCCGAGCGCCCTCCAGAAAGCTCCACACTATTCGCGTCGCGTGATGAGATCAGACTACATAAGACTCGGCTACATCACAGACTGGATAAAACCATCGATAACTGTCGAGAAAATTCCGACACATGCAGGCGCGTCCTGCGCTGTGCGATAACATCTGTTAGGCGGTGAAACGAGGTCACCGGATAGAGATAAACATCAACACGTGTCAATACCCCCTCTTAAAAAGCCCGATGTCCCGACGTTGCAAACATAAGAGAGGGAAACACAAAAGGACACTTATTAAACAAAGGTAACAAAGCAACGAAGAAACACAGCACAATGTAACACATTCCATAAAAAGAATGTCCAGATTCCAGCTATGCAAAGTTCCAAAGTTAGTGTTGGTAGAACGGCTTAAGTCGCCCAAAATGGACTATTTCAAGTCGTGAATGGCGCCGCTATAATAGGGAAATGCCGTCTGGTACGACCTCATTGTCGAGTGCACAAATGCGTCGGATAATCATGTAGGGTTCGAAATAGCACCGTGAAAGCTTCTCGGTAAGGCGACGTCAGCGTATCGGTGTCCAAACCCAAACACGCTAGCTGGGCTAGTACTCGACGTAACCGTGTAGAAAGTCGTAGTGTCGGCTGTAGGTCCTCTGCTGGTTCTTGATCCGCAGACGGGCGAGCTTTCGGGCGCGCTGTAACTGGAGGTACATGGCAACGTCAAGATTCTCTTCGTCGGTGACGTGCGGCAGCATGGCGTCGAGAGTCGTCGTCGGGTTCCTGCCTTAAATCAGCTTGAACGACATGATCTGTGTTGTTTCTTGCGCTGCCGTGTTCTAAGCGAAAGTTACGTACCGCAGAACGCATCCCAGGTATTGTGTTCGACGTCGGCGTACGTTGCTAACATGTCGGCGAGGGTCTTATTCAGGCACTCCGTAATATCATTCGTTTGCAGGTGGTAGGCAGTTGTCCTCCTGTGACTTGTCTGGCTGGTTTCACTTGGCACAGTGGAGGCAGCATGGACAATCGACGTAATCGCTGCATCTGTTATCTCTGCAGCTGCCTTGGAATCTTCCCTGGCGAGGCGACTGTTTCAAGGTAAATATACCTGGTAGCGAAGCTTTAATAGGAGCCCATACGTTCAAAACGTGGCGTTCTATCAGCAGTTCATAGGACTTAGCGCTATCTGCACGTGGTGGGAACACTTCCGGTGGAAGAAAAAAATTAATGTGACGGCATATCCGCTAAAGGCAGCAGTGACCTCGTTTTATTTTGGAAGGCGCGAAATTTGTTGGCCTGCATTCGTAGCTATAAATTCAAATGCCCCGCCATTCGACTTGATGCGCGTTTCGAGCTTCCAACACGGAAAGCGATGAAAGAAAATGCCAGCCGTACAGTTGTCGGAATCGACCGCCTGCACAGAACATTCTTTCGAGGCCGACGAAAGTTTTAGGTGTAGAGTGTTAATCCCATCGTCGAATGCCAACCCCGTCGGCCAGCGCAATCGCGCAAAAACGACAAGACAATTATCTGGGGGTCGTAACTCACTACTTTTGACAGAACAGATTAAGAAACTGTGAAGCTACCCGCGTCACCAAATTCAGATACACTTCGGCAAACAAAAAAGCACAACGTGTGAGGGGGGCGTATTTCAACAGGTGAATTTTATGAGCGCGCCTTTCTGCTCATTTCAAGACGTGCATTGCATTGCGAGTGATAGTGGCGTCAACGCCCCCTACAACGATGGGCGTTGAAAAGAAATGTTTTCATTAATAATAATAACAACAACAAACTTGTATTTTCTTAACTCGTCACGAATATATAAAACTGACTAGGAATTTTATTTTCGTTCAATGAATCTGATTGTGTCTCGCTTGAATTAAAAAAAAAAAGGCTTTTTTTCTGTCCAGATGTTTGTTTCTTCAAACCATAGCCGCGCTATAATCACTGCTCCCATAACACCCTTTGCTGATGTCGGTGACAATTTGTTCTGAACCGCTTTTCGCCCGAAGCTTCGCGACCTATCCGGATCGACCTTGACTGTTCCGTCAAGCGGCGACGGCTGCTGTTGCTGCAGGAAAGGAACGTCGGTGACAGCGCAAGCAAGTTACCGGCATCACATCCGCCAGGGGAAGCAAGCTTAAAGCCGGCGGTGCTCAAGGACTATGTCCAGTGGAGGCAGCAATGATAATCAACGTAATCGCTGCCCCTGCTATCTTTGCAGGTTGGCACTTATCGTAGGGTATCTCTTTCAACATAAATATTTCTGTCCACGCTACCTTGACTGCTGCCAAGTTCTTAGCACTTTTTAGTGTTAACCATTTGCCTGTGTTATACTATGGCTGATGCTGCTCGGTTTTAGGAGGGGCTAAGAAAAGAAATGAATGAATTTAAGGCAAGGTATGAGCGTGAATTACGCAAGGAAATCCATGAACTTAAGTGAAGCTTCCAAATATTCAACTTGGAATTGGGAAAGTAAAGAAGGAACGTTACGCGCTTCTGCAAGAAAACAAGTCGCTCAAGAGAACAAATGAAAAACGTGTTTTTGGCTGCGAAGCCCTTCAAAAGCAAGTGTTTCTGCTTGAGCAACGCATCACTGCCTCCGAGCAGTACTCCAGAAAATGTAACCTCGTCGTTAAGGGTTCGCCTTTCACTCAGGGTGAAAATAATTCTGGCACCCCGAGTCAGATTGGTACACTTGTTGGTGAGCCCATTTCGGAGTCAGATATTGACGTCTTCCACTGTGTTCCAGCGAAAAATTCAGATGTTGCCCCCTCACATTCTTGTCCAGTTCAAATGTCGATATAAGCGTGCCCCTTGCTCTGGAAGGCAAGGAAGCGGAAACTTTCGACGCGTAACTTTGGCCATAAATTTAGCGAACCTGTGTTCATTAACGAGCACCTTTGCCCGGCAATGAAACATTTGCACGGAATGGCAATCACGCAAAAAAGGAGAAAAATTGCCTCATTGCGTGGACACGTAGTGGCAAGGTCTATGCGCAAAAAGAGGAAAAATCTCCTGTCTTGCACATCCGCAGCGCCTACGACGTAGAAAAGATTGTGTAAACTGTTCCGGTTTTCGCAAGCCTGAGCAGTCTATCTTGAATGACGAACGTGTCACCGACAGATGTCAGCAACATGATTAAAATCAACTGCTATGTATGCTTTTCTTGCCTACATCTGAACATTCGTTCAGCGAGACACAAGGAAGATTAGTTATAATTATTTCTAGACGAGTTTAGTTTCCAGTTCGACGCTATCAAGTTGACTGGTACATGGTATACATGTGGCGAAACAATTTACGAGCCCAACGAATATCAGATCTTCTCTGTAAATCAATACCGTAGGATGGGGGCTGGACTTGCTATATTGGTTAAAAATACGTTGTACTGTGCAGTTCTTTCGGAGTTTTCGTTTATATGCAACGAAGTGGAATGTTTAAGTTTGTTATCACACAATTACATTTATTCCGTAGCATACGGGCCCCCTGATGCCGACATAAATACCTTTATTTAATTTCTAGACCACCTGCTCAGGTACGTAAGCAGAAACAAGTTCAATTTAATTGTTGAGGTCGACTTTAACATTGATCTCCTGAAACGATCTCCTGCATAGGAAGCTCCTTTTCTAACTGTGCAATCGAGGGGTAATTGCATATTGACTCAGATGGCTACAACCATTACGATGCAGATAGTGAGACTTATTGATGTATTTATCTCTAACGTAAATACTAGTAGCTTACTTTCAGGTGAATTACACAGTTCTATCAGCGATCATTATCCCATTTATGTGCTTTTGAATTGTGCCACAAATAAACAACACGACTTATCAGCGCAGAATTCTGCGCAAAATATTTTTTCCGGACACGGTCGCGTCCTTTATTTCAACTCTTTTAAAACAAAACTGCGATGGCATTTTTTCTTCCGAGCCTGTGAATGCGGCGTATCAGGCATTCGTCCCCTGTTTTAAACGCGTATGTCATGATCATTTCACTGAGAAAACTGTAAAAAATTGTATTGAAAGTCGTAAGTCATGGATAAATCGAGATTATCTTAAAATGAACAGAAAGAAAAAGCAGTTATACAAGAGATTTATGAGAACCAAGTCCCTTGCTGATCTAGCCAAGTTTAAACAGTACCGCAATAATGTGACGTTTTTTCTCAAATACCAATAAAGGAACTTCCTGCAGAATGAGGTTGACAAGGAATTCTATGATGGTAGCGCACGTGTTTGGAAAATGTAATAGATTATTAAACCGAGCACAGTCTACGTCAGGAGTTACAGAGCTTTTGTTTGAAGGTGAACGTATTGAGGGTGTGGCACTTGCAGATAAATTTAATACGTTTTTCAAATATGCTATAAATACGGGTCCGAGCTCAGATTTTGCTTGCAACACTATACGACGGATTAGCAATAGTATATTTTTGGAACGAACGGATGACACTGAAGTGAGCAGCATTTTTACTTCCTTCAAGAACAACGGGCCTTGTGATATAGATGGCTTTCAAATCACACCTGTAGAATTTGTCCTCACCGTAATTGCACCAGTATTAAATTATATTTATAACCTTGCCTTATCAAGCGGGTCCTTTCCAAAGCAGACGCAGAAAGCTAAGGTAAAAGTATTACATAAAAGCGATGATAAAAATAGCATGTCAAGTTACCAACCGATTTCCATGTTACAGCTTTTTTTGAAAGGTTTGGAGAAAATTACGGAAAAACGGCTAATGAAATATTGCAATAGGTTGAGTTGTTGTCAACATTAAAACATGGCTTTTTGCGAGTTAAATTTACTGAGTAAGCTTTATTGTCTCATAAAGAAATTACTCGTAACGCTTTTGAAAATAAAGAATTGTGCATCGGCATCTTCATTTGATTTCGCGAAGGCTTTCGGTCACATTAATCACAATACCTTACTTAAAAAATGAGACTTTTATGGCGTACGTGATACTCCACTTGATAAATTAAAATCTTACCTACGTCATCGCGTACAATGCGTTAAATTATGGCCGCATATGTCTCCAATACAAACTATTACTGCTTTTGTCCCACAGGGTAGTGTTTTAGGGCCTCTACGTTTCATTTTATATATAAATGACGTTGTTTTGACTGATAACCAGCCGAAATCTGTAATTTATGCTCACGATGCAAGTTTATTTTTCATAGGTTGTTCCATAGAATCACTGGTATCTGTTATTAACAATGTTATCGATAAACTTATGGATTGGACGGAACCAAAATCATTACTCATAAACACAAAAAGTAAAGCCGTTCTATTCAGTACAAGACAGTTTCCCACTCAACCCAATATACACACATACATAGGCAGTTCACAGCTATAGTTTGTAGACACTGTCAAGATTTTAAGAGTAATTTTTAACAAGACCTTGATCTGGTACACTGAAGTTCAGTTAATCCTGAGTAAACTCGCAAAGTGCACCAGAATTCTTGAAAATGTACGGAATTTCCTGCTGAACATATACAATTATTTATTTACAATGCGCTTTTTGTATCTCACCTAAATTATTGTTTCTTGGTTTGGGGTACCACCAATAAAATAAACAATAATAAAATATCGTTACAGTGTTAAAAACAGTCAAATGTGTGTTTATTGAATAGTTACGATAATTACATCAGCTGACAAGATGGTAGCCAGCGCGCGAAGCCCAGAACATCATCTTCTCCTGACGATGACTAAAACATCTTCGTCAGCGTGTCACATGACCCCGCGGCGGCTGAAGCACCAGCTCGGTGCTGGTTAGGAGGCGGGCGAGTGATACAACTTAAGACGCGCGACGTGGACCACGTCGGAGTGATGCGGAGCCGCGGTTCGCTCAAGAGAGGCCACGTCAGTTACTTGACGCAAGACACGGTAAGGGCCGGAGTAGCGTGAAAGAAACTTCTCCGAGAGGCCAACGCGTCGCGACGGCGACCAAATGAGAACCAGGGCGCCTGGTGTGTAATGGACGTCACAATGGTGGGCGTCATATAAGCGCCGCTGATTGTCCAGCGACTCCACAAGTCGACGTCGAGCAATATGGCGTGCTTCTTGTGCTTTGAGGATCGCTTCACGGGCGTACTCTGATGTGCAATTCAGACTAGCAGACAGAACAGTGTTGAAACATAACGTAGGGTAACGGCCAAACAAGATGAAGAATAGAGAGAAGCCTGTGGTATTATGGAAAGACGAATTATAGGCGAAAGTAACGAACGGCAGCGCAACGTCCCAGTCGCGATATTCATCGGAGACATACACGAAGAGCATGTCAGTAAGGGTGCGGTTAAGGCACTCGGTTAGGCCGTTCGTTTGTGGATTGCAAGCAGTAGCTACTTAGTGTTTAGTCGCGCACGAGTGTAGAATGCCATTGACAACTTTAGAAAGACGGAAGCGTCCTCGGTCGGTGAGGAGCTGTCGAGGGGCGCCGTGGTGAAGGATGACGTTTTCTAGGAGGAAGTCGGCGACATCAGTTGCACAGCATGTTGGAAGAGCCCGTGTGATTGCATATCGGGTGGCGTAGTCTGTTGCTACAGCAATCCACTTGGAAAAGGGCCTAAAAGATCAACGCCTACACGGAAGAATAGTTCTGATGGTAACGTAGGGTAACGGCCAAACAAGATGAAGAATGGAGAGAAGCCTGTGGTATTATGGAAAGACGAATTATAGGCGAAAGTAACGAATGGCAGCGCAACGTCCCAGTCGCGATAGTCATCGGAGACATACACGAAGAGCATGTCAGTAAGGGTGCGGTTAAGGCACTCGGTTAGGCCGTTCGTTTGTGGATGGCAAGCAGTAGCTACTTAGTGTTTAGTCGCGCACGAGTGTAGAATGCCATTGACCACTTTAGAAAGACGGAAGCGTCCTCGGTCGGTGAGGAGCTGTCGAGGGGCGCCGTGGTGAAGGATGACGTTTTCTAGGAGGAAGTCGGTGACATCAGTTGCACAGCATGTCGGAAGAGCCCGTGTGATTGCATATCGGGTGGCGTAGTCTGTTGCTACAGCAATCCACTTGGAAAAGGGCCTAAAAGATCAACACCTACACGGAAGAATAGTTCTGATGGTACGTGAAGTGGTTGAAGGCGACCAGCAGGGAGTGTCGTCGGCTTTTTGCATCGTTGACAGAGATCACACGCAGCGACATAACGGCAGACGTCGCTGTATATATCAGCGCAAAAGAAGCGCCGACGAACGCGGTGATAAGTCCGTGACATGCCAAGGTGATCTGCAGTCGGTACACCATGAAGCTGGTTGAGAAAAGTCAGCCGCGGATGCTCAGGCACAACGAAATGTCGGGCAGTGCCGTCCGGGCACATGTTAGAGCGGTACAATATGCCATCTTGAAGTTCAAACATTCGAAGGAAAGGAGTGGGTGTCATTGACCTGAGCTGTTGAATAAGGTGTTGCAAGGAGGGGTCCCGACGTTGTTCGGCTCCAATGTCGCAAAAAGCATGCAGAGAGAGAACAATGACAGGTATGCCGGCCGCTGAAACGTCAGGAGGGTCGACAGGATGGCGCGACCAGCAGTCCACATCTTGATGTAACCGGCCGGTCTTGTCTACAATGGAATAGCTGTATTCTTGAAGGCGCAGAGCCCAGCAGCCAACGCCCTAAAGGATCTTTGGGGGACGAAAGCCAACACAGAGCGTGGTGATCAGTGATGACTGTGAATTGGCGGCCGTACAAATAGGGGTGGAATTTACCCACTGCCCAAACGAGAGCCAAACACTCGCATTCGGTGATAGAATAATTGCTCTCCACAGAGGAAAGATGGCGGCTCGCGTAGGGAATAACACGTTCTCGCCCTTGTTGTTTCTGTGCCAAGATAACTCCAATACCGCGGCCACTGGCATCGGTTTGGACTTCTGTTGGAGCTGACGAATCAAAGTGAGCTAGAACGGGCGGGGACTTAAGCAGCCTGATCCGCTAGGTGAAAGCGCCAGCTTGCTCAGGGCCCCAAACAAATGCAGCGTCTTTCTTGAGGAGCTGATTGAGAACGCGCGCAACGTTCGCAAAATTTCGGACAAACCGACGAAAGTAGGAGCAAAGGTCCAAGAAACTGCGCGTATCCTTGGCACATGTTGGCCCGGGAAAGGCTTTGATTGCCCGTATTTTATCGTGATCAGGACGCACACCAGAAGAATGGACGAGGTGCCCACGCACAGAAATTTCACGACGACCGAAGTGGCACTCGGACGAATTTACTTGTAGCCCCACCTGACGGAAAACAGATAGGATCGTCGATAGGCGCTCGAGGTGTGTCGCAAAAGTCGGTGAAATAACGATCACGTCGTCCAGGTAACAGAGGCAGATGAACCACTTGAAACCGTGCAGGAGGGTGTCCGTCATTCGTTCAAATGTGGCCGAGGCATAACGTAAACCGAAAGGTATCACTTTGAACTGATGCGGGCCATCGGGAGTAATAAAAGCTGTCTTCTCGTGGTCCATGTCACCGACGGCAATTTGCCAGCATCCGGAGCGAAGGTCAATGGACGAAAAATATTGTGCTCCATGCAGACAATCCAGGGCATCGCCAATGCGTGGTAACGGATAGACGTCTTTCTTTGTTAGCTTGTAGAGGTGTCGATAATGGATGCAAAATCGCCAACTGTTTCCTTCTTTTTAACTAGTACAACAGAAGATGCCCATGGGCTGCAAGAAGGTTCGATAATGCCTCGTGAAAGCATCTTTTCAACTTCTTGTTGGATGACATGTCGCTCAGCAGGCGAGACGCAGTAGGGTCGCCGAAGTATCGGGCTGGCATCACCTGTGTTTATTCGATGTTTACAACAGATTTTTGTCCTAGAGGTCATTTTCCAAGGTCGAATATGTCCCAGTATGAGGCAAGGAGGCAACGTAGTTCTTAAGCACGCTGGGCAGGAAGGTCGGGAGCAATCATTTTTGTTAGGGGATTCAAATCTGAAGGGCCAGGGGGCGAAGCAAGCGTTGAACACGAGGAGCTGCCACAAGTTGAAGCCGAAATGTGGTAGTCTCTGGCTGGCGTTATTTGTACCAGGAATATTCCGCACGGGATTACTTGTGTACAGAGTCCAAAGCTCACAAGCGGAAGGCAGGATGTTTTGTCCGAAATGGTAACGACGGTATGAGGGAAAGCGACGATATGCGAGAGCAGGTCATCCGGATTAGGAGATACGATGTAGTCACCGTCTGGAACAGGTGGAACGGGGAAGACACTTATGTAGGTAACGGCACGGTGAGGGAAGCGAATGTGCTCTGCGGAACATAGCCGTATCGGAGCACTATCGGGAGGGTCAATAGCAGCAGGTAGAGCGAGTTGCACAACACCAGCAGAACAGCCTGTCAAAGCGGAATGTGTAGACAGAAAGTCAAGGCACAGGATGAGGTCGGGGGGGGGGGGGGGCAGTGCTGTAGTATATAACATAAAACGGAAGTATGATGTCCGGCGACAGTCACGCGAGCCGGAGACATGCCAATAACGGCTAGTGTTCCACCGTCGGTGACTTGGACCACAGGCGAACGCGCAGGAGTGAGGACTTTCTTTAGATGATTCCGTAGCTTAGAATTCATCACAGATACGTGCGCGCCAGTGTCAATCAGAACCGTAACGGGTACACCGCCCACGTTCACCTTAATGAGCTTCCGATGTGTGGGCAAGGTCAAAAGAGGATTTTTGCGTCGGGTTGGTTTGGCAGCATCACCTCCAGGTGCTGCACCCGTTAGTTTTCCGGAAGGGTGCGCCAGAAGGAAATAGGGCACGGTGATCGGCGAGATGGGGGCGATCGGGAGAAGCGGCGTCGCGGCGAAGGAGAGCGGCTAGAGCGGGTAAGAAGAGAAGTGTCGCCAGAATTTGCTGGCTGCGTTTGCGGGGCGAACCGGGGAGCAGCATGAGGGCCGTGGGATGAGTGGTAGGATCAGGGGGTCGAATTCCACGAAGACCGGGAGCGACGTGAAATATGGCGGATACAGCCACAGGTGAAGCATATAGTCCTGTCGTCTGGAGTACGCCATTCGGCCGGGTTGCGATACCGCGTTGGGGCATTCAGGCTGCGGGTGCGTATGACAGCGCTGGACTGGAGTGTATTCAGGCCGAATAACTGAGCAGATGTTGGTCAAGCCAACGTTGGCCAATTGTCGCACGACGGACTGTATCAATGTGAGGGTCGCCTGCCAATTGTCGGGGCCATGGGTTGGGGTCGTGACAGGAGATGCGGCTTCTATTTAGCGTCGGATGACATGGATGATATCATCAGAACGATTGGGTGTGGGTGGACTGCGGAAGTCTTCGCAGGTGGACGTAGCAGCAGTGTTGGGAAGGCGGGGAAATGGCTAGGCGATGCGGTGGCTCTTGGCTTCAGCAAACCTCCGGCATTCGGTAATGATGGCTTGTGCAGTGGAGGAATTCTTGAAGACAAGGAGATGAAAGGCATCATCTGCTATGCCCTTCATGAAATGTGCAACCTTATCTCGTTCGGACATCTTGGGATCCCCTTTGCGGCACAAAGCGAGCACGTCCTGGTTGCAAGTGAGATAGGATCCTGCGCACGTCTAAACACGCGAAGCGAGATTTTTATGGGCGGCACCCTGACGTACAACTGGCTTGTGAAAGAAATCTTTGAGTTTCTGTTTACAAATGTCCCAGCTGGTAATTTCTTCCTTCTGGGGCTGAAACCAGACGCGGGCCGTGCTCACGAAGTCAAATATCAGATTCGCGAGCATGATGGTCTGGTCCCAGTGGTTGCTGGCGCTCACCCGCTCATATAGTTGAAGCCAGTCTTCAACTGCCTGTGTCGGTGTCGCCGGTGCCAGAAAAGGTTCATGGGTGGTGGGGTTGTGCTAGAATGACGGTGGGCGTGGGTGCCGACGGACCCGAAGCATCCTCGCCATTAGCATGCATTGAAGACGCAGCCAAGGAGCGCCCGCTGCGTAAATCCATCTTGATAATAACCCCGAAACCTCCACCAAAAATGTTACAGGGTTAAAAACCGTCAGACGTGTATTTACAGAAGATTGCAATAACTATATTAGCTGACGAAAGGGTAGCCAGCGCGCGAAGCCCAGAACATCGTCTTCTTCCGACGATTATTAAAACATCTTCTTCGTCAGCGTGTCACAATATATATACTTCCAAAGAAAGCTGTACGCTACATTGCAAACGTCGACGACCTTGTCGACACTCGGGAGCTGTTTGCTCGTTACCAAATATCGCCGAATAATACCATGTATAATATTACTTCGCATTATTATATAATCGATGTATCAAAAATAACCAGCTTAGTTTTCTTGAATTACGCTGCCTCTGACAAAATCTTTCAGAATACTCCTTTCTCAAGCAAGAAATTTGGCACATTCCCTTCTCCCGTACAATGTATGGGCAACAGATTCTCCGACGTACCCTGCCTATTGTTTTGAATAAATTATTGTCAAGGGGTATCTTTCTGGAAACATGTTCCCTTGTTGACATGAGAAGTGCATTAATTCCCGAATATCTTCTTTTTCAAAGGTGCGTTTGCTTTTTATTTCTTGCTGCGATGTATTTTTTGTAATTTTAGCTTGCTGCGATGGGCTGCTGTGTTTTTTTTTTGGACAATCATGCGGCGTTCTTTCTGTTTTTATGCTTTTTTCGCAAACTTATGTATATACCAGATGTTTTCCCCCTTGTTAAATGGCCAGAACAGTACCATGTCGTTTACACTGTGCGTTTTGCTGTATGCCTTGTACCGGGGGGCTCGGGCGTCCCTCTAGTGATTGTGTTTACTTTGTGCCCGGGCCTACCCGCATCGGTAAAATTTGGCGATTTAAATAAACTCCTCTTAGACATTGACTTTGACGATGTATTGCAGAATGACTTGCGTGAGATCCCCTTGTAAAGGCCGTTCCTCTGTCGGTGATGAGGAGTTCTGGGGCGCCATGTCGCTGCAGGATGTTCTCTACGAAGAATGTCGCCACTTCCGCTGCGCTACCTTCCGGCAGAGCTTTCGTTTGAGCGAAGCGGGTGAGACAGTCCTTCGCTGCGATGATCCGCTTATTTCCGCTTGTTGGCATCCGAAAGGGCTCCACGTCCAGCGCGATCTGCTGAATCGGTCGACAAGGAGGCTTGATCGGCATACCGATCTGCTGAAGCGGTCGACAAGGAGGCTTCATCGGCTGTAATCCCGCTGGCATTATCGGTAGTGTCTTGCGTCGCTGACATTCCCGGCATGTCTTGACATAACGGGCGACGTCGGCGGTCTGATGCGGCCAGTAGTACCTTTCCTGTATCCTCGACAGCGTCCGGGAGAATCCGAGGCACCCAGTGGTTGGATCGTCGTGTAAGGCGTGCAGCACTTCTCGATGCAGCGCAGAGGGAACAACAAGGGGGTAGTTGGCGCGGACTGGTGAGAAATTCTTTTCGAGTAGGTTGTTTTGAAGCGAGAACGAAGATAATCGTCGCTTAAATGCCCTAGGTACAACGTCGGTGTGCCCTGCCAAATTCTGGACAAGGCTGTTTAGTTCTGGGTCTGCTCGTTGCTGTTCAGCGACGTCTTCCGCTCCTAATAATGCAAAGAAAGCGTTCTCATCCTCGTCATTTTGCAGCGGCGGATCAACGAGGCGCGTGATAGGCAATCCGCATCGGAGTGTTTTCTTCCAGTTTTGTAGGGTACACTGATGTCATGCTCTTGCAGTTTAAGGCTCCGCCGCACCAGCCGTCGTAACTGGTTCTTTAATTTCTCTAGTGAAGACAATGGGATGGTCGCTGACGACTTCGAATGGCCTGCCATATATGTGAGGGGGGAATTTCGCTGTAGCGCAAATGATGGCGAAGCATTCCTTTTCAGTTGTAGAATAATTTCCTTACGCTTATCACAGCGTCTGGCTAGCGTCAGCTAGCATCCGTTCAAGTTAATCTTTCCTCGGTGCTAGGCCGCCACCGAGAGCTAGGCTACTGTCGTCAATGTGGAGTTCAGTATCGGCATCCTCGTCGAAGTGCGGAACTGCTGGATGCGACTTCATGCGTCGTTTGAGTTCGGCTTGCAGCGTTTCCCACTTGAACTCGACATCACATTCAGTTCGATGTGTCAGCGGCTCAGCGATGCGTGAAAAGTCGTTGACAAAGCTTCTGTGAGTCGATTCCTTGGCACACATGCCAAGGAATCGACTCACTGCGTTCTTGTCGATGGGCAGCGGGAACTTTGCGATGGGAACTGTATTCTGCGGGTCGGGACGGATTTCACGTTTCCTGATAACGTGGCCTAGGAACAGAAGCTCATCGTAAGTGAAGCGGCACTTTTCCAGCTTCAGCCTGAGCCCTAATGACGTGATGGCCTCTAGTACTCTCGCAAGCCGCCTTAGGTGATCGTTGAAATTTCATGCGGAGACGACGACAACATCAAAGTAAACAAGACCGGTCGGCCACTTCAATCCTGTTAAACCATGTCCATTGGGCGTTGGATTGTTGCAGACGTCGAGCACAGACAAAATGGTACAACCCTGAAATCATAAAGGCCGTCCGGCGTGACGAACGCGGTATTTTCGCGATATTTCTCATCGACATCTTATTTGCCAGCAGCCAGACTTGACGTCGATTACCGAGAAGTATTTAGCGCTGTAGAGACGATCGAATGCTTTGTCTATCCGCGGCAGGGGGTGCACGTTCTTCTTCGTGGTTTTGTTCAGTCAACGGTAATCAACGCAGAAAGGTAGGGTATTCACCGAGACTACAGGAGACAGGAGATGCAGAGGCAGGAGACAGGAGGCTACAGGAGATGCCAACGGGGTTTTCGACGGCTGGACGATGACGTCGCACAGCATTGCGTCGACTAGTTGCCTAATAGTTTCGCGTTCTCGCGTCAAAACTGGATAACGTCTCTGGTGGAGTGGTCGAGCGCACTCTTCGGTTTATACGATGCTTTGCAACTGGTGTTTGTTGCATTGTAGGTGACGTCGAAAAGCAGTCTTTGTATCGTCGGAGCACACTTCTGAGGTATTGCTATTTATACATTGGAGACTTGGATTTATGTCGAAGTCTTGTTCTGGAAACATGGTCGTCGGGGCTGATAGGGCAGAATCCGAGAGCACAAACGCATTGCTGGTTTCGACGATTTCCTCAATCTACGCGATCGTCGCGCCCTTGTTAATGAGCTTGAACGCCTGGCTGAAGTTTGTATCATCACGTTAACTTTCCCTCCTTGCAGTCGAGCGATCCCTCTCGCCATGCGAATTTCGCAGTAGAGTAAAAGGTTTTGGTCGCCTTCGATGACTCCTTCTACGCCTGAGGGTGTGGCGGTGCCAATGGTAATAACAATGCTGGAGCGAGGCGGGATGGTTACTTGATCTTCGAGCACGCTCAAGGAACGGTGACTACGACAGCTCTCTGGTGGTATCGGTTGATCTTCCGACAGCGCTATCAACTTAAGATCAAACATGGCGCGATGTTCGTTCAGGAAGTCAATGCCGGGAATGACATCTCGTGAACGCTGTTGAAGGATAACAATGGTGGGAGGGACGGTCCGGCCTTGAACTGTAATTGTTGCGGTGCAGATTCGAATCGGCGTTATTAGGTATCCTACCGCGGTCCAAATTTGAGGGCCTTTCCATGCAGCCTTTACCTTCTTTAACTGGGCTGGCACGGGTCCACTCGTGTCGAAGTAGTCGGCTTAGGTGGTGACTGCGTGGCCGTCGAGGAGCACGTCGATATCCGTGTTTCTTTGTCCTGCATTGAACTTAGGTCATGGCATTGGATCACGGCAGTGTAGTGTTTAATTGAAGCTGGAACGTCGCGTCGTCACGTCATCTTTCGTCAGCGTACTTATGACTTTATGGCTTCGTCGGCATGGCGTCGTCTCGTTCTTACGTCTTCCAATAAGTCTTTTCGGCGCCTTCGTCGGTGGCAGAGGATCTTCGCCAGTTCGACGAACAGCGACCGCACCTCCATTGTTTGCTGGGTTTAGTTTTGGGGACATGGGCTTGCAGACCGTCTTTGGGCTGGGCCAGTGGACGGGCGGCGTTACAGCGACAGGTAGCGGCCTGGTGATGGGGAACGGTATGGTCGTCGAAGGTACCACTGAGTGGGGTCGAGGTAATTGACTATATCGCATGGGCGTTCACCTTGCTGAGGGCGCGGTGCGTTGACAGCGAATCCTCGCAGTCCCATCTGGCGGTAAGGAGATCGCTCGTAGATGCGGCCTGCTTTTCTGCAGTGATATTGTCACCCAGCTATTACAACTAAAGCAGTTTAGCAAAATACAGATTGGCAAAAAACGTCTGCCTTTAGCGATGGCTGGTTCTAGGAGAGCCCGCGCGCAACCACGAATTTCATCGTTCTCGCCTTAAGGGTCCCGTGTCAACACGTGCAAACTTATTTCGCGTCAATATCAAAGCGGACGGTAGTCAGAGGCGCGCCAAGCGTCAGTCTTCCTTGGAATGCTGCGCGGGTCGATTGGTTGGCGTACTGGCGATGGCAGGCGTGGACGACGGAACTGTAGCTTTACCGGACCCTAGCGCGGCCGCCGAGGGGGAACAGGTCAGCGGGCTACGGGGGCTTACGTCATCGCTTGCGGCTGTGGCTGCGGCGTTTCAGGGCCTACGTCTGATTGTTGGAAATCCGCACTTACGACGTCGGTAATTGAGGGCACTTCAGGCGGTGATGAAAGGAACAACTTCTGAAGTTCCCCGCAGGGGCGTCTGCATCAGCAGGTGTTTGGTGTGTTGCGACACCACGTACCCGAACACACGAGGGTTAGACCCTCCGGCGTGTAACCGTGCGCGGCTTAGCCGTGTCTGGGGAAAGGGGGATATTGGAGGTTGAGCCGATGCTGGGTGTCTGGACTTTTAAGGCCCCCCGGCGGAGGCAACACAGTTGTTTGGCCTCTGCTTCACATAGACGGCACATACAGACTCAACCACCTGGAGGAAATTGGCAGTTGCCTTTTCCTGTCCCTCTATTCAATCTTTTGCTTTCCCTATCGCTGTCTCTTCTTTCCTGTCTACTTATCACTTCTCCTCACTTCCGAATTTCAAGGAGGCAAGGGTAAACCATGTGGGCGTGGCCTTCGTTGGTCATGGTTATATGGTTATAGCAGTTATGTATGACTAGTAGTTTTTAAAACACTCCCATGTTGGGCTCCTTGATGGGTGGCCAGCTTAGCTGCCGAACGTATATGTAATTTCATGGATAGAACAACCTCTTCAGCAGAACCTGATCGGAGGCCGAAAAGACACTGGACCGAGGTAATGAACTTCAATAAACCTAGTGATAGCTTTACAAACTTTTTTTGTCATCACGTCTGAAACTGGACGAAAAATTCAAGACATGTCCCCTTTCCTCATCGCCAAGGCACTTAATGAGTGTATTGGTGAGACCTACAAAACAAAGAAAATGAGTTCTGGAGGCCTCTTGCTCGAAGTTATGACGGCTGAGCATAGCAGGCAGATTAAGAAACTTGAGTAGATCGGTGACAACAGTGTGTCTATCTCACCACATCGTGCACTGAACTACGCGAAGGGTGTGATTTCAGATACAGAACTCCTAAAGTGAACAGACGAGGAAATCGCAGAAGCCTTGAGAGATCAGGGTGTTGTATCTGCAAGACGAATTAAATTTAGAAAAAATAACATTGAAACTCCGACCAAGTACATTGTGCTGGCCTTCAACTCCTTAACGCTTCCAAGTGCCGTTAAGGCCG
Organism: Dermacentor albipictus; assembly: GCF_038994185.2. NCBI lineage: Eukaryota > Metazoa > Arthropoda > Arachnida > Ixodida > Ixodidae > Dermacentor > Dermacentor albipictus. Next base: position 30,135,878 of record NC_091828.1, on the reverse strand, counting down.
CTTACCTGTACCTTAGAGTAAGACTATATTTGCCCAATCCCCGACGGTGCTTTCGGTATCAGAAATATGGGCACGGATCCTAGTCATGTTGCGGAAGAGCAACCTGTGCTAAATGCGGTCAATCAGACCATGGTGATGAAACCGGCACAAGCGAGCTGTGCTGGGCAAACTGCGCGGGTCAGCACGCGGCGTTTTCCAGATCTTGTCCTGAGTGGAAAAAAGAAAAAAGAAGTGATTGCATTGAAGGTAGGGGAAAACATATCATACATTGAAGCCAAAAAGAGAGTGACGTTTGCCGATAGAGGTACTTACGCACAGGCTGTGCATAGAGGGCGTGCGCCGCCGATGGTTTCAGTTGGAACACAGGTGGAGCTGCTGGACAAAGTGTCAGCACTCCGACCATCCTCACCCAGTGAAAAAACAGACGCTCGTAGCAACCCTCTCCCAAGAGGCCCAGAGACTTCTGCTGGGACTGACGTCAGTCAGCACGTGGTAGAGGCCACGAAGGTCTCAACATCGGTGCCGAAGGATGGCTTTCTTTCCAAGAAAGCCTTCATCAAGCATCATCAACGATGAACGCCCAAAGGGCGGTGATATAATGGAAGTGTTCCCGCCGGACACGAATCAAACAAAAAAGCCTACATCTGGTAGGCCAACCAAAAAGTCGGGTATTCCCCATGCGAAACACAAAGGGGGTAGACTTCCAGTCATTCCCCCTGCCAAGGAGACGTGACCTAAAAAGAATTTTAGCAAGTTTCTTGCTCATTTCATCTTTGTGACTTTTTACATAGAATCTCTTCGTGAAGTACTTGATAATCCAAATCATCAATTATAGCTACTATTGTGCAGTGGAACTACCGTGGTTTAAGAACTAATATTGATGACATTTATGATCTTTTCGAGGATGTTGAGGGTTCTGTTACGTGTTTGCAAGAAACTCATTTGAAAGGTTGCCATAAACAATCTCTGCGTCCTTATGTCATCTTTCGAAAAAATAGGGAACAGTCTTCAGACGCATCCGGAGGAGTTGCTATAGTGGTTGCTCAAGGAGTCCCAGTAAGTGAAATGAAGCTTAGCACAAACTTAGAAGTTGCTGCAGTAAAGGTTCAGATAGAAAAAACAATAACATTATGCTCCCTGTACTTGCCAACAGGTAAGAATGTCACAAGAAAAGAATGAGAAAATCTTGTGAAAGAACTTCCAGAAACTTTTCTTTTATTTGGTGACTTTAATGCTCATATGAGCATCTGCGGCAGTAGCCACACTGACGCGAGAGGGAAAATGATAGAAGAAATTTTAGACAGCTGCAATGTGTACCTTTTTAATGATGGAAAGCCAACATATTTCATAGCAAAGTCACACTCTACGTCAAGCATTGACCTCTCCTGCGGCACGCCATCACTTGCTAGGTTTTTACTTAGGACGTGAGGGAAAACCCACGTGGCAGTGACCACTACCCTATAATACTCAAGCCGATCGACGCGCCTACAACAATGCCAGCACGAAGACAGAGATGGAAGTAGGGGAAAGCAGACTGGTCTCTTTGTTTGGAAAGCTCTGAAATAAGGATTGATGATGTCACCACACTCAAGATTGACGACTGACGTGATGCGATAACGAAACAAATTTTAGATGCAGCTGAAAACTCCATACCACTTTCACAAGGGAAGCTTCCACGTAGACCAAAACCGTGGTGTTATGATGCATGTGATAAAGCTTGTAGGAAACAAACCTGTGCATGATCTTGACTAAATAGGTACCCAAGTTTCAAGAATTTAAGCAAGACTGCGAGTCGGCCTAGTTGTGACAAATTCATCTTAAAACTTATGGTGCGCAACAAACAGGGACGAAGAATGGAATAAACAGAAGGACGAACGCTTTCAACAACTGCAGTTGTTAGAAAGCGCTCGTCCTTGTGTTTCTTCTATTCTTCGTCCCTGTTTGTTGCGCACAATAAGTTTTAAGATGAATTTCAAGAATTTATTGCATTTTAAACAAAAGCGCAGTGATGCTAGAAGGGAAAGACGGATAGCAAAAAGAACATCATGGGTGAAATATGTGAGCTCGATAAACAGTCACACAACAAATAAATTAGTCTGGGAGAAAGTGAGAAAAATTGACGGTGTTCATACAGAATACGCACTCGCTATATTTGACGAGGAAACGGATTCTACAGGGCAAGCAAATATACTTGGCGAGCACCTTGCTGGAATTTCGAGTGACGCTCATTACACTCCCGAGTTTCTTAAGTTAAAGACAACTGAAGAAAAGAAAGATCTTCGGATATCACTGAATAGTGCTGAGCCATATAACTGTCCTTTTACAAAAACTTAACTATTCGATGCGATATATTTAGGGAAGAGCCATTCAGCAGGTCCGGACAACATAGACTACGAAATGCTGCGACACCTACACATGAACACGTACGACAAAATCCTTTACCTCTTCAACAATTTGTGGGCGGAAGGCTATTTTCCAAAAGCATGGAAGAAGGCGATAGTTCTACCACTTTTTAAACCTGGAAAGGAAGGCTCTGACCCTAACAGTTATTGCCCCATTGCTTTAACCAGTTGTTTAAGAAAACATTCGAAAGAATAGTTAACAAACGGCTTGTACATCTTTTGGAAAGTGACGGGTTGCATGATCAGTACCAGTGTGGCTTTAGAGCCAATCGCAGCACAATCGAGCAATTATTCCGGTCGGAAACAAAAATCTGTGATCTTTCGTCCAAAGGCAACATTGCGTGTCCGTTTCCTTTGATTTATCAAAAGCGTAGGATACGACGTGGAGATATGGCATTTTAATGGACTTGGGCAGATACGGAAAAAAAGGCACATGCTTCGTATAATCAAAACCTATCCGGAGGACCGAACTTTTCAGGGATGTTAGGACCAACTTTCTCCAACTGTTTTATGCAGAAGAATGGAGTGCCGCAAGGTGGAGTATTGAGCGTTACTCTATTTTTAGTTCAACTCAATTCGATAACTGCAGTTATTCTATCTCCCTAATTTATTCTTTATTTGTCGATGACATTCAACTTTGTTTCTCCTCTTGTAATATAGATACTTGCGAACGCCAACTCCAGTTGGGTGTAAACTCTATAGTGCGATGGGCAAACAAATATGGTTGAAATTTTGCGCAGAAAAAACAATATGGGTACCTTTAGGTCAACACCGAATGCTCACACCGGACACAACATTATACTAAAGGACAGCAAATCACAGTAAAGAATGCACACAATTTTTTTGGTATGATCTTTGACAAGAAATTCAACTTCAAAGCGCACATCGCTTATGCAAAACAGAAATCTCTCAAATCCATAAATTCAATAAAGCTCCTATCCCACCGATCATAAGGTTCAGATAGAATATGTCTGCTTTGCATATACAATGCAGTTGTCCGGTCACAATTAGACTACGGATGCTTTGTGTACCGCTCAGCTCGAAAATTAGCAATAGGGGTTCTTGATCCGGTGCATCACCTTGGACTACGTCTGTGCTCCGGCTATTTTCGTCGGTCTCCCATGCAAAGCTTGTGTGCAGAAACCAACCGGCTGTCTTTGGAACACAGAAGACTATTTCTTGGAAACATGTGCATAATGAGAGTACGTCCCATAATGATTTATTAAATAAACCGTGCAGATACGTAGACACCCATTTGGTATATTTTTGAAGAAACGACCGTGGCTTGTTGTCTGGCCCCTGTGACTTCTATACCTTCAGTTTTAACAGCACGTTGAAGATGCCTTCTTCTGAGACCATGAGGTCTGGCATACGTAGGAAGGATAAATAAAAAGGATGGCCCCATCATCTTTAGTAAAAAATGAATTTGAAGTGGGCGGTAAATGAGTTGGCTATTATTTCAAGATCAGTTGTCTGTGCCGCGGCAGTTTCGAAGGTCCCAGTATAAGGATCTAGGCGAAATAGTTCTCCAAACTTTTCCGATGATACTGTAATAAAACTAGGTAATGATTCTCCATAGTAACGTATTTTGCCTATGCCCACTTGATCTTTAATTTCAGAAGACAAACCTGAAATAAAATTTTTACAATACTAAGCGTCGGAGCAAGATGTTTCTCTCCTTAAGTCAGTTTAGCAGCCTCCATAATCTCAGTTTCGCCCTGGAATTGTACGCATTCTTACTTTTCGCTTCTTAACAATGTTTGGACGAAACGCATGCAACTGTTCAACGCTTAAATGAGTTCCAACGGCTGAAACAAGAAGCTGCACCCAGACACATGCACTTTCGCTCTCCGCTTTTAAACTCTAAGAAATGGACGATGGCTGGGCGCGGATTCTGGCCAGCATACACGAGCGCTGAATTTGAAGTGCGTTGAGATCCTGGACTTTGTGGCGAGATGGTGGAGCACACGCGTTTCTGCTTAGAACAAAGGGACCAAAACGCAAAATCAACGTAGGCTCTGCGGATGGAGAATTTGCTCTAGGATTCAAGGCACAAATAAACAGCACGGTACATACGCAGTTGCACACACACGTCGACCCGAAGTGAAATCCGAGAGCGTCATGGAAGTGTGGCAGTTGCCTACTTTCACGTGCCCAGTAAGCTATGTTAATATTGTTACGTAGGAAGACGCAGGCGAAAGGCTATTACAAGTATATTTACAAGGGAATACGCCACACTTGGCAAAGAGGCAACAGCCCGCGCTAGCCTCTGAACGTCATCGTCGTCTTCTCAGTGCTCACCTCTTCGTCATTGTATACACTATACCATAGCACTACCCCCGGCGGCAAAAGCGCCGTCCCGGAGCGACGAAAGGCCGGACTCGGAAGCAGTGTAATTGGCCTTGAGCCAACTGACTTGCAGGACATCACTAGATGCCAGAGTAGAGGACGAGGTTGAACACACAGGAGCAATTTCGTACGTCACAGGCGTCACCTGGCGCAGCACGTGGTAGGGCCCGGTGTATCGCGAAAGGAGCTTCTCTGAAAGTCCGAGGTGACGAGAGGGCGACCATAGGAGCACGAGCGCACCAGGCGATACTGTACGTCACGGTGGCGGGCGTTGTACTGACGCTGCTGAGTGGTTTGCGAGGCCGTCAGTCGAGCACAGGCAAGCTGGCGTGCATGGTCGGCGAGGGCGATGGCGTTGCACGCGCACTCGCTTGATGAGATCGCAGTAGGAGAAAGTGCCGTGTCAACGGGCAAGGTCGGTTCGCGACCGCACAGTAGGCAAAATGGTTAAAATCCGGCGGTGTCGTGCTGGGAAGAATTGTGCGCAAATGTGACGTAAGGAAGGGCAATGTCGCAGTCGTGGTGGTCCTTGCAAACGTACTTGGAGAGCATATCAGTAAGAGTACGGTTTAACCGTTCTGCCAGGCCATTGGTTTGAGGATGGTATGAGGTAGTCACCTTCTAGTGAGTGGAACAGAAATGCACTATGTCGGCGATAACTTTTGAGAAGAAGTTACGACCACGGTCAGTAAGCAGCTGTCGCGGGGCGCCATGAAGTAAAATAATGTCACGCAAGAGAAAGTCCGCGACGTCAGCGGCGCAACTGGTAGGGAGAGCCTGGGTGACTGCATATCGGGTGGCGTAATCAGTTGCGACGGATACGCATTTGTTCCCAGTGGATGACGGGGGAAAGGGACTGAGCACAGGGACGGGGATCGGCTGGAGATGACCGACAGGTAGCAGCTGAGGTGTTTTCCGACGCTGGCAGGGATCACAGGCAGCATGAAAGCGTCGGACAGAGTGAGCGAGACCAGGCCACTAGAAGCGGCGGCAGACGCGGTCGCACATGCGGGTTACGCCAAGATGTCCTGCAGTGGGTGCGTCATGCATCGCAATGAGTACAGTCTGTCGTACATGATTTGGCACGACAAGAAGAAGGTCAGATCTGTCAGGGAGGAAGTTCCTGCGGTACAGAATGCCGCCTTGAAGGACACATTGGCGAACGGATGCGTCCGTAGGTGTAGAGCGCAGACGCTCGATGAGTGCTCACGGCGATAGGTCTCGGTACTCCTCATCAGCGATGTTAGCGAAGGCACACACAGAGAAAATGCTGTTGGCGGTACTACTATGGGTGCCATCAGACTCGTCTACAGTGTAGCGAGACAGGCAGTCAGCGTCCTTGTGTTGTCGACCAGATTTGTAGATGACAGTATATGAATATTCTTGGAGGCGTAAGGACCAACGACCAAGTCTTCCTGCAGGATCTATCAGTGAGGATAACCAGCAAAGCGCGTGATGGTCTGTGACCACGGAAAAGGGTCGGCCATATAAGTATGGGCAGAACTTCGCAACCGCCCAAACTAGGGCCAGACACTCACGCTCAATGATGGAATAGTTGCGCTTAGAGCGTGAGAGGAGCCTGCTGGCGTGAACGATAACACGGTCACTGTCCCGTTGGCATTGGGCCAGTACTGCGTACTGCGTGAATTCTGGGACCGCTGGCATCAGTATGGTCTTCAGTAGGTGCAGAAGGATCGAAATGGGCCAGAACGGGAGGCGTTGTGAGACGGTCGATTAGATGCGAGAATGCAGAGGCCTCGTTATCGCCTCATTATAAAGGGGCGCCTTTTTTCAAAAGCTCGGTTAGTGGTCGTGCTATGGCGGCGAAATTTTTTCACGAAACAGCGGAAGTGCGAACCAAGGGCGATGAAGCTGCGCACATCCTTGACACCCTTCGGAACAGGGAAGTGCGTAACAGCATCGATCTTTCCTTGGTCCGGTTGCACAACGAGATGCCCAAAGACGGTTATCTGGCGACCGAATTGGCACTTCGATGCCTTGAGCTGCAGAGTGGCTCGACAAAAAACGTCCAGGACTGCTGAGAGGCGCTCGAGGTGCGTAGAGAACATTGGGGACAATACTATAACGTTATCCAAGTAGTACAGGTACGTGGACTATTTGAAAGCGTGAAGAAGGGAGTTCATCGTGCGTTCAAAAGTGGCAAGAGCGTTACATAGATCGAACGGCATTACTTTGAATTGATAAAGACCATCTGATGTTACAAAAGCAGTCTTCTTGCGGTCGAGATCGTCCACGGCAATCTGCCAGTAGCCGGAGCGAAGGTCAATAGAGGAGAAGTAGCAAGCACCGTGGAGGCAGTCAAAGGCGTAATCAATCCGATGTAGGGGATACACATCCTTTTTGGCAACCCTGTTAATTAAGGTGCCGATAATCCACGCAAAAGCGCCATGAGCCATCCTTCTTTTACCAGGAGTACAACCGGTGACGCCCATAGACTACATGACGGTTCGATAAATTTCTTGGGAAGCATTTTGCGAACTTCTGTGTGAATAACTTGACGTTCAGCACGTGACACTCGATACGGGTGGCGATGAATAGGAGGGGCATCGCCGGTATTAATGCGATGTTTAACAGCTGTAGTTTGGGCCAAAGGACGATCGGTAAAGTAAAAAATATCGTGCTAGGAAAGCAGAATGCGGTAGAGCTCACGAGCGTGCTCGGACGTCATGTCGGGCGCAATCATTTTCTGTAAGTCGGCGAGGGTACAAGTTGCCGAATGCGATGGTAGAGGAGGATCAGCTGAATTGTCGTCTACTGCAATAGATGCTACTGAGTGATCCTCGAATGAGCAAAGCTGGGCCAGAGATATCCCGCGTTGTAGCACTTGTGTCGTCAAGCCAAAATTGACCACTGGCAGGCAGACGCAATTCGCCGTAATAGATAAAACTGTGTGCGTTACTACGATCCCGTGTGTAAGTAGGACGTCTTGCATAGGAGCCGCGATATCGCGCACGCGTGGGGATGACACTAAGTCCACGTAAGTAAGTGTCGAAGGTGGCAAGCGAACGAAGTCGACGGAGCTGAGGTGACTGGGGTGTGGTTCAGCCGGATGCAGAAAGGGCAGGTGAAGGTGGAGAGTACCGCCGGAACAATCGATGAGAGCAGAATGTGCGGAGAGAAAGTCTAAGCCAAGGATGATGTCGTGGGGGCAGTGGGCGATGACTGTAAATAGCATGATAGTGGGGCGAACGGCGAAGGAGACGCGGGCGGCACACATACCAATTACGGCAGCTGTTCCGCGATCGGCGACACGGACAACATGCGTAGTGGCGGATGTGATTATTTTGTTCAGCCGGTTGCAAAGGTCAGCGCTCATTGCCGACAAATGCGCCCCAGTGCCTATAAGAGCAGATACAGAAACACCGTGGACTTGCACGTCAGGAAGGTTCAGATGAGCGGGCAACGTCAGTAGAGGATTTGGTGGCATAGGGAGCAATGCAGCGTCACCTCGAGGCGCTGCATCGTCTAGATTTCCGGTTCGTAACGGCGTCCGAAGGGAGTCGGCTAAAAGGAGCGGTGGGGCTGTGGATAGCGAGATTGTCCTTCTTGGGGCAAAGGTGAACGAGAATAGGGGCGGTTGGGCGCAGGAGAATCAGTAGCGGAATCACCGGAGCGTGCGACATAGGTACGAGAACGGCCATCTGAGGGGCGTGAGTAGTCAGTATAAGTAGACCGGGTCGGGAAACTCCAGCGACTGCGACAGTGCCGAGAAATGTGCCCCGATTCGACGACAGTGAAAACAAATGGGCTTGTCTCAGCAGTGCGCCATTCAGATGGGTTGCGGAAACGTGGTGGGTAATAAGATGCGGGTCGGGGTGAAATCGATGAAGCCGGGTGGTTATCAGGGCGATGGGCCATGCAGAGGGTGTGAAGACCCAAGTTTGCGAATTCCTGGCGGACTACTGCCTGGATCAGGGAAACCGTGACCACAGGTGCGTTCGAGGGGCTGTAGTCAAAGGCAGCTGGTTAGGCGGCCTCGATGTCACTCCGGACGATCCGGGTAACATCGCCAGTGTTTGTGGGACGAGGAGCGTTGGCACAGGAAGTTGTCGCTGGGGTGTTGGGCAGACGGCAAACTGCTGGTCAATACGTCGGCATTTGGCGAGTTCCTGGCGGCGGCACCCTTTTAACGCGACAGCGTTAAGGAGCTCGTGTCGCAGAAAAGCCGGTGTCGTCGGCGTCGGTGTCGGGTGTCGGCGCCGGCGTCCGCGGCGTTGACCATGAGCGATAAATCACGGCAGGCGCTTCATAAATAAAAAGCAACTTCCAAGATTGGCCCGGTGGGAATCGAACCAGATGTCCGGAGTGTGAGACGGAGACGCTACCACTCAGGCACGAGTTCGATGCTTCCAAGCGGTACAAACGCGCCTCTAGTGAATGCGGTGTTGCCTTCGAAACGAGCCGTGGAAAGTTATACTGCGGTGTATATCGGTAATTATGAACATGTAACGTACAGAAGTCGCAATTACACGAGTTGCGAAGTGCGTTTCCGCTGCATTTCTTCTGCGCTTTCCGCACACGCAGAGCCATCTTGCGGCAAACACAGAGGACCCCCTCCTCTCAATGTACGGCGCTGCCCCGACAGGAGGCGCACCGCGCGCGCATTGGGACCGCTGCCAGGCGCGTCGCGGTCCCGACACCCTCTCCCCTGACGACGCTTCGCCGTGCTCCCGGTTGCAGAATCAAGCGCCGTTCCTTTCTTTACATTACTATGTACCTCTCTGCCCGTGCCGATCACGACGTTTGGCTGGCGTAGATCGTTTCCCCTCCGAGACACCGAGTTCTTTGGTTCGTTCCGTTCGCTCAGGCGCACGTTTCGTTGCCGCGCCGAACGCTGCGTTGCTCGACGCTCACCGCGTGATAGGTGGGCGCTAAGTCCGATGAGGGGCGCATCGTAAGTGATCGCTGTGCCGTAGCGCATTGTCTTATACCCCTTGGCGGGTCGACGGGAACGCTGTCGCGTCCCACTCTTGAAGGCGAAGCTTAAGCGTCCTCCAATTTTTTATAACTGCATCTACCGCCGTCACGTTGTTGAAAACGAGCAAGTTGAAGGCGTCATCGGCAATGCTTTTGAGGATGTGGGAGACCTTGTTGGACTCACTCATGCGTGCGTCCACTTTGCAGCACAGAGCCAAGACGCCCTGAATGTAACTGACCTAGGGCTCCGTTGAGGTCTGCACGCAACCGGATAACACCTTCTGCGCGGCAAGTTGGTGACCGTATGGGTTGCCGAACAGGTCTCGGAGCTTTTGCTTAAGCGAATCCCAACTAGTGAGCTCATGTTCGTTTGTCCAAAACCAACCTCGATGTGTGCCACTGAGGTAAAAGACTACGTTGGCGAGCATGATAGTAGAGTCCCACCGATTGTTCCGGCTGACATGTTTGTAAAGGCTGATCCAGTCATCGACATCGTCCCCATCTTTGCCCGAGAATACGCCAGGATCACGGGGAGCGGGGAGAGTGATACAGGTCGTCAAAGTGGCAGCAGGTGTTGGGGCCGGTGGAGTCGAGTTGTCATCGCCGGGAGCCATGAAGGAAGGGTCGACGTACCGCCCACTGCGAAGCTCCGTGACGAGGTACAGGGAACGTCCAGCTCCAGCAGAAACGCAGACGCTGGAATACGCAGACGAAACGCTATATACAAGTATCCTTACAAGAGAGTACGCCGCAATTGGCCAAGAGGATACAGCCCGCGCTAGCCTCTAAACGTCGTCGTCGTCTTCTCACTGCTCGCCTCTTTGCCTTGTAAACACTGTTCCGTAGCAATATGAACGAAGTTCACTGTACGGCCGCGCGTAAGTTTTAGCACACGCTCAGTTACTTAAATTGGCGGAAATACGGCACAAATGCAATGTCAGCTTTCCATGATTCAAGTTGGCCCGATGATCGCCTTCGAATCCGGTTCTCTGATATCACACAGAAGCGGAATGCTGTGAATCAGTAGACCCTAGACTATCCAGTGATCCGAGTTTGCGGGAAGACGGTAGGGACACAGACAGAAAAAGAGGCAGCCATAGAAAGAGAGAAAAAAATGAGAAAAAAATGCAGAGAAAGGCAGGGAGGTTAACCAGAGGTACATCCGTTTGGCTACCCTGCGCAGCGGGAAGGCTTAAGGGGAATAAAAAAAGAGATACGGAGTGGAAGGGGAAGATAGAAAGAAAAAGAAACAAGCACGAACAAAGCGCGTACACTACAGAGTGGTAAGGGGCGGCATTCTCAGAGTCTGTCATGAAGCACCTTAGACCACAGGAACCTTAATATCGTGAGAAAGGATTTCACTGCGAATGTTCTTTCGGAGCATTGGCCTAAAGCTTTCAGTGCTGATAGTGGACGATTGTCCAACTGGTCCAGTATTCTGCACATCACTTGTCCCTAAGCACTATATCGCGGGCAGTCACATATAATATGTCCGAACGTCTCGTCAATGTTGCATGTACCACACGTGTGGCTGTTGGCCATTCCAATGAGAAAAGCATATGAGTTTGCAAAGGCAATGCCTAGCCACAGACGGTAGAGCATGGTCTGTTCAGGTCGTGGTAACCCAGGTGGGAGGCGCATCCGTATATCCGGAGACAACGAACGCAACCGACACATGGTGAAAACATTTGAGTCCCACAGTGGCAAAGTACAATCACGGGACATGAAACGCAGCATAGCCCCAGCGTCTGTTCACGAAAGCGGCATGAAGACTCGCTGACCACTTTCATCTGCAGATCGGGCGGCTTCGTCACCCTGGTCATTCCCGCTGATGTTACAATGTCCTGGAAGCCACTGAAAGATTATTTTGTGTCCCTTGTTATGGCTTTGATGATATATGTGCTCAATTTCTGAGGCCAGCTGTTCATTGGGTCCGTGGTGCACTGGGCTTCGTATGCACGGAAGGGCTGCCTTGGAGTCACTAAAGACTGTCCATCGTTGCGGTGGCTTCTGCTTAATGAAATCATGTGCAGCACGGTGCGCCGCGAGTTCTGCACCCGTCGATGTGGTCAGACATGAAGTTCCTAACTTCATTTCCTCAGATTTTGCCGGGATGATGATTGCAGCAGCAGAGCTGCGGAGTTTTACTGAACCATCTGTGCGTACATATTGCCGGAATGCACGTTGTGCACGTTGTGAATGTGCTCAAACTTGCTTGTTTGAAGGCTTGCAATAGCGCTGCGGCTTTCTTTCTGATTCCTTGAATTGTCAGTTGCACATGTGGTTGGTGCAGACAGCACCGTGGTTCTGATAATAATATACCGGGCGTAAATTCTGATGGCAAGTAGGACTGATGTTTTACAATAGTTTTGGCAAAAGTTGAAAGTGGCCTTTTTGCTGGCAAGCAAGCAATATGGTGGGTGGGAATCTGAGTCAGGTGTCGAATGTGTGCTCTGGGACAGCTATACATACAGACAGCGCGTGCAAGGTGCTTGAAGTTCCCTAAAAATGCTAATCAAATAAAATTATATTCGCATTGAAACAGGAACACGTTTAGTGCGGCCGTCCCACGTCTTCGGTCACTGTACAGACGCAACTGCGCATGTTCTCCTGCGAATCTCAAAGATCATGTGTACTACTGCGTTCGCGTTGTCGCAATCTACGACGCAATGACGCCACCGACAGGCACATATAGCTCCACGAACTACGATGTGATAACAATCTCCGTTACAAGATACGATGAACGCTTCTTCCTTCGAATATGGGAGGTGGCGGGTCCAAACACCTTGCGGTGTATATTGTGAACCCAGTACCGGGGAAACCATGGTTACGTGCAGCCGTTCTTGGCGTCTGTGCGTGGAGGGCATAATTAGCCGCACGGCAAACAGGCTGTTGGACATGGTGTATGTTCGAATCTTGGCAGAAGAACGTGCGTGGCATTGATATGGGCTAAAGAGACTGGGGATGGGAAAAGGTGTTAAGGGTTTGGTGCCGCGCACACGACAAACGTCTGTGTTGAGAAAAAAAACACACAACAAAATAATTCGGCTCGCTGGTTCTCCCAAGCCCCGCCAGCGACACACCGGCCAAGTTTGTACGCTAACGATACTAACCTTCGCCTGTTGTGGTGGTTCAGCAAATGATGAACTGCACCCTTTTGTTTGAACACCGGTAGCATTCTTAGGGTGCTTCGTGTACTTTACAGGTCGTATGTATGCATGTGTGCACGCTTGTTACTTTATTTTCTTTGTGCAATTCGGAGGACACGCGCCGGTTTGGCGGCGGCAGCTTTTCTGCTAGATGCCAACAACTGTCATAGGGAAACGCGAAAGAGTGGTACCGCTGCAGCATGCGCCTAATTCCTAACTGGTTCTGATGATGGCACAGTGTTTTATCGCTAAAGTAATTCGATATAAACGCGTTACTATCGACCATCATCGCAGGATAGGTTTTGCCGCATTTTTTAAGGTGAGATAATTACGTGGCTTGTGAGGCGAATAAACCGGCGTTGGCGTCACTACGCCATGCTCCGAAAAGACTACGAACCTCTGACTTTTGCCGGAACTGAAACCTGGGAGATTTGGCTTTAACTAAGGCACACTTAATTATAGCACTCGCACCCACGACATTTGGTGGGAATCAATCCCACGACCTTCGGTATTCAGTAAGGCCATGGTAATCGATGCACAGTTAATTAATGTAGACATGGACAATCACGAAGAACTGTAATTTTCTTGGACAACTTACACGCTCTCAGCATATTTCGAGACAACGTTGTTGCTGAAAACCTAGTGCGAACCGGTTTGTTCATGCATGGAGAAGCTGACGCCAAAATCTGTATGATTTTCTAAATAAGTAACTGTTCTTTACATCCTGACACTATAGCTTACACATTCACACTAGCTTTCAAGAGGGTCAAGCCATCTGGAATTAAATTTGTCGTGTTGTATAATTGTTTCTTTGCGTAGTGCTGATGATCACTCAGTGACAACGCTGACTTGTTTGTAGCAGTGTTGTACTATACATGTTATAAAAGTTTATCATACAAATTTACTGCCACTTATTCTGTCCTCGGATGAGACCACTTTTTGAATATGTCATACTTTTCACTCAAACATTATCACAGATATGTACAGTCTTTTCTTGCAAAATATTTCACTTTTACTTTTAAAATGGTTTCTCTATTTTTATTTCCGATCACAATATGATCTGTTATATTATGACACGCGGCTTTAATGGGCAAGAAACGTGTAAACAAATTTGTCACCCTTTCTCTACGTATCATTCCTTTTGCATATTGTCAATTGTCAATATTGTGAATATTGTCAATTGACAATATTGGCTTTCATACAAAGCATGCAAATGAAGTGCAAGAATGGAGTTTACCTAAGGATGTAAATCTGTTTGCGGTGCAGCAGCAATTATTTTAAAGAAGAATAGCGTTGTGGTGACAGTTGTGCAAACTTATGGAGCACACGCATTTAATATCCCTCCAATATTTCCAACCACTAAATAGAAGGTAGTAATGCAGCTCAAGGACCAGGCAGGATTCCGTAAAGGCTACTCAACCATAGACCATATTCACACTATCAATCAGGTGATGGAGAAATGTGCGGAATATAACAGACGCTTATATATATCTTTCATTGATTACGAGAAAGCGTTTGATTCTGTCGAAACGTCAGCAGTCATGGAGGCATTGATGAATCAGGGTGGAGACGAGCCGTATGTAAAAATACTGAAAGATATCTATAGCGGCTTCACACCCACCGTAGTCCTCCATAAAGAAAGCAACAAAATCCCAATAAAGAAAGGCGTCGGGCAGGGAGATACCATCTCTCCAATGCTATTCACAGCCTGTTTACAGGAGGTATTCAGAGACCTGGATTGGGAAGAATTGGGGATAAAAGTTAATGGAGAATACCTTAGTAACTTGCGATTCGCTGGTGATATTGCCTTGCTTAGTAACTCAGGGGACCAATTGCAATGCATGCTCACTGACCTGGAGAGGCAAAGCAGAAGAGTGGGTCTAAAAATTATTCTGCAGAAAACTAAAGTAATGTTTAACAGTCTCGGAAGAGAACAGTAATTTACAATAGGTAGCGAGGCACTGGAAGTGGTAAAGGAATACATCTACTTACTACTTAGGGCAGGTAGTGACGGCGGATCCGGATCATGAGGCGGAAATAATCAGAAGGATAAGAATGGGCTGGGGTGCGTTTGGCAGGCTTTCTCAGATCATGAACAGCAGGTTGCCATTATCCCTCAAGAAAAAAGTGTATAATAGCTTTGTTTTACCAGTACTCACCTACAGGGCAGAAACCTGGAGGCGTTCGAAAAGGGTTCTACTTAAATTTAGCGACGCAACGAGCTATGGAAAGAAGAATGATAGGCGTACCATTAAGGGATAAGGAAAGTGCAAATTGGGTGAGGGAACAAACGCGAGTTAATGACATCTTAGTTGAAATTAAGAAGAAGAAATGGGCATGGGCAGGACATGTAATGAGGAGGCAAGATAACCGATGGTCATTCAGGATTACGGACTGGATTCCAAGGGAAGGGAAGCGTAGCAGGGGGCGGCAGAAAGTTGGGTGGGCGGATGAGATTAAGAAGTTTGCAGGGACGGCATGGCCACAATTAGTACATGACCGGGGTTGTTGGAGAAGTATGGGAGAGGCCTTTGCCCTGCAGTGGGCGTAACCAGGCTGATGATGATGATGATGACTGCTGCTCAATTTTCTACCAGGCTGGAATCACGGATTTAGAGACGCCACACCGTTCTGAACTTGTATACACGCACCTCCTCCTCATATCATTATCATCATTCATCAGCCCTTTTCCTTCCCTCGCTTTTCCCCAGCGTAGGCTGTCAGGCCAGATCCAGTCATAGTTCAGAGTAACCTCTCTGTCTTTCTGTAAATAAATTTTTCTCTCTCTCTCTCTCTCTCTCCTGCTGCTTAACATTAGAAAGCAAATGGCGTATAAGGCTTTCTTCAAATGTTATCTGTATCATGTGTAGGTATATGTAAACATCTTGGAGATACATTTGGCTTGAAGCATGCTGTAAAAGCATGCGCTGAAAAAAAAGCATAGCTTGGTGAAGCAAGCAGTGCTGCTACAATCTAGCGTTCATACCGTTTAAAATATTCATTCTGGCCATGTTATACAGCGTACGTTCACTTGCTCCCAGGAATGCACAGTATACCGTGGTAACTTCGAATACTCCTGTAGGCTGAATAAGAAAACATCAGGAGACCAGCACACGGACACACACATATGTCACTGCGTGTTCGTTGCTCTTCTAGCGACGTTCATTTTTTTGCGCTGTACAAGTACATTTACGTGAAGGCGCGCATATCAGCCCTGCAGTGGAGGCGTAAGCGAATAGTGCGGGTAGTCCTGGGCGTGGTCAAATGTACACTAGAATATTCGGCTCATTCAATGTCTTATGTCTGCTTACTGCCTAATTTACCTTGGTGGCCTTGCATGGTCAAACGCACTATCAGCTTCTTTTCCTGTGGCATGGAGCACTTGTGGAAATATAGCAAGTTGAAAGCTGTCGGACACTTGTAATGCATACGGCGCCGGTTGCCGGTGTGACTCTCGCCAAATAACCAAATGCTGTTTTTCATAAGACTTCCCTTGAAGTACCGAGGCTCAGCCAAAGTAAGCAAAAAGCTCGGCACAAAGCATTTGCTCAGAAATGTTGCTAAGACCGAGCGTTTATATTCCCTACAACCCTGTTGCAGGCGCGCCGCTTTCTGTTCTACCGAAATGGTCCCTCTTTTTCTCGACCCACCTCACACGCTAATAATATCCTCCTGGACGCCTGTTGCCGCATCCACTGAATCCTGATGGTATTTTGTTGAATGTCAGGAATGAATGAAGATTGTGTAGTCATGCGCGAAGATATAAGTACGGTCGCTCAATAAAATCGTTGAAGTTTTACGTACGTCAAATGTAGGGGTTTCCGCAAGTGGCCGATCGTAGCTCACCATCTTTTCTTCGCACTTTAAAAGCAACGATTACTGAAGTAGTGAACATGAATTGCGGTGATATCTTTTGTGACTGGCAGTGAAAATCCCTTACGCGGAGACAACCGTGCCGGGCCACCATAACCGTGGAGAGTGCAGCTCTCGCTTGCTCTCGCCGCCGGATTGTGTCCATGAATACCCTCGACAACACTGCGCAGCTTCTGAGAGCTCCAGTCTAGCTAGGCAAGCAGGAGGCATCAAAAAGGAAGTCTGGGAAACACAGACTATAAAGTAAATGCAATGGATGGACAGTACTAAAACCATGGAGATTAACAGGAACAGTAAGAAATGCATTAGAAGAAAAAGTCTGCGCGTTCACGAAAATGGCAGTGCATAACTTAGAAGAGTTTGTGTGCGAGCTATCTGGTGCCGGTGAGCCATATTAAACAGCGCCAAAAAATACGTGGACAAGGAAGAGAAACGGGCCAGAACTGATCGCGAACGTCTTTATTGAAGCGCGAAAAAATATGTTCAGGGCATTCAAAATTAATCTTTATGGTTTTCTTAAAATTAGGCATTGGGGGAGCACGCGAAGACTACCTGTGCAAATAAGCTATGTGAACAGAGGGCCACATAATAAATGCAGCTGTGGCCTTAAAGAAGATACAAAATTCACAAAATGCAGAATAGGTGATGTGTACGGGCTCCCGTTAACCTGTGGCAACATGTACATAGTACAAGCGGGTCGGTGCATAAACACCCGTCTAAAAGAACATGAACGTCCTTTCGGTAAAGAAAACAATTCGCACTTGTCGAAGCACTGTAATCTATGTCACTGTGATTCGGTATTTTTTGACTGACATTTTGTTTTCAGATAAATACTAACACGTGAAATCACCGAAGCATTTCATATTAGAAAGTGTCTTGAAAAATGCATAAACCAACCATCAGTTCCAATCACTGACAAAGAATTTGCTTTTTTAAATGCTGGTTAAACCTTTTTAATCTCTTTCTATTCTGTTTCTGTTTATACTGACGACTCTTGTTGCACATGCTAAGTACTGATAGCTGGGGTATATATGGTGTGTATCTTTCCGAAACTATACACTTGTGAGTAAGCGCTCGTGTGTCCCCTTCACTGTGTCTGTCGATTGTGCGCACAAAATATTTCCCTATGAATTCGTACCAACTCGCCCAACTATCAGTTCTGTGGCCAGAGGGACACAAAGTGAGATTATAACTGTCGCTGTCAGCAGTCGAACTAAGTAAAATTGAATACTTAAATTTTTGTTGACTGCAGTAAGTGTGTATGTTTGTTGTGAAAGTTACAGGCAGTCGTCTTTCTTCATAGTATCAGCATAGAGAGGGAAATTCAACAAGAGTGGACACTCGGTGAACACTGGCAACAGGAAACGCGTCATACATATTGACACGTGTACTCATTTAATTTTATCGCGCAGCGCAGGACGCGCCTGCGTGTAGAAGAAGTTTCTGGAATGTTATCGATGGTTCCGTACACTGTCTTTCACAGCAACTTGTGTAACCTGATTGCATGTATGCGCGACGCGAATAGTGTAGAACTTTGTGGAAGACATGCGGGTCCCATCAGTTAATCTGGAACATTCGACGACTGATCTATAAAAGCCGACGCGCTTGACCCGCCGATCAGATTTTTCGACGTTCGCCGACTGTGTTCGCCGCTCTCGTTGTGCTATAAGTGTAGCCTGTTTTGTGGGCACAGGTTCGCCCAATAAAATCTAGTTTTGCCTTTAACAGTATTGCTACTGTGCTCTTAACGTCAACACCACGTGACATCTGGTGGAGGTGCTTTACCTTCATGTACCGGACGCCCCCGACAAGCCGTGATCCAAGCCCGGACCACAAAGACAACACCAGCGCCTTCCCAGAACACCGAGCAAGCTGCCGGCTACAGCAGCTGCCCCTGGAACACGGAATTCTACCAGAGGCGACCAAGAAGATCGTCACAGAAGTTCGTCCAGAGACGACCAAGAAGACAGCCCCAATGGCAGCCGGAGCAGCCCCAATAGTTCTGCAGCAGCCCAGGGAGCCACCGATGTTCTACGGTTCCACATTTGAGGACCCGGAAAGCTGGCTAGAGACGTATGAGAGGGTCGCTACGTTTAACAGTTGGGAAACGACAAGCTACGGCATGTCTATTTCGCATTAAAAGACGCCGCCAGGACTTGGTTCGAGAATCGAGAAGGCACCTTAACGACGTGGGACCTGTTCCGAAGCGGCTTCTTGCAAACGTTTACAAGCGTCGTGCGAAAAGAGCGAGCCCAAGCACTACTAGAAACCAGAGTGCAGCTGCCAAGCGAGACGATCGCGATCTTCACAAAGGAGATGGCCCGTCATATCGGGCACGCCGACCCGGAAATGTCGGAGAAGAAAAAAGTTCGCTTCCTGATGCGAGGAATCAAGCAAGAACTTTTCGCCGCACTTATTCGTAACCCGCCAAATACCGTAGCTCAATTTTCTGCAGAGGCACCGACGATCGAGAAAATTCTGGAGATGCGCACCCGGCAATATAGCCGCCAGGGGCTCACGCCGCATTACTCCATCCAAGGACTGGATTCAGACGACCTTCAGGAGACCATCAGGGCCATTATACGCGAAGAACTGCGCAGGGTTCTGCCTTCGTCGCAGCCCCAAGTGGCTTCCATCGCCGAGATCGTGAAAGAAGAGGTGCACCGATTGCTTGGACTTCCTGAGCTGCAACCACAATTACCGCAGCCCCAGCCAGAAGCGATGACATACGTCGCCGTCGCACGCCGTCAAGGACCCCTTCGCGACCACACCATGGCCCTGCAACGAGGCAATTCCGTCGTCCGCCGCAGCCGCCCCCAGCACGCCCACCCGTCGCCCAGCGCACCTACGCGAGGAAGACGGACATTTGGCGAGCCCCCGACCAACGCCCGCTCTGCTATCACTGCGGCGAAGCAGGCCGTGTGTATCGCCGATGCCCATACCAGGAGATGGGACTGCGAGGTTTCGCCGTCAACGCTCCGCACCCGCAGTTAGGTGAACACCCTCGGGATATCGCCGACTACCTCGCCGCTACTCAGCGGAGCTCTCGATGACCGTCGCGTTCACCATCACCAGGCCGCCACCTCTCGCCCCAGCGCCGGCCATACACTGGCCCAGCCCGGGGCTGGTCAGCGAGCCCCATATCCGGAAAACTAAAAGCAGCAACCGATGGAGGTGCGGTGGCTGTTCGTCGAACTGACGAAGATCCTCCGCCGCCGACGAAGACGACGAAGAAACCATCTCGACGACATAACAACGACGACACGCCGCCGTCCCGACGAAGTCAGGAAGCCAAGACTTCACCGACGAAAGATGACGACGCGACGTTCCAGCTTCAGTTCAAGACGACGCAGCCGCGATCCGACGCCAAGACCCAACTGCAAGTCCAGACAAAGAACGACCGTCCTTGACGTAATTCTCGACGGCCACACAGTCACTGCCTTAGTCGACACAGGGGCCGATTACTCCGTAATAAGTGGACACATCGCCGCCCAGTTGAAGAAGGTTAAGACTGCATGGGAGGGCCCCGAAATTCGGACTGCTGGAGGACACCTCATTACGCCGACTGGAATCTGCACGGCAAGAATAACCCTTCATGACCGGACTTACCCTGCCACCTTCGTTATCCTCCAACACGGTCCACGAGACGTCATTCTCGGCATGGACTTCCTGAAACAACACGGCGCAAAAATAGACCTGAAGTCAAAGTCAATAACGTTGTCGGAAAATAAAGAGATACCGCCGGAGAGCTTTCGTAGTCCCCACACCTTGAGTGTTCTCGAAGATCAAGTGAGCATCCCACCTCACTCAAGCATTGTTATTTCGGTCGGTACCGAAACACCCGCTGACGTAGAAGGCGTCATCTAAGGCGGCGAACGTCTACTGCAAGACCGTGAAATTTGCGTCGCAAGAGGGATTGCTCGACTGCATGGAGGGAAAACTGAAGTGTTGCTGACAAACTTCAGCCAGGAGTTCAAGCACGTCAACAAGGGCACGACGATCGCGTACATCGAGGAAATTCTGGAAACCGGTAATGCGTTTGTCCTCTCGGATTTCGCCGCATCTACCCCGAGACGACGGTTCCCGAACCAGACTACGACATTAATCCAAGTCTCCCCGTGATTAAGCAACAGCAGCTCAGCAGTCTGCTCCGACGATACAAACGCTGCTTTTCGACGTCATCGAGGATTCGACCAACACCAGTCGCCAAGCATAGCATAATCACCGAGGAGTGCGCTCGACTCTCCGCCAGAGCCCATACCATGTTTCACCGCGAGAACGTGCAGCTACAAGAGAACAAGTCAACGAAATGCTGCGCAACGACATCATCCAGCCGTCGAAAAGCCCGTGGGCAGCCCCTGTTGTCCTGGTAAAGAAAAGTACGGAACCCTACGTATGTGCGTCTATTATAGTCACCTGAACAAGATCACGAATAAGGACGTATACCCCCTCCCACAAATAGACGACGCATTCGATCGGCTCTGCAACGCTAAATACTTCTCGTCGATGGACCTCAAGTCGGGCTATTGGCAAATAGAAGTCGACGAAAGAGATCGCGAAAAAACTGCCTTCATCACCAGAGAGCGCCTCTATGATTTCAAGGTTATGCCATTCGGACTGTGCTCGGCACCTGCAACGTTTCAGCACGTCATGGACACGGTGTTAGCAGGATTGAAGTGGCAGACCGGTCTCGTTTATTTGGATGACATCGCCGTCCTCGCCGGAAATTTCGACGATCACCTCAGGAGGCTTGCGACAGTACTAGAGGCCATCAAGTCGTCAGGGCTTACTCTGAAGCCGAAAAATGCCGCTTCGCTTACGATGACCTTCTGTTCCGAGGCCACGTAGTCAGCAAATCTGGTGTCCGTCCAGAGCCACAAAAAACAGTTGCCATCGCACAGTTCCCGCAACCCATCAACAAGAAGGCAGTGCGTAGATTCCTTGGAATGTGTGCCTACTACAGGCGCTTTGTCAAGGACCTTTCACGCATCGCCGAGCCATTGACAAGTGTAACTAAATGTGATGTTGAGTTAAAGTGGGAAACGCCGCAGGCCGACGCACTTGAAGAACTCTAACGACGCATGCAGTCGCCACCGGTACTTGCGCACTTCGACGAGTACGCCGATACAGAAATCCATACTGATGCCAGTAGCGTAGGCCTCGGTGACGTTCTAGTCCAGAGGAGAAACGGAGTCGAACAAATGATAGCTTACGCTAGTCGGTCGCTGTCAGAAACAGAAGGCAACTATTCTATGACCGAAAGGGAATGCCTCGCCATTTGGGCTACAGCTAAATTTCGCCCTTATCTTTATGGCAGGCCATTCAAAGTCGTCAGTGACCATCACGCGTTGTGTTGGCTAGCAAATATAAGGGATCCTTCAAGATGAATGGCGTGGTGGAGCCTAAGACTACAAGAATACGACGTCACTGTAACCTACAAGTCGGGACGAAAATACTCCGATGCCGATTGCCTATAACGCACACCCATTGACCTGCCGCCGCAAGAGGACGAGAATGACGACGCATTCCTCGGAATGATAAGCACGGAAGACTTTGCTGAACAGCAACGGGCAGACCCGGAGCTAAAAGGCCTCGTCGAATATTTAGAAGGGCACACCGATGTGGTCCCCAGGGCATTTAAGCGCGGATTATCTTCCTTCACGCTTCGAAACAATCTACTCGTGAAGAAGTTCTCACCAGTCAGCGCCAACTACCTTCTTGTTTCGCACGTCCTACATGACGATCCGACTGCTGGACACCTCGGATTTTTCCGAACACTATCGAGCATACAAGAAAAGTATTATTGGCCGCACCTGACCGCCGACGTCGCCCGTTATGTCACAACATGCCGAGACTGTCAGCGACGCAAGACACCGCCGACAAGGCCAGCCGGATTACTATAGCCAATCGAGCCTCCTTGCCGACCATTCCAGCAGATCGGGATTGACTTGCTGGGACCCTTTCCGACGTCAATAACTGGAAATAAGTGGAGCGTCGTGGCGACGGGCTACCTCACCCGCTTCGCTGAAACTAAAGCACTGCCGAAAGGTAAGGTGCGCAGCCGAAGTGGCGAAATTCTTTGTCGAAAACATCTTGCTGCGACATGGCGCCCCAGAAGTCCTCGTCACCGACAGAGGAACGGCCTTTACAGCGAAGGTCACCCAAGCAATGGTGAAATAGAGTCAGACAAGCTACAGGAGGACAACGACCTACCACCCGCAGACGAACGGTCTTACGGAGCGGCTGAATAAGACCCTCGCCGGCATGCTAGCGATGCACTTCGATGTCCAACACAAGACCTGGGATGCCGTCCTGCCATACGTAGCATTAGCTTACGACACGGCGGTGCAAGAAACCACACAGATCACGCCGCTCAAGCTGGTTTACGGCAGGAAACCGACGACGACGCTCGACGCCGTGTTGCTGCACGTAACTGACAAGAAGAATCTTGACGCCGCTACCTATCTCCAGCACGCCGAAGAAGCTCGACAGCTCGTTCGCCTACGGATCAAGAACCAGCAGCGTACCGACAGCCGACACTACAGCCTCCGACGACGCTTCGTCGAGTACCAGCCCGGTGACCGTGTTTGGGCATGGACCCCGATACGCCTACGAGGACTGAGTGAGAAACTACTCCGACGCTATTTCGGACCAGGGCACGGCACCTGGCCTGCGGACAGCATGGCTCACCCGCTTCTGCTGTTTGTGCAGGTACTGCCGTGGATCCTGCATGAAAGGCCAGCCACGATAACGACGACTAGTGCTGGAATGATGCCGTTTTCGGTGTCTCACTATGACTACGTGGCAACAAACTTTTCATTCGTGGGATACGAACTGCAAGGTGTGACGTCATCAGCAACAGACCTACTAAAGGAGCGACGCGACTACGACCAGATCAGAGGGCACGGCACCTGGCCTGCGGACAGCATGGCTCACCCGCTTCTGCTGTTTGTGCAGGTACTGCCGTGGATCCTGCATGAAAGGCCAGCCACGATAACGACGACTAGTGCTTGAATGATGCCGTTTTCGGTGTCTCACTATGACCACGTGGCAACAAACTTTTCATTCGTGGGATACGAACTGCAAGGTGTGACGTCATCAGCAACAGACCTACTAAAGGAGCGACGCGACTACGACCAGAACAGAGAGCACGGCACCTGGCCTGCGGACAGCATGGCTCACCCGCTTCTGCTGTTTGTGCAGGTTGGTCCTCAGGGTACTGATTGTTCCTACCGAAGTGACAACAGATTTTTGGTTATCCTGCCGTGCCCTCGCAGGTGTTGTTGCATTCTTATTTACTGTTGGTCCATGATGTTGCTATTAGTGTCAGGAGACATAGAAGAAAATCCCGGGCCTAAATCGACCGAACTGCTGCAAACAATTATAGAGAATCAGGCGCCGACTGATCGCCGACTATCCTCAATAAGCGAGAACGTTGTGCAGTTAAACGCAAAAACAGATCGACTGACGGAATTTCTTGTTATGATACAGGAAATGAACAAGAAAATTGGGCATCTTGAGGCTATAGTTCAGCACCAGACTGAAAAATTGATCGAGTATGAAAACCGCAGCCGGCGTAACAATTTGTTGGTTTTTGGAATCTCGGAGGAAAGCGGTGACTCAGAGGCGAATTTGAGGGCAGCTGTCATTGATGAACTGTTTCATGAAAAACTGGGGGTTCAAGTTAAAACTGTCGAAAGAATTCATCGCATTGGCAAGAAAAACAGTCAACGACCGAGACCAGTTATCATGAAGTTTTATGATACCAGAGAAACGGAGCAGGTATTGAAGAACTGCAAAAAACTTAAAGGAAAGTCAGTTAGTATCAGCAATGATTATGCAAAGGAAACAGTAGATGTGCGACGAAAGTTGTGGGCGAGCCCTTCTGCCGAAAGAGCGAAGGGCGCGAAGGTATTTTTGATTGACGACAAGCTCAAGGTAAACGATAAGCTTTACGTATGGGACCAAGAAAACAACGCACGTTTCCTTCTAAACCACCGAAATAAAAATAAGCACCGCACACAAAGGACAGATGACACGCATGGTGATTCTGGTCCCTCAGGCAGTCCCAGCGATTCCCCATGTACTTCAACCCTTTCATAGCTCCGAATCTTGTCACTGAATGCACGCAGTATTGTTAATAAAGTAACTGAGTTAGAATACGTGTTGCTCACAGAGGCCCTTCATGTGCTAGTAGTAAGCGAAACATGGTTGAACAGCAATGTACC
Organism: Dermacentor albipictus; assembly: GCF_038994185.2. NCBI lineage: Eukaryota > Metazoa > Arthropoda > Arachnida > Ixodida > Ixodidae > Dermacentor > Dermacentor albipictus. Next base: position 30,110,939 of record NC_091828.1, on the reverse strand, counting down.
TAGCCAATGTATAGTGCCACCCAACTACCGAATGTTTAGATGGGATAGAGACACTCGCGGTGGAGGCGTTGCGATTATTGTTAAACAGCACATTGATGTTGTAATGATTGAATGTATAATTCCTGAGACAGTATGGTGCAAAATTACTTACGCAAACACTGTATATCTTGTTGGCGCAATATATAGGCCACCTGCCACTGCACCCGAGTTTTTAGATAAGCTGAATGATTTCCTATGCAATCATTTGGACCGTAACACCAGACTAATAATGACCGGGGACTTTATTCTACCTAATATTAACTGGGACAGTTTACTACCTGGGCACGTAGAAATTTCTAGTAGTGAAAAGCTGCTTCAAATAATGATCTCGCACAATCTAAAGCAAATCGTGAAAGAAAACACGAGGGTAACGCCTGAATCTCAGTCATTGTTGGACTTGGTGTTTCTTTCGAATAAAATAGGCGACTATACAGTGTCTGTGGATGATGGTCTGTCAGATCACAAGATGGTTCTTGTACACATAGTGTCGAGCGCAAGCACTCGTTCCCAGCCGTTTATACCTGTGAAAGTTAAGGACTATAGTCGGGCAGACGACACATCTATTCTCGATTTTTTAGAATTATCATTTAATCAATTTGAACTTGCCTGCGATTGTGAATCGGTTGACGAACTATGGCAGCGTTTCAAGAAAATTATAAGACATTGCGTTGATAGTTTCATCCCAACTCGACTAAAAAATATAAAACGACGGAACCCTTGGATTAATCGACATATCATTCATATTAAGCGTAAAATAAAGCGTTTACGCAAAAGGCAAGGTGTCTCCGCCGAGGTATCGAAATTGCGAAGGGCACTGAAAACGGCTCTGAAGGAATCAAAAGAGCAGTTCTTTAACCAAACATTAACTAATTTTATGAAAACATCACCACAAAAATTCTGGCTTTATCTGAATGATAAAAAAGAACAAATAAACAAGATCCAAGTTAACAATGTAATAGTAACGCAAAAAGCAAATATTGCAAGTCATTTTAATAATTTCTTCCAATCAGTTTTTTCAGCACCTAGCAGCGATTGCGCAGTCGCTTGTCTGCCGTCTTCCTTTTCGTGTGGGATGGAAAATCTCGTCGTCACTCAAGCAGGCGTGTTTAACCAACTACTACTTTTAGATTCTAAGAAGGCTAGCGGGCCGGATGGAATACCAACCCAATTTATAAAGCGATACGCCGAGTGGGTATCATTTTTCTTAAATAATATCTTTGTTAAGTCATTACAAACTCACTCATTGCCACAAGACTGGCATTGCGCAGTCATAACTCCTGTTCTTAAAAACGGTAACCGATTGCTAATAAATAACTATCGCCCAGTTTCCCTGACTAGCGTCTGTTGTAAAGTCTTAGAGCATATCATAAGTAAGCATATTCTCGTTTTTCTTGAAAATAACGACTTTTTTTATCAGCACCAACATGGTTTCCGAAAGAGACTTTCTACAGTAACCCAGCTCATAGAAACTATTCATGATTTTACTTCAGCTATAGACGCCCAAGAACAAATGGACGTCATCTGCGTAGACTTTGCGAAAGCCTTCGACAAAGTTTCGCACAATAAATTACTTTTCAAGTTACAAAAAGCAGGAATAAATGACACTATTCTAAAATGGATTGAAGCCTACCTACACAATCGCAGGCAGGTTGTGCGTGTGGACGAGTGCTTGTCCCCTGCGTTAGAAGTGCTTTCTAGAAGTGTTCCCCAGGGGTCTGTTCTGGCCCCATTGCTGTTCTTGGTTTACATTAATTAACCTTTTACTTGCCAATGTTCCGAAAATGGAACATACGAAACCTGATTTTTTTATTTTCTTCGCAATCTATCGAACATTTTTCTTTTTCTTTTCGCATACACACTGCTACTTGTGGAAAACATAGCAATAATAGTTTTGATTGTCAACCTATTTAAAAGCTTTAGATAAGTGCTCACAAACAGGTATATTTTGCGTTCCTTCAGCGCCATACGGTTGTTGAATTATTTCGCAAGAAAAATGTGATGTTGCAACAAGCAAAGTAGAACTAAAATATCGACATATAGTTAGGTATTACTGGGCAAGAAAATAAAAAATAACAATGGCACTCTAGTTTTCAGTTTTTAGAGTTTTTGGCGAACGTTCCATTTTTGGAACATTGGCGTTTTATGTTGTCAAAAGCAGCGTACACTCGCGCATGCATTTCGCCGTGTTTTTCTTCTTTTTCGGCATGTTGATGGCGCCCTCTACGTGTCATTTGGCACAAACTTGAACGCTATCTTTTCTTGGCATTATTTTGACATAAGGCGTTGTGGCGTGGCACATGGAAGGAGCAGCGTTCAACTGCAGCGCATAGCCGCATAGCCTTGTGAATGTAAGTAGAAAACGACTTCGCGGCTAGTTTTTATTGCAGTTCTATGCTTCTCAACGCAATCACTCTCGTTGTAGGTCATGGCACAACGCTTCCTCACACTGGAGGCTGCAATTGACCTATTCTTCAGCCTTCCCGATGACGAACGCGAAAGTGCGTCTATATGCCAATTGCCGCCTGATGAAGACGGCAACATTACTGACGAGGAGCACGTGAGAGAAAATGACTTTTCTGAAGTTGTTCCCGATGATGTTTGCGGGCAGGTTGAAGTTATGCAGTGCTGCGATGAAGACGTTGATTCGCCTACTGCATGTTCGAGTCCTGAGCCACGACGAAAGAAACCAGCGCGGAGGCAGTCGACTGCTGGAAAAGGGCGCAAGTCTTCAAACAAGGCTGGAAAAACAAAAACCCCGAAGCACTCCCCTAGCGCAGTATGGGGGTGACCATGCTACGTTCGACAAAACTTCCCAGAGAGAACCCTCCGTTGTTGGTAGAGGCATTTCCTGAGCTAGCAGACATGAGCCCATTTATGCTGTTCAGCAAAATTATTTCTCCAGAATATCTTGGTTCACTGGCTGAATTGACTGCAAGGTACGCACTCCAAAAGGGGGAGAAGGTGGACGTCACTGGAGCGGATATAGGTCAGTTTTTCGATCTCTTACTTTTGAGCGGATATCACTCCGTTCCATCTGAGGACTCGTATTGGAGCACCGCAGAAGACATTCGTGTGCCTTTAGTCGCGACAGTGATGGCCCGCAATAGGTTCCGGCAGCTGAAAAGGTTTTTTCATGTAGTGGACAACACTCAGTTGAAAGAAGGCGAGAAGATGGGCAAGATTCAGCCGTTTTACAACGAAATCTCCAAATGTTTCCGCCAGTTTGGAGTTTTCCACGAAAGCCTCAGCATCGGCGAGTCAATGGTGCCCTATTATGGCCACCACTGGTGCAAAATGTTCATTCGCGGTAAACCTATTCGATTTGGGTATAAGATATGGATGATGTGCTCTTCGAATGGGTACCCCTATGCAATGGAAATATATTGCGGGAGAAACGAGAAGGACGAGAAGGCACCTCTCGGGCTGAGGGTTGTTAGCAATATGACATCTGTCCTGCCCGCCCCTGAACAGCACGAAGTCTACTTTGACAACTTTTTCACTTCGCACGGTCTCCTGACGAAACTGGCTGACCAGGCGATTCGAGCGACGGGGACTGTACGAGATGCCAGAACCGGTGGTTGTCCACTGAAGAGCTCGAAAGACGCCGGAAGAGAGGAAAGAGGTTCTTTCCACTACAAGTGTGACGGGGTGGTCTACACATGCAGGTGGAACGACAATGCAGTCGTCACAGTTTCTTCAAACCACCTCGGCCATGAGCCTCTTGGAACTGCAAAACGCTTCTCACGGCGGGCAAACAAAAAGGTAGACATTCCTCAATCATATTTGATAAAAAAATACAATGAGGGCATGGGGGGAGTAGATGTTCTCGATCACCTGCTCGGAAGTTATCGGCCAAGACTTCGAAGCAAAAAATGGTGGTGGAACCTTTTCAGCAATGGTCTGAACATGGCTGTCGTCGCAGGATGGCTCCTTGATTGCGAGCTTCACAAAGGAACTGATGCCGCCATGACACACATAGCATTTCGGCGGGACGTTGTCATGTCCTTGCTGCACCTAAAGCAGAGAATCACTGTGCGGCCTCGACCTCGGGTTCATCCGAGACGCGAGGATAGGAAAACTGATGGCCACTACATCATCTCAGCAACTCAGGGGAGGTGTGCTGAGTGCAAGAAAAACATGATGAACCAGTGTCAGCAGTGCAAAAAGCGCCTACACACAAAATGCTTTGCAGCATACCATGGCTTGTGAAGTGTTCACAGACGTGTTGTGAAGCAAGTAGGATGAAAAAATAAATTTTCGCAAGCATTGTTATAAACTTTTATACTTTTGAAAGGACTTGTATGACGCTAATAATTATTCTTCTGTTAACATGAGAAAGCAATCCCCCTTTAAGAGTCAATAAACGTTGTTCCCAGACAAAGTTTGTATTTTTCATATGGGAAATGCCAATGTTCCAAAAATGGAACATGCGAAAAGACCTACTAAATCTTTGTGAACGTGGCTGTATTTTTTAGCATAGGTAATTTAGAAGACCAATGCAAATTATCAGCACCAATTTCAGTTTTTTGGCTAGTGATTCATAGTGCGGCGCCTAAAAGGTTAACGACATTACAGAGATTGTCGAGTTCCCTGTGAAATTGAAGCTTTTTGCTGACGACTGTTTCATTTATTCTACGGTAACACACATTCACGACCAAATCAGAATTAACCGGGTTCTTCATTCCCTTCACCTTTGGTGTGAAAAATGGGACATGGAAATCAATTACAACAAATCGACTTTTACACATGTTACTAACAAAAAAAGTGTGGCACCATTCTTTTATAATATTGCAAGCAACAAACTTAGAAATGTAGATACATTCAAGTATTTGGGGATCACAATTACACATAACTTAGACTGGCGTAAACATATCGATAACCTGTGCTCGACGGCTTCACAAAAACTGTATTCACTGAAGAAAAAGCTGGAACATGCAACGAAAGATGCTAAATTAATTGCTTATAAAACTCTCATACGTCCATCTTTAGAATACGCTTGCGTTGTCTGGAGCCCCCACCAAAAAGTCTTAATACACAAACTAGAAAGAATTCAGAGAATGGCTGCTCGTTTTATTGCTTCAAGGTATCGAAGGACTGACTCGGTAACAACAATTCTGCGTTCGTGTGGGCTTGAGTTGCTGGAAACCCGAAGGAAGAAAGCCAGACTTAAGATTTTTTTTCAGATACTTCAAAGGGCTCTGAAGATAAAAAAGGAAACATATGTCCAGTTCCGTGCAAACCGCAGTGAGAGAATAAACCACAGCAGAGCCGTCAAGCCTTATAACACACGTGTTGATGTTTTTCGTTATTCTTTTTTCCCGGACGTGATTGAAATGTGGAATGCCTTACCTGATGTTGTTGTCGATCAGACGGATGTGCACAAATTTGAATGTTTGATTGATATTTTGTATCGTGAACACCCATCCTGATGCTATGAAATGTAAAATTTGCTTGTGTTGTACTATTTGCCCTCCCTGTAACAACCCTCAAGCGAGGGTTAACAGTATTAATAAAGAAAGAAAAAAGACTCTACAAGGTCCTCCGACGTATTGGGGCACTGGATTATGAGGTCGTGCCAGGCGGTATTTCGCATTCACAGCGGCGCCGCGCACGATCTGAAGTGGGTCAAGTGGTGCGCCTTAAACACTTTTATGGACACTGACGAACTTCCTTATTTTGTTGTTTGCTTTGCTACGAGTGCTTCTTTCTTTACTACTTTCGTTTGTTTGTAGCATCGGGTCGATACTTTTTAAGATGGGGGTAATGACACGTGTACTTATCTTTATCGGGCGACCACGTTTAGCCGCCTAACAAATGTTATCGCGCAGCGCAGGAGGCGCCTGCATGTAAAAGAAATTTCTGGAATGTTATCGATGGTTCCGTACACTGTCTTTCACCGCAACTTGTGTCCCCTGATTGCATGTATGCGCGATGCGAATAGTGTAGAACTTTGTGAAGGACGCGCGGGTCCCATCGGTTAATCTGGAACATTTGACGACTGATCTATAAAAGACGACGCGCTTGACCCGCTGATCAGATTTGTCGACCATCGCCGACTGTGTTCGCCGCTCTCGTTGTGCTAGAAGTGTAGCCTGTTTTGTGGGCACAGGTTCGCCCAATAAAATCTAGTTTTGCCTTTCACAGTATTGCTACTGTGTTCTTAACGTCACCACCACGTGACAATATTGTCCACAGCATCCGATAGTTGACGCGAGAATCGAAAAAAAATGTGAAATTGACCTACAGCAACGTTGTATTTTTTTTATTCTCTCCCGCTAGAACTAAAACGCTTTGCGTATACATGACCTTATACTTCTTGACTTATTGATCTTGCCTCACCTAGCAACAAGTTAGCGGCACGACAGACGTGCCACATGCATGCGTTATTCGCCAGACATGCCACCGAAGCGAGCGAGGCAGGCTGCGCATGTGAAGCTCGCCTGCTTGGCGACCGTCTCTTTTGGGGTTAGCCTGCTGTTTGGCTCCCGGCGTTGTTTTTTTTTTTGCCTTCTGTCTGCATTTTGACATGCCATCGCTGCACTACTGAATTACAGCAAGGTGAGGAATTCTGTTGGACAGTCTGCTACACAATTCAAGAACATTTAGGGTTACTGCACGAAACTGAACCTATTGTCACGTCGTAGTGATGGTTGGGGACACAGCAAGAAAACTTGGAATGGCGAAACTAGCTTCATTGGGTGACACTGTGCCCAGAAGAACAGGCTACACTTAATGGTCAATGAAAACGGCGAACGCAGACGGCAGTCGTCGAAAATCTGATCAGCGGTTCAAGCGCATCGGCTTTTATGCATCAATCGTCGAGTGTTCCAGAATAATTGCTGGGACCCGCGTGCCTTCCACGAAGTTCTAGATTATTCGCGTCGCGGAAACATGCAGTCAGATTACACAAGGTTCAGTCACAGACAGCGGATGGAACGATAGATAACATTCTAGAAACTTCCGATACATGTAGACGCGCCCTGCGCTGAGCGAAAACATTTTAGAGGGTAAAAGCGCTCACCCGTGAAAGATAAACGAGTTCACGTGTCACTATATAGTGACGCAATTATCGAAAAACAGCTCCGCCGTCCAGGCCTAGTTCATTTGAATTATTTATTCGTACTCAGAGATGTTTGTGATGCTTTCTTTGAGCCTAAGCATTATTATGACTTATTTCGGTAGTTTCTGGGCATGCTCGCCGCACCTGGCTTTGTGTTGAAGAGCAGCTCAGCCGTGTCACACAGTTTCGCGTGCACTGAATCTTACCGAAACAAGTTTTGGTGCCTTCTCAGACCCCAGACATTATTGTAACTAATTTGGTTACTTTTTTGGGTACTTTTCAAGCACGGTTGCTGCGCTCTGTGTAGTGGCGCAGTTAGCGAACAGCAGCTCGGCTGTGTGCCGCAGTTAGTTACGTCTGTATTCAATCTTATAGAAAGAAGTTCGTGACACATTCTCTGACCCAAACAATTATTGTAATTCATTTCGTAACATTTTCGGACATTTCTGAGGCATGTTCGTTGCGTCTGGGGTTGCTAAGCTGTTAGAAAAAAAGCAAGCTGACCGTGGTGAGTTAGTGGGACAAGTTTGTGATGTTTTCCATGGTCTTGCAACAACATATACCTTATTTCGGTATTCACGCTTGTCAAAAACGCGACGAGTGATTGCCAAGAGTGATGCCGCACCCGGGAGTCAGTCGCTGGCACCGGCAGGACCCGTAAAAGATAACGCCGAGGAGATCAAGAACTTGACATTTCTGTCTTCTGAGCGACTGGAAACAGACATTGCACCCACAAAATTCTTTTGAGTGCGACTAGAAGGCATTCTGCGAGCTTGTAACATGGTCTGGCTGAGAATCTCTCTTCTAGCCACCTCTGTGTACTTGGCATACCGTCGCGTCGAATGATGCCAAGTTGTTCTGGAAACGTGGTTACCTGCGTATTTGCGCTCTTAAAGTGCAGGAAATATAGTACCCGGGAAGGGAGGGATGCTTAAAAATCGGATATTTTCTTCAGATTTCATGACGTTGTTTGGGAGGAGGCTATTTGCTACGAAATGTATGTAAAAGTGAATTTATCCCTAATCCCGCTCATTCCCCACTTACGCACGTTTCGCCTCTACACGCATTATTCCTGTTAGGTCGATATACCAAAGTGATACATGCTTGTAATTTAGTTTTTCTCAGCTGATGGAATCCGCTGGAGCTTCGGACGGCAACGACTGCTGCTTACCTGGTGCCACAATTTTGGACGAATGCAAAAGAAGCCCGGAACGAGCATTTATATAGAGCAAAATAAGCTTTTCGTCATTTCAGAGGACGTTCTGCAGTTTCTTTATCAAATTACATGTGACACTGATTCGGTGAAGGCTTGTAAAAGTCGTTCGTAATAATTCTTACTAAATAATAAAACGATTCCACACGAAGGTCGAGCGTGGTTCAGCAGTACAAGCGAAAAGAAAAAATATCGCGCCGATCAATGGAGCCGACGTAGCATGTACAAGCTGATGTTCAAAACGCGCCCGCCCAAAACGAAAACCGGAAGATGTTAATACCATCCGCTTGGTGTACTACAGTCAATTCGGCCGCTGGGCTCTCTGGGGGTTTCCGCTCTTGTTGAATCTCTTTGTATATGCTATCAGTTGAAAGAATTTTTCCAGCGTGTCTGTGATCCAAGATATCCGACTCCGGACTGAAATTGTCGTTCACATGATTACGAGTGCAAGAGAGCGATGATTGGCGCATAGTTCCTCCCTCATGTTACGCGGCTGTTGCGTGAGGCGCTTAGCTTGACAACAGAGTGGAGGCCTAGGCAAAGATGATAATTCTCTCCCTTCCCGTTTCGGCTTGCGAAATAAAAATCCGGAACCCGGAACGACTGTCGTAACAAGTGACGGTGTAGCCTGTAACGCTGGAGGAAACTGCCATGCCAGATAATGGCGTGAGCGGAGAAGCCGGAGGGCAGTGCGCGTGCGTAATGATTGCCAGACGAGTGGGCGTGGTCCTTGCCTGGGCTAAGCAAGTGAAGTGACTGCTTATTTCCAAGTATCGTAAGTTTTATTGAAATCAAGAGCAACATGTACACGGCGCACCGCGCTGTCATATGTTGATTTACCAGCTGAGAGGGAAAGTAGAAAGTTACCCTCTTTGTCTATGCCTCCGCCCAGTTGTCAGACTCAACACCGCACGCAATAGCCGCTTCACATCAGGTAGGAACTTTACGGCGGTCGTCACTTCTTTGCGTTCGTAATCGTGCGAACGACAATTAAAATTCGGAATCTGGCGTCTTGGAGCATGGACACGCTCGAAGGGCTATTCCAACTGATAGTATGTAGAAACACGAGCGCCTCCCACTTTTCAATTCAAACATACCTACTTGCTGCAGTAAACAATGTGGTAATTATTAAATTTTATGTAACTGACCTCCTTACAGCGATCATTATTATATCAGTTTGTGTCCCCCTGGCCAAGTAAGTTATTTTCACAGGTGGTCTTCACGTGCCTCCCAGTAACTAATTTTAAGAAAACTATAAAGCTTCATTTTGAACATCCGGTATACTCTTCATCAACCCCTGCTGCGCATGCATCACAAACGTAAACTAAACAATGTAGAATACATAGTATGGACACATTCGAAACTGATTAACTTCTAAGGAGCTGGAGTCCCTTATCGCAAATATGTTTAGAAGGAGCGCTTGCGCACCTGGCTCCTAACTCACAAATTGAAATATCCCGCATCCAATATCCCTGTATGCCCTGAGGCATTTACCCCTGCATTGTAAGAAAAAAACGCCTGAAAGATTTCGCTGACAATTCAAGCGCTGTGTCTTCTCAGCACATGTGTTCATTCTAGGCGGGGTGAGCAGGCACAGTTTGCACGATGTGCAGCTACATTACTACTAGTCTTTGTCTTGACACAGTGCACATGCTCACGTAAACGTTCATTAGGGCAGTGCCCTGTTTGGCCTATGTATGTGTAGCTGTAAAAGGCTTATATGGCATAAACTGCATTAGCTTTGCAATCTACAGGCTTGGCCGTATGTCGCTTGCTACACAGTTTGAGGCCTTTGCCTGCTGTCGTTGACCTTTTTGCACATCCTACCAAAATTATTATGTGCGGTAAGCACCACTTTAATACCAGCGCGGCCCTCGGCTTTCTTCATGCGGTGGGACACGCAATGCACACACAGAATCGCAACAGTCTTGGTTATGTCCTTCACCACTTCGTGCGGTTTCGTGGGGAACAAAGCTCTTGCAATAGTATTTCATCAAGGAGGACAGTAGCTGTGCTGGAGAGACATATGCTTTAAGCTAATGGACTTGGTTAGAGGAGCTGGTGGATATCCAATGGGAGCAAGAGCGAGCGAAAGCATTCCTGAGAGCCCCCAGAGCTATGGAGGGCTTCACTACTTTTGAATGATTGGAAGTGTAGGGGAGAAGGCGTTTCTTAGAATGTGAGGCGTACATCAAGCACGTGTGCTCCATTTGGAGGTGTAGTTCAAGGCCGAAGAAGCGGATTTGGCCTATTTCTGACAATTCCCTTATGAACCTGAAGCCTCAAAAAGGCTAATGAATATGTCAAAAACATAGTCCGACAGAAGTGTGGCTATGTTTGGGTGGGAAGGATCACCAAAAAATTAATCAACGTAACGAAACACTTTGACACTGAACCTGCTGTGCTGAGGTGATGCAGGAGTAGGCTATCGTAGTGCACCAACAAGAAACCACTCATTATGGTCACAATGCGAGAACCAGCACACATACAATTTTCCTGCACGTAGAACTCTTCATTATGAAAGACAACGGTGGATGTTAGGTTGACTTGCAGGAGATCCAGGAAATTCATTCATGTCTTGCATAATGAAGAGTAAACGCGATACTTTTAGAGTGCTTATCGAAATCTAGCATATAAATGATTGGTAAAATCGGATACATTACATTTATAGTACAGGTATAAGGTACATATGTCTGTCTTAAGTAAGTCAAATAAATGGAGAGATGCATACAGAATGCGACAGTGAAAAGCATGCATAGCATTTCTGATTAGCTCAAGAAGGCTAGTTGAATATTTGCATCCACCTGATAATAAAACCATCATCATCGCAGAGGATAAACAACTCGGTATGTGGATTGAAACATGAAACATTGCTACTGATAGCAAAGTACTCAATGATAACACGAAGTAAGGCTGGTCGATGTATTGGCCGTATAGACATATACAGCAAGCACTTGTTTACTAATTATTCTTCTGGCGTCACCAGCGTACAGCTAAACAGAATTTCAAGTAACCATGGCAAGCCGTTGCAATAAGAAACGCGGCGTGATGAAGAGCGGGAACATAGTTGTGTGCTTCGTGCAGCCTCTCGCACCAACGCGTCTCCGAGACTTGAGGTTAAGCCACCTTTAACACCAGCCGCACGGGAATGCAAGGCGTACGAGGACCAACCAGTTATCTGGGCTTTCCCACCCTTCGCGCCCACCGCTTCTTTACAATTGACCTTCAAGTTTAGGTAACGCTACATCGGTGAGCTTTGATCGCCTGCCTGAGACATGCCGCAGCAATAATTTGGGGAAAAATAAAAAATTCATTTTCTATCATCTCCTCATGCCGTGCTTCTGGTAATTATAGTTTGACGATTCGGCAGCGCATAGTACAGTATCTCTGAGGGTCTCGAACGGAGCAATCAAGGCCTCGAGCTTGAGATATCCTCAGCCTCCATTTTCAATTTTACTGTGTCACGCAATCTTGCGCTGCTTTCGCCTACATAGTTTCTAGCAAATTGAAAAATGAACCTACTTTTAGAGTATTTTATATCATAAGTGAATTTATTTCTGGCCAATGTCGTAGTTGATGACGTCTGCCATAGCTTATTTCCGCATTGGTCTTTAGAGGGTCGACATTGAGTAGGCGAATTCACATATAGACCGCGCCTTGGAGATGCATTTTTCAGGATGATGTGGGCAGTTATGATGGTCGCCTTACCCGTGCTTATCAAGTTTGTACCACGATATAGGGCGTAATGCCTGGACTTGCTGCAGCAAACATGTCCGTCATTCGAATTGCGTGGTTTATTACGGCTAATGCTTAATGTTAACAGCGTATAGTGGACAAATAATATGTTCATGCGGCCAAAGCGCTTCAACTATAGACGAATGCGATGAGCTTTTTCATAGAAGAAACATTATTTATCGTAACTCAGATTATTCTGCTGACTATTTTTTCTCTCAACCGCGCATTTGCCAAGAAATGGGCAGCAGATTTGCAGCCACAAACAAAGGAAAGATATTCTAAAGCGAAGTTTGATTGAATGCACTTTATTCCGGTCGTCCTGACCGCGTAATTTGACACATATTATTGTCTTTGAAAAAAAAAATAACGTCACGCCGATATAACAATTTGCCGTATATTAAACATTTATTTTCTGTTCTTGAATGTCTTGTGTTCTGTAGAACTTCTGAATTTGAATGCAGAAAGTTTTGTTTATTTCAAGATGCTTGATTAGAATGCAGTTCCATTTGTTCCCATCGTGCTTGCCGGTACTCCCACGCACAGGAGAGTCTCTAGAACTGTAACTTGAAGGCCAGTTCTTTGCCTCGCAGACCGTTTTCTTCTTTTCTCAATTGCTTATTTCCCACGACAAAATGCGTGGCTATTTAGTAACCAAGAGCCACGGCGTTTGCGCGAGTGTCTGCGCCGCACCAGATGGGACCGTCACAAAACGTACGTTTGGAACCATCTCCACTGATGTCTTCCTTTGTCCACCACTGCGCTGCCCGGCACAAGACATGGGCGTGGCCGACAGAGTAACGGCGTAGCTCCGACTGATCAACCTTCACAGTGTGGCCTCGTTGCTCGAGGGCCTGCTGCACCACCTTGTCGAAGCCAAGCTCCAGTTGAACCGGGTCGCTGCACGTAATAGAACGAGTTAATCCCACTGCTCTACACATACGCACATCGACTCCACATCTGTTCGCACGATATCAAGCACTAATGCTGTGCATACGCATGAGAACCGCCATCAGAGTGCAATGGGAACGTAGGGCTCAAGCGATCACACACACGTATATGCAGATAGAAAAATGTGCCACAATAATCAACACCGAAAGCTGTTCAGAACCCTGTACCTAAGCACACATACAGATTAACGTTAAAAGAGAAATTTGTAACGCTATTCTCAGTAGCCCGAAGCTAAAATGGAAGCCACGATGCTTCTTTCAGAGAGGGTCGAGATGAAGATTCCGCATGATCAATAATTGTCGACAGAACCAGCGATTATTTAGGAGCAGCCACGAACATGCTATTGTGTCCACCGCGGAAAAGTTCGCCTAAGCCGTAAAAGCTCGTCCCGTGTTTGAACTTCGCACAAATGCCGAATTTTGCGGAAACTGGGTAAGTCAAAATAACGATAGTTGCAGGGGGTTCTAAGACTTGATAGATTTCAACAAACTATTTATATGACCTGGTGAAATACCGCCGCACATTGGAATCAAGCAGTTTTTCCTAGCTGATGCTGAAAACGGCGGTTTACGGAATCGCAGTACCGTTCATGTCTAGGGGGCTCAAATTTAATAAATTCATATGCAGATGTACCTGTTTGACATCCCTGCGCAACTTTATTAATAGAACTAAATAATGTGAAAAAAAGCAACAACAAAATAAGGTTTTCAAACCTACCTTTGGAAAAGAGCGAAATTAAGGAGCTTTCTTACCGAAGTTTGTGTTCTGTTGCTGCTAGTTTTTGTCGGATCTTCTCTGGATACTTTGCTACAACTTCAACGAGCCTCAAAGCTTAGTTTGTCTGTCTTATGTACTGTTAGTTTTAGTTTTGCTTGAAAGAATACATTAAATGGCAAAAAAAGTCAACGGGTAAAATTTTCAGTTTATCGCGTGAAACAAAATTACCCATCATAATAGATTTCCCTCCAACTTTACCGGGGTTAGCTACGTTCACCGTCTTTACTCAGATACGTGATGCAGTATTTTGTTTCGACTAGAAAACAATGATGCGTTGAGAAACGTTGCAAGACGTTTGTTTCAGATTTAATACTACTCCCGCGGCAGTCTTCGATGCGAGGCCATATTTATTTTCCGATAACCAGGTGGCACGGCTGCCGCGGATAAATTGAGAACGAATAGATGTCTATGGGTTACTTAAAGGCACCGACAAGATTTACAAGAGCCACTGATGGTCAGGAACTATCTGTGGAAAGGAAGCAACAGAAGTAAATGGCGAAGTATGGGAGGTCAGTCGGAATGCTCATTCATCACTGAGCCAAACAGGAAAGAGGAAATTCGATGGTACAACAGCGTCTTTGGTTACCAGGCACAGTGTGTGGAAAGAAAACCTACCTATGGACGCAAAAATATTGCAAGGAATCAAGAATTGAGGCAATACACAATTGCTGATAATAAGAGTTGCGAGGATGATGCCGACCTTATCCTGTTAGGTGAAATGAATGTCCACATATAAGACCTACACCGACAACAACGAGAAGTTATTACTACACTCTGGGAGCAACGTTATCTCTTTATCCTAAATGTGATGGCGAAAGCACATCGAATGTCCGAAATAGACAATCGGCCATTTATTGCTGTCAGATAACCAAAGAAATTACACGTAGAGACAAATCGCCATTGATGAGACAACTGCTGTTTGTCTGAGAGAGAGAGAGAAGGGAAGACGGAAAGGCAGGGAGGTTAACCAGACTGAGTCCAGTTTGCTACCCTACACGTGGGGAGGGGAATGGGGAGTGAAAGAGGAAGAGAGAGAACCTAGTGTAGGATGTCTCTAGTCGGGCACTAAAGTCTGTTGACCTCAGGTAGCGAAAAAGCGCTCTAACTGCTTTCTGGGCCAATGAACTGTGAGGCCAGGCTCCCAAGATCTTCGCTTCCGTAAATGGCCTGTCATCCAGTCTATTTAAGGCACACTGGAGAGTCTCACGTTGATTATCGAAGTGAGAACAGTGGCACAGTAGGTGGCTGATGGTCTCTTCACACTTGCACTTAGCGCACATTGGTGAATCCGCTATTCCAATACGATAGCTGTAGGAGTTGGTGAATGCTACTCCTACCCACAGCCGACACAGCAGTGTTGCGTCACGTCGTGGAAGGTTCGCTGCTAATGTAAGTTTCAGTGATGGGTCCAGGCTGTGTAAACGAGTGTAAACGAGGCTGTAAACTTAGAGTTCTGTGGTGTATGCCAGCAACCTAAGCTCTCTTGCAGCGTCGACTTTGGATAAAGGTATAAGGAGTGTCGGCGAGCCAGCCTGGGCACGTCGGGCAGCGTCATCGGGGAGGTGATTACCAACGATGCCACAGTGTCCCGGCAGCCACTGAAATATGATGTCATGTCCTCTTTCAGATGCGCAATGGCAGGTTTCGTTGATTTGTGACACCAGCTGTTCATAATTGCCACGTCGTGAACTTCGCAAGCTCTGGAGGGCTGCTTTCGAGTCACAAAATATTGCCGATTTGTTGGGCGGTTCTTTTTCAATGTATTCGAAAGCAGCGCGAAGAGCGGCCAGTTCAGAACCTGTTGATGTCGTTACGTGTGAAGTCTTGAACTTGATGACGACCGATTGAGACGGTAGAACAACGGCGCCCGTAGAATTTTCGGAGACGGAACCATCCGTGCAAACATGAATTCGGTTAGCGTATGAACAATGCAGCAGTTCCAATGTGATCTGCTTGAGAGCCGCGGTGGTCAGGCTAGTTTTCCTCACTATTCCTGGAACAGCAAGGTACAAAGGAGGCTTCTTCAAGCACCACATAGGGGATGGCGTTCTTGTTGCGGGTGAGTGCCTCAAAGACAAAGAGTGCCGGTTAGCTGCAATTGATCTGGAGAACGCTGCCTTGGGTCTTTTCTCAGGCAAGTGAGCGAGATGCTGGTCAGGGACTCTGGATATATAGCGAACATGCGCCCGGAGTGCGTCGATATCTATATAGGTCCTTATTGGGTTGTCTCTCGCGGTGGTAATTGTTGCCACGGTTGAAGCATTTCGAGGTAGCCCCAGACATGTTCGAAGGGCTTGGCCTTGAATGCTCTGTAGGACATGGATGTTAGTTTTGTTAGTATTGGACAGCACTGGTGTGCTGTATCGCAAGTATCCTAGGAAGAGCGTCCTGTATAGTTGAAGCATAGATGACTCGGATGTGCCCCACGTTTTACCGGCAAGAAACCTTAGTATATGGGAGATAGAAGTAAGCCTCTTCTTCAAGTATGAGATGTGGGGGCTCCATGAAAGGTATCTGTCTATAATAACGCCTAGGAATCGGTGAGTTTTTGCGTAGGAAATTGGTTGGTGGTCAATAGAAATGGGGCACCAGGTCATGGGCTTGTGGGTAAAGGCGACTAAGGCACACTTCTCGGTCGAAATGCTGAGGCCTTGCGCACGCAGGTACGATGATGTTAGGGTCACTGCTTTTTGGAGCCGTACACGCACCTGGAGACGTGTAACTGCCGAGGCCCATATGCATATGTCGTCAGCATATATTGAAAGGGTTACTGTATGTGGTAGAACGTCGGCAAGGCCAAGGATTGCAAGGTTGAACAAAGTGGGGCTAAGAACCCCACCCTGAGGGACGCCACGGTAAGTGTAATGGTCAGCAGTTCGGCCATCTGCACTGTGCACAAAGAAGGTTTGTCTGAGTAGTGCACAGTCATAGAGGGAAGGAATTTGCTTGAGTCGTTGTTGTGCGCCATACTGCAAAACCTCTGAGAGCTTTTGCAAGAATTTCATTCATAGGACTGTATGTACTAAAACCGCAATCGGATAGTGAGGCATGCCGTAGTGCGCAATTCAATGAACACCACGAACGGTGTTCATTGAACCATGGTGCTATTTAACGTGTTCCTAAATTGAAGCAGAGGAGCATTTCTTATTGCGATAGCAATTTCATTGACATTTTAGACGCGTTTCTGCCGTTGGCGTCGTTCTCTGCAATTTCACGCTTTTAACAGAAACAATATTTTCGGTAGTTGTTGCCTCGTTTGGGGACTCCCACGCTTTGTTCTCATTTTTATTAGCGTTCTTGCACTCCTCGCTGCGCTACGGTGCGCGTCGTTTACTCAAAGATCCACATGTTTGTGGGATCGACTTTGACGCACCATCAATGACAAAAGCTGTCAAGTATGTCACAGCATCGTCTGTACTATAAGGCAATATGTCATCTCACTTCAGTTGTGTGTGTGATCTGTAGGTTTTCCAATCGGCTGAGTTCATTTTCCAGCTGGGTGGACGCACTGGAGTTTCTATATACTGTGTGTGGTTAGGATCGTTGCAAAATGGTAGCCAGCATTGGGATTTTTATCACCTTCCAACCGAGCTGTAAAGTAATTAATGCTGATTCTGCACATAAATCTATGAACGAGTACGAGTTATGTGTGGTACTGTAAAAAAGGTTCTCTTTTATTAAGTAAAACTGCCCCAGAACATAAGAGGCAATTCTCAATCGCACGACCTCATACGTCACAACGCAAGTCATCACAGAATGTGTTATCGGCATTGAGGTCCCTTGCTAAAATGTGAAGATGGCGAAGCTGTTGAACATGTGTCTCAAATTCTGTACGCTCCAACTGATAACGAGGTGGCACATACAATCAACACACTGTCACTAGCTTGTCGAATAATATGACCCTGACTGCTCGCCACCTTATGTAGAGTCACCATTCCCGCGATCTTTACGATACTGCATATAGTGTTAAGCAAACTTTGATTAGTTGACTTCAGGTGCTTGTCTTGAACAAAGAGCTGCCTCGATGTATGTTTATCTATTACTTCTTCTGTCATTTAAATTAGGTATAAAGTCACGAGCCTTCCTCTGGATTATTCGTGTGGCCATTTTGTTCAAAAAAAGGGGTCGTGTATTTGAGGGTAAATTTGCATGTATTTAACAGCGCCATTTCCTGGCCCTGTTGCGTGTTTTTTACTTCTTGAGGTGGGCCAAAGAACCGCACCACTCTTTCAGTGCCAACGGCACCGGTGTTGTGTTCGTTAGCTTCTGGGACGCAATGGATGTCCGCATCCGCACGCAAGCAGTTTGTGTTTGAGAGCTCACTTGGTGAGGCGAGGTCTTGAGTTTCGACGGCCCTGGAGCCACCTGGATCTATCGAGGAGCGGGTGGAATATGCTTAACTACTACCAGCATGGCGGAAGGCACCAGGCCCAAGCGTTCGCTCCACGCAGCCCAGCAGATGGTGGAGGCTGGTGCGACGCTGCCCTGTTACGCGCCGCAGAAGCACAAGTTGTGCCACGGAAAGCTGCACATGGCTTACTGACTTCGCTGAAGCAGACGTTTTGTTTTGCCGTAAGCGTAAATATATCACTTTCTTTCATCCATGTTTTGCAGGATTGTGAATACGCTGGGTGATCGCCATCGCAATTCACACAGTGAGCTGCGACTTCGCAGCTTTCAGCAATGTGTTAGGAAGCTCACCTGGTACACGTTGACTGCCTTATACATGCCTGGGAGCTGTCGTGGTAGTTGAGGAATCGTAAGGGGGGGGGGGGGTAGGAATGTATGGGTGAACGTTTAGTTTGTTGTAACCAGTTTTGATTGTCTCGGCAATTGACTGGATGCAAATTGCATAATTATGTGCCCCGTTGATTTCGTTGTATTGTGCCGTTTTATTCTTATTCTTTGAGCATTGCTAACATGTTCATTTTCCTCCCTTCAAGAAGTACAGTGTCGGCGCGGTTCATCGGGCCGTCGTAAGGAACGACACCACGAACAGTGTTCATTGATCGGTTTGAACTTACTGTAACAAGAATGCTTCCGGGAGACTTTATGGTGGGTAGTTTTTCGTACTGTGTACGGTCTCGCAACTCCTGTACCAGATCGCCAGTGGCTATTTTTCACACCTTGTATTTGTCTCCTAATTTGTGTGCCCAATGCTTTACAACCAAAAATCATAAGCTTGTTCTTGCCTTTTCATGTCACTCTTGACTATGAATTGCATGACACTTCGAACAATGTTCCTACGTCTTTGAAATGAATTTCTTTGCTGGTTCAGTCTGTAACCTCTTCAGGGAAGGATCAGGTGTTGGTTTGGAAGAACTGGAGATGATAGATGCATTGTATTCGGCAGAGATACCAGCCGGCTCGACCGAGCCCAACAAGCCGACGTGATATGAATTGTATGTAGACCAGTCCTGGCCAACGCCAGCAGCAGATCGCGCTATAACGAAGTATCGCTAACCAAGGCTGGACATCCACACAATGTTAGCCCGGGCCACCAGCAAATTCGGAAACAACGAGAAAAGAGGATGCAGGAGAGATTGAAAAGAAGAGATGCAACGGAAAGAGCGAAAAAGCAGATAGCAAAAGGCGACTGCCGATTTGCCCTGCGGGGTCAATCGAGAGGAGCCATGTAGTTGAAGCCGAGACCAAAGGGGCGAGTGGCTTCCACCAGGAGGTCTTAAAGGTCCAAACATCCGGCATTGGATCAACGTCCTGGATGGGCTTTTCCAGGGGCATGTCTATAGCGCACACGGCTACACGTGGGAGGGTCCTTCCCACTTGTACTCGAGTACGTGGTGTCGCAACACACCAAACACCTGCAGGCGCAGGCGCCGCTGCGGAACAGCTTTCTGTGAGAGTGGATAATTACCTAGGACCAAACTTAAAGAAAGCTCTGCTTAAAGCTGCATAAGAGAGATTACAAGGTAGAAGAGAAGAAATACCAGACAGATGGCAACAAAGAAGCATGAATTTAATTCATAAAGGTAAAGAGGAAAAATAAAACACACTCATATAGACCGTCGGAAATTGCACCCGTAATATACAAAGGAGCAATGCAGGTGACTGAACAATTAGTGCAAGCATAGACAGAACAAAACGTAATATTGGGAAAATTTCACAATATCTTCAGCATTGGTAGCAGTCTCGATGATACCTAATTTGTTGTTATTCGGTGTATGCAATTTCCAAGGAAAGGGCACCGTTATATGTAGCTTATTTAGGCAGTACCGGTGCGTATCCAAAGGTAGACGGTAAGATTGTGGGAATATTCGTGAACGGGAAGGCTTAGGCAAGCACTGTATGCAGCTTTTATATGAGATTTGCAGGACTGAGGAGGAAGTCGACATGAACAAGAAACTGAGACAGGGGTGTAGTAAATCCCCGCTTCTGTTTATCATGTGCATGCAAAGGATGGAGAGGGTGCTAGAAGAAATCGATGTCGAGTTTAATGACTCATAAGAACATCCGGGCACAATAGTAGGGCAGCAGTGTCGAGGTTAGTTTTATGCGGACGACATTGTGTTGATAGCTAGCAAGCAAAGCGATATGCAACGTGTCGGTGACATCTGTGAATTCGAATGTGATAATTTAGGATTAAAATTTAGCACTAAAATCAAGTTCTACAGTATTCATTGAAGGCAGTGAGCAAACAGTGCGAATACACCGTCAAAAGATACATTTGGTAATTAAACACAAGTCCCTTGATATATGCACAAACGAAGGCAATGGGTACATGAAAACACATGAAGAAAACAATAGCAAAGGGAAAGAGAGATGCGGTCATAATGACACGCACAGCGCTATGGGGATACAATACGTACGAGGCGCTCCTTGGTTTGTCGAAAGGTGTAATATGTCAAGCACTTAGATTTGTTTACTTCGTTGCTTGATATCAGGGGTACAATCAGGGGCCGTATAAGGTAAAACTATTTCAGTATGTTTTATTCCAATCTCCTGACGTCAAATCTGCGCAATCGCTGACGCAAGCATCGGGTGGTCACCCACAGGGTTGTCTGAACAAACCAATCAAATGCTCCCCTCGTTCATAGGAGGTCACTTTTGTTTGCCTGAAAAACGAATAACATTGCCTGCACTGAGTAGTTTGTCTTATCTAATCGGCTCACAAGAGGCGAACAGCATGCTCAAGTGGAGAGGGATTCGATGGGGCCGAGCCACTGAACTGAATATCGATAACCGGATGAAAAGTGTGGTGCCGGCGTCTGCGATTGGTCCGCTTTCTCTTACTCAACTTGCGTTGGCTCGTCGACAATCGCGGCAGCATGCAACGGAAGCTTTAGAATGATGCTGAAATAGATCCTCAGCAGAGAAGAGTTGGCAAAAGGAGGTCGTAAACGGGCCAAAAGTTCTCGAAAACGTTACACGGCCATCGAAAAAAGTTTTATTACACGCAAATGAACCCATGCTCTCAGGCCGGGGCGAGTAGCCAATGCCAGAGCGATCGCCGGCAGCCATCTTTTATTGCTTTCGCAACGGGGCAGCCGGCGGCTATTCTGAAGAAAATTCGGTTTTGTTGGCATATTAATGCATCTTTGACGCTGTAAGTTGTTGCGGTTTTGGGACGTCGCGTGAGAGGCAGGTGAAGTTCGTGCAGCCCGAAAGCTTTTGACCAATAGCCGAGGCCTAAAGGCAAGAAAGCGTCGAATAAGAAATAATTATTTTTGTTTTGTTTGGTCAAATTATGCATAATCCATGTGTACACGTCATATCAGAGGCGAAGCTGTCGCGGTTTTTGCGACGTTGCGTAACAGACAGGTGAAGTGGGGGAGGTCCAAGAAGTTTTTCACCAATGGCGGTTGGCTGATTGCAGAATTTGAATAGAAAATTTGGAATAGTTTTACATTATACCGCCCCAGAACTCGATGGCTGCCAAAGATAAGTGGGACGCCCCGCACTTGGCATCCACGCGTAGGCAACAAATGAAGGTGTATATCGTGATATCGGCTGGACAGCATTTGATGTGAGGGACGCTGAGAGTAAAATTGATGTGTAAGAACGAGTGAGGAATAAGAAAAAGCAAATGGGCTGTGAGAATGTTCATATCTTTGTGTAGGAAAAATAGTTGACTCACAGCGTAGGAAGGGAACTCCGCAGCTTAGCAGGAAGTAGGCGCCGGTATGGGAAGCAACATGACAACAAAGAACGTCAAATGCCAAATCCGAGACGCTGAGACAATTTCATGAGCCGCGGCATTGAAAAAGGAACCTGCTGTAACTACCTAAGAGGAAAAAACGAAATCAAGAAACAAATGATTTGTGATAACTCAAAGGAATGTTCTTAATTTTCTGAGCAAGAACAGGCTGCCTTAAAAGGCGTAGTTATAAAGTGAGGTACCCCAAGGAAGAAGAAGAATATGCTTGATGGGGTAAAGCTAGGGAGATGATGGAAGATCATTTATTAGTATGTGAAGATACCAATGCAACTGCCGGCTTAGGCTCATGCAACCTCATTGAAGCTCTTGGGTTCAGGGATAGCAGAGGGAAAGTAAGCCTGTCCGCAGTTGTGACTAGTAAGGCGTGATTATAGGTTTTCTAGCAGGAAAGTAGCGAGACCACAGACGGAGGCATACAAAACAACGCACGTAATGGCGGTTGTTACGCATTCGACGGCTAGACGCTGAGGGTGCCAGGACGACCGGCCCAAGGAACAGACGACCAACGCAGCGCTAGGAAGACTATCACGTTTATTCGGTCGGCGATGCGCTTTTTGAGCGCTAAGCAGCCAATCAGGGAGTGGCAAAAGAAAGGAAGATATCATGGCAAGTGGGGCAATCTTATCTGGAGAATGCGACCAGCACCGCGAACGTTACACGGTTCAGAAAGTTTCATGTTGGGAAGTCCTTGTGTGCATTTCTTTAAATATGGTTCATCCACTATGCAATATAAGAACTAGAGCTTGGTCGCGCAACACACAACCCCATTTCAAGGAAGACGCTCATAGCATACATCGATCCATTGATCCATCTTCAGTAAACGTTTACCCGGATATACCTTCCATAAACCGCTTAGCTGCCACATCCGGTAACTGTGCATGTGCTGCTGCGCAAGTGACTGCCTTCAATGACAAAGATATTGACACGTGTACTTATTTTTATCGGGCGACCATGTTTTGCCGCCTAACAAACGTTATCGCACAGCGTGGGATGCACCTGCATGTATCCGAAGTTTCTGGAAAGTTATCGATGCTTCTAACCGCTGTCTGTTGTCGCCGAACCTTGTGCTATCTCATTTATTCACCTGACGCGAATGGTGTAGAACTTGTAGAACACACGGGTCCCAACGATTAGTCTGGAACATTCGATGACTGCTGTTAAAAACCGACGCGCTTGAACCACTGATCAGATTTTCGACGATCGCCGAGTGTGTTCGCTGCTACCGTTGTTCTTTGAGTCTAGCCTCTTTTTGAGGGCACAAGTTCACCCAATAAAACATTCGTTTCGTTAATCACAATTTTGCTGCCTTCTTAACCGTCACTACCACGTGACGTCTGGTGGAGGTGCTAGTGCATTCATATACCAAACGCCCCCGCGAAACCGCGATCCAAGCCCGAAGCCCGAGGACAAAGCCAACATCGCCCAAAACCAGCGTGCTAACCTCAGAATGCGAGGACTGCCCACAGAGCACGGACTTCTACCTGAGTCGACAAAGAAGTTTGTGGTCAAAACAAGCCTGATGACGCGAGGAAGACGGACATTTGGCGCACTCCTGACCACCGCTCGCTCTGCTATTACTGCGGGGAAGCGGGTCACGTCTACCGCCGATGCCCATACCGGGACAAGGGACTGCGAGGGTTCGCCGTTAACGCGCCGCGACCACAGATTGGCGAACGACCTCGCGATATCGCCGACTACCTCGCCGCCACTCAGTCGAGCCCTCGACGACCGTCTCATTCGCCATCACCAGGCCGGTACCTGTCGCCGCAGCGCCGACCATACACTGGCCCAGTCCGGGGTCAGTCAGCGAGCCCGTATCCTGAAAACTAAAAGCAGCAACCGATGGAGGTGCGGTGGCTGTTCGTCAAACTGACGAAGATACGAAGTTTCTGGAAAGTTATCGAAGCTTCTGTCCGCTGTCTGTTGTCGCCGAACCTTGTGTTATCTGATTTCGTCGCCTGACGCGAATGGTGTATAACTTTGTGGAACACACGCGGGTCCCAACGATTAGTCTGCAGCATTGGACGACTGCTGTATAAAAGCCTGCAATGCAATGCAACTGCAATACATGATCACTGACCTGGGGAGGCAAAGCCGAAGGGTGGGTCTAAAAATTAATCTGCAGAAAGCTAAAATAATGTTTAACAGTCTCGGAAGAGAACAGCAGTTTACGATAGGTAGTGAGGCACTCGAAGTGGTAAGGGAATACATCTACTTAGGACAGGTAGGGACTGCGGATCCGAATCATGAGACTGAAATAATCAGAAGAATAAGAATGGGCTGGGGTGCATTTGGCAGGCATTCTCAGATCATGAACAGCAGGTTGCCGTTATCCCTGAAGAGAAAAGTTTATAACAGCTGTGTGTTACCAGTACTCACGTTCGGGGCAGAAACCTGGAGGCTTACGAAAAGGGTTCTACTTAAATTGAGGACGACGCAACGAGCTATGGAAAGAAGAATGGTAGGTGTAACATTAAGGGGTAAGAAAAGAGCAGATTGGGCGAGGGAATAAACGCGAGTTAATGATATCTTAGTTGAAATGAAGAAAAAGAAATGGGCAGGACACGTAATGAGGAGGGAAGATAACCGATGGTCATTAAGAGTTACGGAATGGATTCCAAGGGAAGGGAAACGTAGCAGGGGGCGGCAGAAAGTTAGGTGGGCCGATGAGATTAAGAAGTTTGCAGGGACAACATGGCCACGATTAGTACATGACCGGGGTAGTTGGAGAAATATGGGAGAGGCCTTTGCCCTGCAGTGGGCGTAACCAGGCTGCTGCTGCTGCTGCTGATGATGATGATGTACAAAAGCCAATGCGCTTGACCCGCTGATGATATTTTCGACGATCGCCGAGTGTGTTCGCCGATACCGTTGTTCTTTGAGTGTAGCGTGTTTTTGAGAGCACAAGTTCGCCCAATAAAATGCTCATTTCGTTAACCACTGTTTTGCTGCCTTCTTAACCATTACTACCACGTGACAATATTTTTTAAGGTTTCTCCCGTGCTTGAGAAAACGAACCCCCGTCTTATGCAGAGTGTGTGACTGCTCTGGTAAGTCATGCCGGAACTCGCGAAAGGAGTGCGGCTTCATGTTGTTGGTAATAGGATGATATGTTGGTATCGGTGTTGGTAATATGGTTTGCCATAGGATCCAACTTGTAGTAATGTTTTTTAGTAGCAAGTTAGTGATGCACTTTCTGTAGCAGTGTTACAGCACATATAAAGGCACACAAATCCAAAGGGTGGCAGGAGAGAGCATAGATCACAGCTTATCATTATCATTACCCAAGTGATCACAGATCACTTGGGTAATGCCGTCTCGAAGCGACATTCCACTTTACGCATGCAAGCGGTTTCTTAAAGCAGTGAACTTCCTTGGGACGCACAGCTACGTATGTTCTAAGCATTGCAAACTTATGCCGCCATTGCAAAGACCCCATTATTGCGATATCCACTTATGTCTCGCATTCACTTCAAATGCTATGACAGCTTGTCCCTTTAAAGGTGGCCGCTCAAGGAAACTCCGTCTAAAGGCTGGAATTCTTCTATGAGCTGTAATATACACTGTCCTGAGCATGTGTAGGTATGTACCGCTAGCAATGTGCGGCTCTTCAATAAACCGCATCGATTAACCACCTTCTTGGTTTTTTGCTACAGTTACATGATCTGAAACACTGTTACAGAGAGTCCGATATCACCACACCAGTATTGGCATCATCAAGTGCATCTCCTTTGCTATCGCGCTTATCAAAAAGTTTACCGAACAGGCTAGCCGTCACGTAATTCGTTCATTACACCACCTTTTAAAATGCACCTTCTTTTTCAACTCTTATTAGAACACGAATACTAATCGTTCGGGTGTACTGAAGTATCTTCTCTCACTACTTGGTATCTTTCGTCCTATCGCGTCATTCGGGGTACCAGCGTTTCCTACGCATTTTTTTGTCTTTCAAGTATTTCTAGTTTAATCAGCTTTACCATGCTAAATTGATAGATTTTTTGTAAGGCTATGGGCAAGCTGCTGCCGATCACTTGGCAGAACCTGCTTTAATCAAATTCAGGACATAAAGACGTTGGTTGCATACTAGACGTATATGCCTGTCGAAGAATGTTTAGGTAATCGTGAAAGAAGGTGTTGCTTGTCTGCTGTACACAGTCGGGAAAAATCTACCTGGGACATTTCTGGTATTATAAAGCGCTTATTACCTTAGCAGTTCTCGCATTTATTGAGTTTTCTTTGTTGCATTTATTGCCAAATTTACTACACCTTTATCTTAGCACACTTAGTGCTTTGTTTGTTTTTATTTAGTCACAGCTATAGTCAACCATCCAACTGAACAGTAGATTCTTCAACGCACCATTATGACTCACACCAATTCTCCCTGGTGCAAGAGTCACATTAAGCGTTTATCAAATGAAATGAAGATTCTCTACCGCATTGCAAAGCTGTCAACCACAATTGAACACTGGGCATCGTATACTGCGGCGTGAAACGCATATGTGCAAGCGCTCAAAGACACCAAAAAGCACTTCCAGTCACATGTTCTCCGTTCAGTGCTTGCCACTAATGTTAAACAAAATTTCGCGCGCAATAATACCTTCGACTGACAACATGCTTGTTGTAACCGACTCTTCCAGTTTTCCAATTCCTTGCGAACCTTCTGCCAACATACTAACCCATACATTTTCAGAAAATTTCACAGCCAGATCTAGCACACATATACAGAGTGCACAGCACTTAATCTATGTTAACATGTCCTCCATAATTATTGCTCTATGCGGTGTCGGTAAGCTTATTAGAGGATTATGCATTCATTCTCCTCACGGATACAGTTGTATTACCTCGAAATTCTTAAAGAAACACTTCCTACTAATCTTCTTTCATACTATCCAAACTTTTCCAGCAATCCCTTGACCATTGTACGCTACCTAATGAGTGAAAAATAGGCAAAGTGATTCCAGTGTATAAATCCGGCAGCAAAGCATCCCCTAATAATTATCGTCCCATCTCTCTCACGAGTACATGCTGCAAAATGCTCAAACATATTGTTTTTACCAACCTGGTTAATTTCCTTGAATTGAACTCATTTTTTACGTGAGCACAACACGGTTTTCGGAAATCCTACTCCTGTGAAATCCAATTGATATTGTTTAAACGTGCACTACACCATATTGTTGACAAACCATTACTAGCTGTTTGTATATTCTTAGATTTTTCAAGCGCATTCGACAAGGTCTGTCACAAACTATTACTTCATAAAATAAAACAACTTAACATAGATGGTAACATATTGGAATGGATTGAGTGTTTTCTTCTCAACCGCTCGCAATTTGTTTGTGGTAACGGCATTAACTCCGGTTTTACATAGGTCCGTTCAGGTGTGCCACAGGGTTCCGTACTTGCAGCCCTACTCTTACTAATTTACATTAATGATCTTCCCTCGCTTATCAACTCCCATATCTATCTGTTCTCTGAATGACTGCTTCATTTTCAGAGATGTTGCCAATGCTAACGATATTCAATTACTTCAGTTGGACCTTACCACCATAGGGAACTGGTGCAATGAATAGTTAGTGAAGCTAAATATTAACAAATGCAAAGTCAGTCCTGTTTCTAGGAAAACATCTGCAATACCGTCGTACTACATTAACAACATGTCGTTGGAAACAGTTTCTTCATATAAATATCTTGGTGTTTACATCACTTCTAACCTAAGCTGGTCTCTTCATACTGAGAACATAATTAAAAACGCTAATTGCATGCTTGGCTACCTACGTCGCAACTTTCTGAACGTACCTACTAATTTGAAACATTTCAACTTTAGTGCGACCCAAACTCGTATACGCGACTCCGGTATGGGACCCTGCTCATGAAAACCTAATCACTGACCTCGAGATGGTTTAAAATAACTATGTACCCATTATTCTTGCTAACTACAACCGCACAGAGAGTATAACTAACATGAAATGGTAATCTTTGCCTGCCACCGCTGGCATCTCGCAGAAAAGTGTCTCATATTGATCTCTTACACAAGTTGTACCATGATCATACTCTACGAGATCACCTCATCCCCTATCCAATTTATGTATACTGTCGCACTGATCATGAGTACAGAGTCGGAATTTTGTCATGCACCACTAAATATTTTTCACAATCATTCCTGCCGCGAACCTCACGTGACTGGAACCATCTTCCTGCCGAAGTTGTAGGCCTTATTAATTATGAACAGTTCCGTGAAGCCTTAGCTTATATTGTATATACAGGTGATTTAAACACTCATGTAACCAACTGTATTTGTCTTGTTCATTCTTTTGTATTTGCCACTCCCATCTTAATGCCCTTGGCCCTGAGGGGTACAATAAATGAAGAAAAAATGTTATTTATTTGAATATACTGCTCACCAATGCTTGGCCCAAGTAAGATTGAGATCATGCTTTCTTATGAGATAAAATAATAAAAGCATAATTTTTTTACAAAGAAGATACGAAGCACAAAAAAGATACATAAAAAATGCATAAAACACAATTTTAGCAGATAAATGCACGCTCTAGCGCACCATTTCTTATAGCCATGGAACGTTTGCCTAATCGATTCCAGCTCATCGTCTGCTGAATGGTTTGAGAAGGTGCGAGAAAACATGTATACCTTTTTTTCTCTCTCTTCGCAAAGTGTACACCGTAACCGCTCCTTATAGACCGAAGCAGTGCTTCCGTGGACAGCAGTCATCCTAAGTTAACGTTCGTGAAAAGAAGACACACGTTCTTGCTGCCCAGCTTTACCTTGCTCTAATCACGCAGCATGCTTAAAGAGCAACCTATGGAAACACTGCCTTTCAGACAATCCTGATGTAAACTATTAGCCGATTATAAGATGATAATCCAATATTACTTTTGCTTCTGATGTTTTCTGCCACCTTGATGAGATATTGCACATCTGCGGGACGTCGAAATTTGACGCATTCATGCAGGTGTAGATTTATTTTGGGGGGAATTCAGATGGTCATAAAAACATTTTCAGCAAGAACCGATCTCACGACAACTGCGACGCCATTGTGATTACCACTCAAGAAATTTAGAGACACGGTGTACTGCGACTACCAAAATCAGTCATACATGCCGTCTACTAGAGACGGACTCCCCTCTTGCACTTCCGTATGGAGACGCCGCGCTATTCAGCAGCGCATACGCGTAGACCTGCTCTTTCTGCTCGTTAACCACTGCAGTCCCAACGGCACACCAGGGCATGCTAACGTTGACAATTAATCATCCTCTGCAAGAGGGCATTCGTGTTGCAGTGCGAATGCGTAGAACGGCGTCGCTTTAGAAACCAATCTCATGCAGGTTGGAATCTCTGAGCTCGTATAAATTTAAAGGGTTTTTTAATGAAATGCTCCGAAGAGACCAGATCGACTACATAATGTGGCTGATGCAGGCTAAGTATGGTAATCGCGTGAATGGTAGGTTCCTGTGCAGGGCGTTTGACGTGCATCTTATTAAAAGAATGTTTTACAAGGTTCTTACTCTGGATGTGAACCATAAATAGAACCCAGACCAAAGCGGCATTTTGATACAGACTCTTGTGGGTCCAAACCAAGCATGATCATGTTGAGCAGCACCTGGAAGAAGAAAAAGAGATTTACTATAAATTTTCTTATTCGTGACTGTCGATGGCAATCTGACAGGAATTGTAGGCTTGCGTAATGACGGTTTTGAAACCATGTAGCACAGAAAAAGTTATTACGCGTTTAGTCGTTTTTTCGATTCCCCAGAATCGCTTGCTAAAATATTATATTCCACTTGACTATGAAATGCCAAACTGAGCACGCATTCATCCAGTCGATAGATATTGCTGTGTCGCGCTTGGTACTAAATGGTACGTGCAAGCGATATCTTGCACGTACCATTTTCCGACCATGTTTTGCGAATTCTGAAAACTCGTTTCTTCAGTCGTTTGCTCTGTGACTGACAACATTATCCATCTCTGTCATACGAATGGTAATGAGGAATTACGAACATCATCATCAGCAACATCAGCATGGACATAAAGCGTCACTCACGTCGTTAATAAAAGCGCTATAGCAGTTTGCAACGGTCTTGATCCGACACACACATACTTCGTGTGCGAAAAATAGTTTCGGCTTTACTATATGTGTTGTCCACATCACCGTATGTGCTGTATAAAAGAAAATCTGGTGCAGCAGCTACCAGTCTAATCCAACAGGTTGAGGTCTGTCGTCTTGAGAGCTCTGTGGGACGGTTTCGGGTGGTGCTTCGTTGGCGATGTATATTCTTTGGCTGAAAAAAGGGTAGAAAAGTATGCATAGGAAATGCCTAATGTCTGTCACTCGATAAGACGAGCAGCCACGCTTGTGTTTCAATGAACTCTCCTAGCAACTGTAGTTGCAGGTCAATGAGGCCAAACAGCCGCGTGATGTGAAGACCACTCAAGCCACTTGGGACGTAATTAGAAGTTGCCGGTCATACGTTGCCCCGCCATTAAATCAATTTTTCTCCTTACTGATTCACTGCAGCTGTCCTATCTTTCTCTATATATATTGGTCACACGAACGAAGCCTAGCCCACTAGCTGAAGTGTGAGGAAACCAATTTTGCTAGAAGCGTGCCTTCACTAACACACACACTCATATATATATATATATATATATATATATATATATATATATATATATATATATATATATATATATTTAAATATATATGAGTGTGTGTGTGTCAGAAAGATGTCGCTTGTGCGACAATTCAATTCCTCAGGCGCGGGCGCCGGTTGCTGGTCCTGCGGGGCAGTCTGGGTCTGGGTGTGGGCGCTCCTTGCAGACGGTAGTCTGTTTCTTGCTTGAGGGAGTTTTCAGAGTTGCTTCTGATACTGCTTTTTCGATCCACTTACTTGTCTGTCCAATTATTCATTTCCGACAATTACAAGCTTACTTCCGCCGTGTTTCCATTGCTTTATATTCGGTTCATTCGTCTAAATTCATTTTGGGTTTCCTCTGCAGCACTTCTTCATTTATTTTTAATTAGCCTTTCTTCCTGCTTTACCACCCTGCTGGTGCGGGCTTACCAATTTTATTTCAATTTATTTGTATTGATTGGGGACAAACAAAAGCAAGTAAAATCATCAATATTGCTACGGCACAATATGTGCGATCACGAAAGGCCAGCAGTGTGAAGACGACGACGACGATTTAGAAGCTAGCGCGGGCTGTTGCCTCTTGCCCAAGCGCAGCGTATTTTACTTGTAAATATATTTGTACATAGCTTGTCGTCTGCGTCTTCCTACGTAACATATTTGGTGGAGGTGGACGTTCCCTGTACCTCGTCACGGAGCTTCGCAGTGGACGGTACGTCGAGCCTACCTTCATGGCTCCCGGCGACGACAACCCGACTCCACCGGATCCGACACCTGCTGCCACTTCGACGACCTACATCACCCTCTCCGCTCCCCGTGATCCTGGCGTATTCTCGGCAAAAGATGGGGAAGACGTCGAGGACTGGATCAGCATTTACGAACACGTCAGCCGCAATAACCGGTGGGACCCAACTATCATGCTCGCCAACGTCGTCTTTTACCTCGGTGGCACACCTCGAGTTTGATATCGCACGCACGAAGATGAGCTGACCAGTTGGGATTCGCTTAAGCAAAAGCTTCGAGACTTGTTCGGCAACCCCTACGGTCACCAACTTGCCGCGCAGAAGGCGCTTTCCGGTCGTGTGCAGACGTCAACGGAGCCCTACGTCACGTACATTCAGGACGTCTTGGCTCTGTGCCGCAAAGTTGACACCCACATGACTGAGTCCGACAAGGTTTCCCACATCCTCAAAGGCATTGCCGATGACGCCTTCAACTTGCTCGTTTGCAACAACGTAGCCACGGTGGACGCTGTTATAAAAGAGTGCCGCCGCCTGGAACTCGCCAAAAGCCGACGTATAGACCAGCAGTTTGCCCGTCTGCCCAACCCCCCAGCGACATCTTCCTGTGCCGACGCTCCTCGTCCCAACAACACTGCCGATGTTACCAGGATCGTCCGGCGTGAGATCGAGGCCGCCTATCCGGCTGCCTTCGACTCCAGTCCCACCCCCACATCTGCAGTCACGGTCTCACTGATCCAGGCAGTTGTCCGCCAGGAGTTTGAAAACATGGGTCTTCACACCATCTGCTCGGCCCATCGCCCTGATACCCGCCCGGCTTCTTCGATTTCGCCCTGTCCCGCATCTTCTTACCCACCACGTTTCCGCAACCCATCTGAATGGCGCACTGCTGACGACAAGCCTATTTGTTTCCACTGCCATCGCATCGGGCACATTTCTCGGCACTGTCGTAGTCGCTGGAGTTCCCCGATCCGGTCTACTTCTACTGCCTACTCTCGCCCCTCAGGTGGCCCTTTTCGTCCCTATGCCGCACGCTCCGATAATGCCGCCACTGATTCTCCTGCAACGAACCGCCCGTATTCTCGTTCGCCTTCGCCCCAACGACGACAATCTCGCTCTCCCCAGCCCCGTCGCTCCTACTGTCCGACTCCCTTCGGACGCCGCTCCCAGCCGGAAAACTAGACGATGCAGCGCCTCGAGGTGACGCTGCATTGCCCCCTACGCCGCCAAATCCTCTACTGACTTTGCCCACTCATCTGAACCTTCTTGCCGTGCAAGTCGACGGTGTTTCTGTGTCTGCTCTCATAGACACTGGGGCGCATTTGTCCGTAATGAGCGCTGACCTTCGTAACCGGCTCAGGAAAATTATCACGCCCGCCACGACGCCTGTTGTCCGTGTCGCCGATGGCGGAACAGCCCCCGTCATTGGTATGTGTACCGCCCGCGTCTCCTTCGCCGATCGCTCAACAATCGTGCTATTCACAGTCATCGCCCACTGTCCCCACGACATCATCCTCGGCTTAGACTTCCTCTCCGCACATTCTGCTCTCATTGATTGTTCCGCCAGTACTCTCCGCCTTGACCTGCCTGTTCTGGATCCTGCTGAACCACACCCCAGTCGCCTCAGTTCCGCCGACTTCGTTCGCTTGCCACCTTCGGCACTGACCTACGTTGACCTAGTGTCATTCCCACCAGTCCCCGACGGTCACTACATCGCGGCTCCTATGCCAGACGTCCTCCTTATACACGGGATCACAGTCCCCCATACAGTTTTATCTATTACGGCGAATTGCGTCTGCCTGCCAGTGGTCAACTTTGGCTTGACGACACAAGTGCTGCCACGTGGGATGTCTTTGGCCCAGCTTTGTTCATTCGAGGATCACTCAGTAGCATCCATTGCAGTAGACGACACTTCATCCGATACTCCTCTCCCATCGCAGTCGACAAATTGTACCATCGCTGACTTCCGGAAAATGATTGCCCCCGACTTGCCCTCCGAGCACGCTCGTGAACTCTACCGCGTTCTGTTTTCCTACCACAATATTTTTGACTTTAACGATCGTCCTTTAGCCCAAACTACAGCTGTCAAACATCGCATTATTACCGGCGATGCCCCTCCTATTCATCGCCGCCCGTATCGAGTGTCACCAGCTGAGCGTCAAGTTATTCACGCAGAAGTTCGCAAAATGCTTGCCAAGAACATTATTGAACCGTCATGTAGTCCTTGGGCGTCACCGGTTGTGCTGGTAAAAAAGAAGGATGGCTCATGGCGCTTTTGCGTGGATTATCGGCACCTTAACAGGGTTACCAAACAGGACGTGTATCCCCTACCTCGGATTGATGACGCCCTTGACTGCGTCCACGGTGCTCGCTATTTCTCCTCTATTGACCTTCGCTCCGGCTATTGGCAGATTGCCGTGGACGATCTCGACCGCGAGAAGACTGCCTTTGTAACACCCGACGGTCTTTATCAATTCAAGGTGATGCCGTTCGGCCTATGTAACGCTCCTGCCACTTTTGAACGCATGATGGACTCCCTTCTTCACGGTTTCAAATGGTCCACGTGCTTGTGCTACTTGGACGACGTTATCGTATTCTCCCCAACGTTGGCTACGCACCTCGAGCGCCTCTCAGCAGTCCTGGACGTTTTTCGGCGAGCCGGTCTGCAACTCTACGCATCGAAGTGCCAATTCGGCCGTCGCCAGATTACCGTCCTTGGAGTGCAACCGGACCCAGGCAAGATCCATGCTGTTACGCACTTCCCCGTTCCGAAGTGTGTCAAGGATGTGCGCAGCTTCATCGGCCTTTGTTCGTACTTCCGCCGGTTCGTGAGGAATTTCGCCGCCATAGCACGACCACTAACCGACCTTTTGAAAAAAGACGCTCCTTTCCAGTGGGGCGATAACGAGGCCTCTGCATTTTCTCATCTAATCGACATTCTCACAACGCCTCCCGTTCTGGCCCATTTCGATCCTTCTGCGCCTACCGAAGTCCGTACTGATGCCAGCGGTCACGGAATTGGAGCAGTAGTGGCACAACGCCAGCGTGTTCACGACCGTTTTATCGCTTACGCCAGCAGGCTCCTCTCACCCGCGGAGCGCAACTATTCCATCACTGAGCGTGAGTGTCTGGCCCTAGTTTGGGCGGTTGCGAAATTCCGCCCATACTTATATGGCCGATCGTTTTCCGTTGTCACAGACCATCACGCGCTTTGTTGGTTATGCTCATTGAAAGACCCTTCAGGAAGACTTGGTCGCTGGGCCTTACGCCTCCAAGAATATTCGTTCTCTGTCACCTACAAATCTGGCCGACTACACAAGGACGCTGACTGCCTGTCTCGCTACCCGGTTGACGAGCCTGACGACGCCGACAGTAGTACCGCCGACGGCATTTTCTCTGTGTCTGCCTTCGCTAACATCGCCGATGAGCAGTACCGAGACCTATCGCTGCGAGTACTCATCGAGCGTCTGCGCTCTACACCTACCGACGCAGCCGTTCGCCGATATGTCCTCCAGGGCGGCATTCTGTACCGACGGAGCTTCCTCCCTGATGGCCCTGATCTTCTTCTTGTCGTGCCAAAACATCTACGACAGACTGTGCTCTTTGAGATGCATGACGCACCCACTGCAGGACATCTTGGGGTAACCCGCACGTACGACCGCGTCCGCCGCCGCTTCTATTGGCCTGGTCTTGCTCGCTCCGTTCGACGCTATGTTGCTGCCTGTGATCCCTGCCAGCGTCCGAAGACACCTCAGGTGCTACCTGCCGGTCATCTCCAGCCGATCACCGTCCCTGTGGAACCGTTCTTTCGTGTTGGATTAGACCTGCTCGGTGCCTTTCCCACGTCATCCTCTGGGAACAAATGGGTAGCCGTCGCGACTGATTACGCCACCCGATACGCTATCACTCGGGCTCTCCCTACCAGCTGCGCCACTGACGTCGCGGACTTTCTCTTGCGTGACATTATCTTGCTTCATGGCGCCCCGCGACAGCTGCTTACTGACCGTGGTCGAAACTTCCTCTCGAAAGTTATCGCTGACATTGTGCGTTCCTGCTCCATTCAACACAAACTGACTACTTCATACCATCCTCAAACCAATGGCCTGACAGAGCGGTTAAACCGTACTCTTACCGATATGCTGGCCAAGTACATTTCCAAGGACCACCGCGACTGGGACATTGCCCTTCCTTACGTAACATTTGCGTACAATTCTTCCCGGCACGACACCGCCGGATTTTCTCCCTTTTATCTACTGTACGGTCGCGAACCTACCTTGCCCCTAGACACGGCACTTCCTCTTGCTGCGGTCTCAACAAGCGAGTATGCGCGCGACGCCATCGCCCTCGCCGACCATGCACGCCAGCTTGCCCGTGCTCGACTTACGGCCTCACAGACCACTCAGCAGTGTTAGTACAACGCCCGCCATCGTGACGTACAGTTTTCACCTGGTGCGCTCGTGCTCCTGTGGTCGCCCTCTCGTCAAGTCGGACTTTCTGAGAAGCTTCTTTCGCGATACACAGGGCCCTACCACGTGCTGCGCCAGGTGACGCCTGTGACTTACGAAATTGCTCCTGTGGGCTCAAGCTCGTCCTCTCCTGTGGCATCTAGTGATGTCGTACACGTCAGTAGGCTCAAGGCCTACTACACTGCTTCCGAGTCCGATCTTTAGTCGCTCCGGGACGGCGCTTTGCAGCCGGGGGTAGTGCTACGGCACAATATGTGCGATCACGAAAGGCCAGCAGTGTGAAGACGACGACGACTATTTAGAAGCTAGCGCGGGCTGTTGCCTCTTGGCCAAGCGCAGCGTATTTTACTTGTAAATATATTTGTACATAGCTTGTCGTCTGCGTCTTCCTACGTAACAATATCATGATGATATCGCCTTGCTTAGTAACTCAGGGGACCAACTGCAATGCATGCTCACTGACCTGGAGAGGCAAAGCAGAAGGGTGGGTCTGAAAATTAATCTGCAGAATACTAAAGTAATGCTTAACACTCTCGGGAGAGAACAGCAATTTACAATAGGCAGCGAGGCACTGGAAGTCGTAAGGGAATACATCTACTTAGGGCAGGTAGTGACGGCGGATCCGGATCATGAGACGGAAATAATCAGAAGAATAAGAATGGGCTGGGGTGCGATTGGCAGGCATTCCCCAAATCATGAACAGCAGGTTGCCATTGTCCCTGAAGAGAAAAGTGGAGAAAAGTGGAATAAAAATCTGGCCCCTTTGCTACCACCCTCCCTCTCTTATATATATATTGTTACGTAGGACTACATGACGCCCAAGGACTACATGACGGCTCAATAATGTTCTTGGCAAGCATTTTGCGAACTTCTGCGTGAATAACTTGACGCTCAGCTGGTGACACTCGATACGGGCGGCGATGAATAGGAGGGGCATCACCGGTATTAATTCGATGTTTGACAGCTGTAGTTTGGGCTAAAGGACGATCGTTAAAGTCAAAAGTATCGTGGTAGGAAAACAGAACGTGGTAGAGTTCACGAGCGTGCTCGGAGGGCAAGTCGGGGGCAATCATTTTCCGTAAGTCGGCGATGGTACAATTTGACGACTGCGATGGTAGATGAGTATCGGATGAAGTATCGTCTACTGCAATGGAGGCTACTGAGTGATCCTCGAATGAACAAAGCTGGGCCAAAGACATCCCACGTGGCAGCACTTGTGTCGTCAAGCCAAAGTTGACCACTGGCAGGCAGACGCAATTCGCCGTAATAGATAAAACTGTATGGGGTACTGTGATCCCGTGTGTAAGGAGGACGTCTTGCATAGGAGCCGCGATGTAGTGACCGTCGGGGACTGGTGGGGATGACACTAGGTCAACGTAGGTCAGTGCCGAAGGTGGCAAGCGAACGAAGTCGGCGGAACTGAGGCGACTGGGGTGTGGTTCAGCAGGATCCAGAACAGGCAGGTCAAGGCGGAGAGTACTGGCGGGACAATCGATGAGAGCAGAATGTGCGGAGAGGAAGTCTAAGCCGAGGATGATGTCGTGGGGACAGTGGGCGATGACTGTGAATAGCACGATTGTTGAGCGATCGGCGAAGGAGACGCGGGCAGTACACATACCAATTACGGGGGCTGTTCCGCCATCGGCGACACGGACAACAGGCGTCGTGGCGGGCGTGATAATTTTCTTGAGCCGGTTACGAAGGTCAGCGCTCATTACGAACAAATGCGCCCCAGTGTCTATGAGAGCAGACACAGAAACACCGTCGACTTGCACGTCAAGAAGGTTCAGATGAGTGGGCAAAGTCAGTAGAGGATTTGGCGGCGTAGGGAGCAATGCAGCGTCACCTCGAGGCGCTGCATCGTCTAGTTTTCCGGCTGGGAGCGGCGTGCGAAGGGAGTCGGCGAATAGGAGCGACGGGGCTGGGGAGAGCGAGATTGTCGTCGTTGGGGCGAAGGCGAACGAGAATAGGGGCGGTTCTTTGCAGGAGAATCAGTGGCGGCATTATCGGAGCGTGCGGCATAGAGACGAGAAGGGCCACCTGAGGGGCGAGAGTAGGCAGTAGAAGTAGACCGGATCGGGGAACTCCAGCGACTACGACAGTGCCGAGAAATGTGCCCGATTCGATGGCAGTGGAAACAAATAGGCTTGTCGTCAGCAGTGCGCCATTCAGATGGGTTGCGGAAACGTGGTGGGTAAGAAGATGCGGGACGGGGCGAAATCGAGGAAGCCGGGCGGGTATCAGGGCGATGGGCCGAGCAGATTGTGTGAAGACCCATGTTTTCAAACTCCTGGCGGACAACTGCCTGGATCAGTGAGACCGTGACTGCAGATGTGTTGGTGGGACTGGAGTCGAAGGCAGCCGGATAGGCGGCCTCGATCTCACGCCGGACGATCCTGGTAACATCGGCAGTGTTGTTGGGACGAGGAGCATCGGCACAGGAAGATGTCGCTGGGGTGTTGGGAAGACGGGCAAACTGCTGGTCAATACGTCGGCTTTTGGCGAGTTCCAGGCGGCGGCACTCTTTTATAACAGCATCCACCGTGGCTACGTTGTTGCAAACGAGCAAGTTGAAGGCGTCATCGGCAATGCCTTTGAGGATGTGCGAAACCTTGTCTGACTCAGTCATGTGGGTGTCAACTTTGCGGCACAGAGCCAAGACGTCCTGAATGTACGTGACATAGGGCTCTGTTGACGTCTTCACACGGCCGGAAAGCGCCTTCTGCGCGGCAAGTTGTTGACCGTAGGGGTTGCCGAACAAGTCTCGCAGCTGTGTCTTAAGTGAATCCCAACTGGTGAGCTCATCTTCGTGCGTGCGATACCAAACTCGAGGTGTGCCACCGAGGTAAAAGACTACGTTGGCGAGCATAATAGTAGGGTCCCACCGGTTATTGCGGCTGACGTGTTCATACAGGCGGGTCCAGTCATCGACGTCTTCCCCATCTTGGCCCGAGAATACGCCAGGATCACGGGGAGCGGGGAGAGTGATGTAGGTCGTCGAAGTGGAAGCAGGTGTCGGAGCCGGCGGAGTCGGGTTGTCGTCGCCGGGAGCCATGAAGGAAGGCTCGACGTACCGTCCACTGCGAAGCTCCGTGACGAGGTACAGGGAACGTCCACCTCCACCAGATATGTTACGTAGGAAGACGCAGACGAAAAGCTATGTACAAATATATTTACAAGGAACATACGCTGCGCTTGCCAAGAGGCAACAGCCCGCGCTAGCTTCTAATCGTCGTCGTCCTCTTCACACTGCTGGCCTTTCGTGATCGCACATATTGTGCCGTAGCAATATATATATATATATATATATATATATATATATATATATATATATATATATAAATATATGTGTGTGTGTGTGTTTGTGTGTGTGTGTGAGTGTGTGTGTGCTACAACCTTTAGAAACACTTCACGCTGACCGCGAAAGTAGTTCCTGTAAGCTGCAGCCTGTATGTAATAATTAAGCAACATACTATTACGGGGTAGGCAGGTGCATGTAACGACGGTATTTACAAGATATATACAGGATGAGTCAGCGTAGACAAGATGGCCGACCGCCAAAGACCCGCAGCAGCCAGTGTCTCGCGATCTTCTTCCTCTCTTCGTTCATCCTTCCGTAACAGAACCTCCGGGTGGTAAAGCGCCGTCTCGGCGCATGGTAGGCGAATAATTGCGAGGAATGGATGGCTTCAGAGGCGAAACGTGCACGACGTCAACAGGCGGTCGACTTGACGATGGCTCAAACTGTAACAGCTCGATCCAGTAATTGACGTCGTTAACTTGACATAGGACTTCATAAGGCCCTGTGTAGCGAAAGAGAAGCTTCTGGGAGAGGCGGACCCGACGACATGATGGCCAAAGCAGCACCCAAGCACCTGGGGCGAAGTGAACATCACAATGCCACCGCTCATAACGCTCTTTCTGCAGAAG
Source organism: Dermacentor albipictus (assembly GCF_038994185.2). Taxonomy (NCBI): domain Eukaryota; kingdom Metazoa; phylum Arthropoda; class Arachnida; order Ixodida; family Ixodidae; genus Dermacentor; species Dermacentor albipictus. The sequence goes on along the minus strand of NC_091828.1, from coordinate 30,071,210 downwards.
CTGCGAGACTAACAAGCTTGATCGGGCGATTTGACAAGCCATATGAGCGCGATCGATGAGTTCATGAGCGTATTCAGTGGCAATCCGGGGCACAGAAGGTAGGATGGTGTTAAAAGGAAATGTAGTGTCGCGTCCATACAAAATTTAGAAGGCTGAATATCCTGCGGTGTCATGTCGGGACGCGTTATATGCGAATGTCACGTAGGTCAGCGTGGCATGCCAGTCGCGGTGATCCTTAGAAACGTACATTGACAGTTTCTCTGTGAGTGTTCAGTTGAGACGTTTCGGTAGACCGTTCGTTTGTGGGTGGTATGCGATAGACAGCTTGTGCTCAGTGGCACAAGAGTGGAGCAGGTTGTCCACAACTTGAAACAAGTACAAGTGGCCTCGGTCTGTGAGCATCTGTCGAGGTGCACTGTGGTGGAGAATGACGTCGTGATGAAGAAAATCGGCAACGCCTGTTGCGCAAGTAGTCGGCAACGCCTGTGTTATCGCGTAGCGTGTCGCTTAAGCAATAGCATCGGCGATCCACTTACTCCCCCTAGTCGTCGTCGGAAAAGGGCCAAGCTGGTCAAAGCCTACAAGAAAGAACGGTTCAGAGAGAACTTCAGTTGGGTGGAGTCGTCCGACAGGTGGCAGCGGAGGTTTTTCACGGTGCTGACAGAATTCGCAAGTTGCGACCATACGACGCATAGAGCGGTACCGACCCGGCCTGAAGAACCGGCGCCGTACGCGGTCATATGTGCGCAAAACTCCAAGGTGTCCCGCCGTCGGTGCATCGTGAAGTTGTTCGAGAACGACGGATCGCAGAGAACGACGCATATTACGGCGGTAGAGCATGCCGTCGTGCAGAACGAACATGCGGCACGTGCCGTCGGTGCTGCCAGAGTGCACTCCGGCGATGATGGACTGTAAAGTTGCGTCGCGTTGTTGTTCAACGCACATGTCGGTCATTTCAGTAAACGCCGTCATGCAGGTCACCGGATCATGCGCAATGGCCTCAGGGGGATACATGGGGTGACGCGAGATGCAGTTAGCGTCCATGTGCAGACGGCCAGACTTATAGCTGACAACAAATAAAATTCCTGCAGCCGCAAAGCCCAGCGACCAAGCCGTCGTGTGGGGGCCCGGAGGGAAGACAGCCAGCAGAGGGCGGGGTGGCCTGTAATGACCGAAAACGTCTGGTCGTACAAATATGGCCGGAACTTGGCGACAGCCCAAACTAAAGCCATGCACTCCCGCTCGTTCATGGAGTAATTTTTCTCGGCAGGTGACAGCAGGAGGCTGGTGTAAGCTATCACGCACTCGGTGCCATTCTGCTGTAGGGCGAGAACAGCGTCGATACCGTCGCCGCTTGCATCAGTGCGGACTTTGGTCGGTGCCGATGTATCAAAGTAGGAAAGTATGGGAGGGATGGTCAGAAACCCGATGAGAGCGGAGAACGTTTGAGCCTGCTCCGGGCCCCATGAGAATGACGCGTTATTCTTTAGGATATCTGTCAAAGGCCGAGCAACGTCGGCAATGTTTTTGACGAAACGGCGCAAGTAAGAACACAGGCCGTCGAAGCAGCGCACGTCAAAAGCAGAACGTGGCACAGGGAAAGTGCGTACGATGCGAACTTGTTCCGGATCTGGTTGGAAACCAGATTCGTCTACGAGGTGTCCCAACATTGTAATCTGACGGCGCCCGAATCGACACTTTGTGGAGTTCAGTTGAAGGCCGGCTTTTCGGAAGACCGAAATAATTGCAGCGAGATGGGTAAGGTGGCTGCCGCACGTGGGAGAAAAAACGATAACGTTGTCAATGTAACAAAGACAGGTGGTCCATTTGTAGCCCCGCAGAAGAGAGACCATCATACGTTCAAATGTCGCAGGAGCATTGCATAGGCCAAATGGCATGACATCGAACTTGTATAAGCCATCCTGTATAATGAAGGCCGTCTTCTCGCGGTGTATTTCATCAACTGAAATCTGCCAGTAGCCGGATCAAAGATCGATGGGCGCGAAGTAATTAGCTCCGTGCAAGCAGTCCAAGGCGTCATCGATGCGTGGTAGTGGGTAGGCGCCTTTGCGCGTGTTTGTGTTCTAGTGGCGATAATCTACGGAAAAACGCCAGGCACCATCTCTACTTTCTTTAACCATCATCTTTAACCATCAGCCAGCCCTTTGGCTGGCTGATGGTTTGATGGCTCCTTTACGGAACATTTTGTCGACTTTTGATTGGATTACTTGGCGTTCAGCATGCGATACCCGATAGAGACGCCGACGAATAGGATTCGTGTCTCTAGTGTTTCTACGGTGGTGAACGACAGATGTTTGGCCTAAAGACCAGTCGCCGAAATGAAAGATGTCACTGTATGATTCAAGCAGGTGACGTATGCCCGTGGCCTGCGCAGAGACGAGGTCAGGTGCAATCATTTTAGCGAAGTCATCCGTTACGGAATAAGAGTTGTGATCGGCAATTGACGCTAATAAGTCGCTCTCGGCATTCAGACTCTCAATGTCAAGTTCGTAACCACTGGAAACGCTGGCGAAGAACATCTCGGCCGAAATCCCTTGAGGACCCAGGTTGAAATTCAGAAGCGGTAGACCGCGTCGTTTTTAGTAACCGTGACCAACGTATGCAGAACAGCAACGTTCCGGTTGAAAAGCACGTCGATGATGGGGCAAAGCACACATTCACCGCCAGGAACCTGTGGCTGTGCGGTAAAAGTGACGTAAGTAACTGTGTCGGGTGATAGACGCACATCCTGAACCGAGCACAAATGCGGTGGCGCGTTGCTCGGAGCGTCGGAGAATTGAGGCAGCTCGAACTGAAGAACGCCGGTCATGCAGTCAATGTGAGCAGAATGAGTGTATAAAAAGTCCAATCAAAGGATAATGTGGTGAGAGCAGTTATCGATCACAGCAAAGAGAAGAGATATAGGGCGGCCGGCTATAATTAAACGCGCAATACACATTCCAAGAACAACCAGCACGCCACCGTCGGCCACTCGAAGCACTCGGGCAACTGCTGGGGTGAGGACCTTCTTTAGGCGTCTACGTAGGCTAGCACTCATCACAAAAATGTGGGCCCCAGTGTCGACCAGTGCTTGCACAGGTAAACCGTCTATTTTAACGTCTATTACACTTCCACTTGCGGTCACAGACAGAATATTTGCTGCGGTAGTCGGCAATGCAGCACCATCTCCGAGTGCTGCATTTCTTCGTTTTGCGAAAGGGTACGGCCAAACCCACAGGGGACGAAAGGCGATGTGGCTGCGGCGAACGGGAAAATGGGCGACGTGTTTGCGGTGAACAAGGCTGGTGTCCGCGCGGTGATGGTGAGCGCCTGTACCCCGTGTTCCTAGCACAGTTGTAGGTACTGTTAGAGTCAGCAGTGGGTGAAACATTGTGGGCATTTCCATCAAAATGGCACATTTTGGTCGGCGTGCGAGGTGTTGAGGGCCACGAGTTGCGACAGTATCGGGTGACATGACCAATGCGATGACAGGTGAAAAAAATCGGCTGTTAGTTCGCAGTTCTCTACTCAGTCAGGTTGCGATAACTCGGAGAGAAGCGTCTGGGTGGAGCGAAATTAGTAGAAGGACTTTCGTTAGCTCTGGGATCGGCAACAGCACAGACATAATGCAATCCAATGCTTTCAAGTTCCTGGCGAAGGATGGCTTGCACGAGGGGATTCGAGAAAGTGGTAGCATCAGGGTTATCCGAACAGAAAGTTGCGGGCGCCATCGCATCCAGTTCACGTTGAACGATTTACACAACGTCCTCTGATGACGACGCATGCTGCTGTGCGCAAGATTTTCACACGTCGACGTTGCGGACGTATTGGGAAGTCTGGTGAATGGTTGCAGGAGGCATCGACTTATGACCTGCTCGAATTTTCGGCACTGTTTGACGATAGTATGAACTGTAGAGCAGCTTTCGCACATGAGCACATTAAAGGCGCCGTCAGCAATTCCCTTCCCCCACATGCCGTACCTTGTCTACTTCTGTCATGTCGTCATCGGCTTTACGATAAAGCGCCCGCACGTCCTGCATGTAGGAAACATAGGACTCCGTGGGGAATTGGGCATGGTAGGCCAGTTCGTGCTTTACGGCAATTTTACGGCCGGCTGGTTTGCCAAACAGCTCTGCTAAATTTTCTTTGCATTGGTCCCTGCTGGTCAGGTCCTCTTCATGGTTGTCGAACCACACCTTTGCCGTGCCTCGTAGGAAGAACAACAGGTTGGCTAACATAAGTGTGGGGTCCCATCTGTTGATTCCACTCACGCGTTCATACACAGCCACCCATTCTTCAACGCCAGCGCCATCGGTCCCGTAGAAAGTTTCAGGATCCTTGGGTTGCACAACCACAAGCGAAGGCGACAGCGACGTAGTTGGCGACGGTGACGTTGAAGGCGGCAACGACGTTGATCTCACGTGCTCACCATGATTCATGGTGCGGATGGTTTTGCGACATTCACTTCGTAGCACCGTTTCCAGCCTTGGTACCACGCACCTTCCACCAATATGTTATGGGGATGTTAGGAGTATATAAAAACTTTATTTACAATATATATAGAGGATGTCAGCGTAGACAACATGGCTGATCGAGAACAACCCGCAGCAGCCAGCGTCTCGCAATCTTCTTCCTCTCTTCTGTCATCCTTCCGTAACAATATCAAATTATTTGGCGTAATGGTTCTGTGGAAACCCGCAAGGTGGAGAAAGGCAATGAATATCTGCAAATTTTCTTTTTAACTGCGAAGCTTTTCTTTGGAGGAATCCGTGTGGGTCTCCTTTGTAGCACTTAGCTACGTTCTTGTGGACGTCTCATGTTCCCTTTATTCAGTAGATCAAATTATTGTGTGCAATAATGTTTATTATCATCGGCGGCACACGCAGCTTCCGTCCTCGCATCAAAATTATTACAATTCGATGCTCAAAAACGGTGTCGTTGATCATGCGCTAAAACCAGTCTTTCGCGCGCGGATATATGTCGTCATTTCGCTTGCGATGACGTCTTCAAGAGCGGAGAAGTAGAGATTGTCAACAGTCCTAAACTCGTGTTCTATAAAGCCTGACTACGGACAACTGATTGGACCCTGTGCAAGATGTAATAGCAAGTCATTGCGTGAGTGCTGCAGTTTACGTGGCGGTTATGCAAAGCTTCACTCATTAATTAGTAGGCTGTTTTTAGCGTACCAAACAGATTCATATATATAGGCTAGAAGGTTCATTGATAATGCGAAACAGAGCGTGAGAGTCTTGCAACCGCAGAAACACACCTTTGGGGCCTAACTTGCAATGAAAAACAAACGTAATTGCACAACATTTCTTTGAACAAAAAATGGACATTTCATTCCTTTTTCTCTGTGATGCAGAAATGTTTTTGTGAGTTGGTCAACTAGCCTTTAGCGTCTGCTCTGTGTGGCTGCAATTCAGATGGCTTGTGCAGTGTAGTGCAGCGAAATAAAGCAAAGCCTTCTTGACACCGTAATAATTGAAAGTTTTACACATGCTGACATAAACATGTTACGTATGAGTGACTGCTAATAACGTAGCTTAATCCTTTTTTTTGGAAGATAACATAGCTTGCTTCTTTTCAGAATATTTATTTTTGAAGGATGCTGACTGATGGCGAGTACCATCCCATATAAAATTCACACAATGCTATAGGCAGCACCCTAGAGTGGCACAACGCAGTTATGTGGGGCCTTACGCACTCTGTACTCGAGCGAAGCGAGAAGGTAGGTCGAACTGTTCGAGGAATGAGCATCCGAACACTGGTCGGGCAAGACAGACAAATGTACAGCCACCCACACACCGACCTTACGAGAAAACCAAGACGGGAGGGGAGAGAAAAGCGTTTTCGCTATTTTCTGTCGGGCCACAACATCAGAATCAGATATGCATTGCTACCAGTGTACAGTTATTAGACATCCCGGGAATCGGTCCTGCTGTGACCAGAGATTGCACATGCACTCGTCTATAGTTGAGGGACACGTACTGTGTTTCGTGACAGTGGCCCCTTTCCACTTTTCATATTCTTCATTGCAGAACAAGATTGTCTAGCGGCGTAGCATACTCACGTAGAGCGGCCCTAATGCAACACATGCTACACCGTTGCCTCGTGCCTCCTCTAGAACGCACCACTCGATCGAAAGCGAACTCTTAATCTTAAATACGACTTCAGCTAGCTCCCTGACGGATAATGGCATTCACGGTGTTAGATATGGAGCTGTTTCCTGCGATTACTTCGAGTTCCCCAGACCACATCGGATTGCAGCACAGCTAATTGAGGAATGCAGAAGCAGGAAAGCGCATTCCAGAGGAGCGGCCGAGCAAACAAGTTTAAGGCAACAAGTTCACGTGCCAACAAGTTCGTGCGCCGCCGGGATTAGCAGGTGGGCATCCGACAATGGAGCATGAGCAGCCCTCCCCTTCTCCTCGTTAGAAGTGCATTGCCAGTCTGCGAGGCAAGACCACAGAGGGCCGCCAGGTGTGACACCGCGACACGGGCGCCTACCATTGGCTGAAAGTGGCGTCATTGGAGCGGACTCTCCCATTGGTCAAACATGACGTGACTTACAGTGCTCGAAGGGTTTATAAGAAGCCTTCCAGAGAGACCTGAGCATTCTGGGACATTCCCTGATTCACCTCTCTCGAACTTCTTGCCGCGGGCCGCAGCGTCCGAGTTGCTGCCGGCCCGTAATGACTGTACGTCTGTTAGTTGACGCTCACCTCCTTGTAAATAATGTAGAATAAATCCTCCTAAGTTGGGTTTTCCATCCCGGAGTCCGTCCTTCAACCCCTACATCTGGTTGGCAGCGGTAGGATCGCCTCCGAATGCATCAGCTGGTGGCAGCGCTACGGATAAACCTTCGTCGAGAGAGATCCTAAGGAACCGGGAAGAGGGAAGAAGAGAGAGCCTTCGTCGAAAGAGGTCCGAAGAAACTGGGAGTAGCGAAGAAGGAGCGAGCCTTCGACCCAGGGAGTCCGGAGGAACCGGCAACAGCGGACGAATGAACCGGATGGCAGGGTGCTGTAACCGTAAGTGAGCGCGTGGTTTTTTTCCTTATGATTCGCCAGACTCAAAGGTTGTGTGTTCAATTTTGATAGTTCTGGGAATCGGGAGTTTGATGCATTGTGTGTTTGCACAAATTAATTAAGGAAAACAGTTTTAACCACCTGTCGGGGCAGCTGCCATGGATCTTAGAAGGTTGACGAGGTTAGACTTGTTGTTGGTGTGCGACGATTTGGGAGTTGAGGCGGACGAACGGATGAAAACGCCAGCTATCATAAAGGCGATTAATGATAGTGGCAATGATGACAAAAGCATTGAGCTTGCTTGGGAAGTGATGCAGGAGCCACGGGAGCGTGTGCGTCGTGTACGTTTGCGAGAGCGTCGTGAACTTAGGAGTAAGCATAAGCGTGAAGAACGCGAGAATGAACGGAAGCATGAGCTTCAAGAACTTACTCTTAGGCGTGAGCTTCATGATCGTGAGAATCAACGTAAGCTTGAGCGTGAGCAAAAGTATGAGAGAGAGAAGGCAGCACTGATCAAAGAGATACAGCATTGTGATCAGTTATTGGCACAGAGACAACGGCTGTCTGAGAATTCTGTAGGTAGTACAGAGCGAAAGAATGAGGAAGTGTCTAGATTTTCACCAGAAGCCGACGAAAAGAGTAGTGCCTGTGAGATTAGCTGCAGATTCCTAAGTGAAGGGAAAATGCTAGCTGCTAACGATGCCTTAGTGGCAATAGAGGCCGTTAAAGGCCAGAGTGAGAGCGACGAGGTGCTGTGCCAACAGATGACTGTGGAGACAGCTAGGCCAGCTGCGAACAAATTGGCACAGTTACCGCGTGTGTGCGTCGCTAGTAATGTTAGCGAGGTTGCTAGCGAAGAAAAGGGTACTTCTGACCCGACAGAAGCGAGCACCCATGTAGAGCCAGATGTGCGTGCAGAAGCGAAGTGCGAGCTGAGCGGTGCAGTTGAGGGTAATTCTCAGGATTGCGAGCTGCGTAGCTCAAGAGAATACAACTGCATTGTTCAGGGATCGGTGCGGCTCTCCGCCAGTCTAGATGGCCTAGATAGGGATGATTCAGTTGTTAATCATTCGGACTGTGCGCGTGAGACAGCGATCGATACCGACGGGCTGTGTGCCGATGCACAGTGTGAGCTGGGCAATGTAGTAGAGGGCAGTTCGCAAGAGTGCGAGTTGTCTAACTCGAGTAAAGCCTGCTGCATTGTTCCAGAGTCGGTTGAGCTGTCCGCCAGTCGAGGCAGAGAGAGAGTAGATTTAAGTGAGAATCACTCAGACTGTGCGGGTAAGAGACCGATCCGGGCCGACGAAATGTGTACCGGCCAGCACGAGGCACGAGGCGACATGAAAGCGAGTGCAAAGAGAAAGCGCCGTAAAAAGAAGCGCGGTAAAGACCGAAAGTCGGTAAATAATGTAGCGCCGCCAAAAATGGCGAGAAACCCAAATGGGCAGGGCGCGAGGAGAAGAAAGGTGCGGTCGTCACTGACGATGTTGACGCATCCTAAACGTTCGAGCCACAGGTCAAAGGGGGACCGCGAAGAATATTCTGCACGGACGCGGACAAAGGGCACGAGGCAGTTAAGCTCCTCGTCGTTCCGTAGTTCTTTTCACAGCTCAGCGTGCAGTTCGAAGAAACGCAAGGTGGCAGGACGAGACCAGGTGGGGAGTAGCGACGCGGTCAATCGAGTTCGTGTTGAAAGCGGGGCGCCAGGACGCAAATTGGCAGGAGACCGTAACGTCTTGGGGGAGCTGATAGTGAATCAGCCCTTTTGTTGTCTCTAGGCAGCCAGAGTAGCTTTGAAACTTCGCCCACCGCGGGTCAGGCTGAAAGTATGAGTCAGTCGTAAGCAATCGGGAACGGGAGGCCAAGAGCGCTTCCGTAGAAATGAAGTGTCTTGTTTGTTATTTTGAGCATCGGAATGTTTTCGCGATTTGAGACTAGGATTTCTTTCAATATGTAAGGTTTGAGCTTTGTTTATGTTTTCGTTCGAGAAGCTCGAGATTTGAAAGATGCGTTTTAAGTAAACATATAGTCTCGCGAGATGTTCATTAATAAGTAGATAGGCTTTTTTGTGTGTGTGAGTAACCTGAAGGTCAAGGTTATCGTCGAAAGGCCTATGGTAAAGCGCGTGTGTTATTTAACCTTCTTTCTTTTTAAGCGTTTTTGAATTTTGTAAGGTTAAGCGCGTACATTTGAGTGAGTGCATGATTTGCGCTGAGAAGCGTTTTTAGTTCCATTAGCGCGTGTCCTGTGTGGACAGAAGGAAGCAGATTTATGACTGGGTTGCTAGTGTGTGTGGAGGGCAGCCGTATTCTGACTTCTATTATAAGTACGCATGGAACGAGTTATTAAAAGACGCATTAGTTTAAGGGTTCTGCGGAGTGTGTAAGTCCCGCAATTTTAATTGTTCGTTTACGTCAAGTGTCCTGTAGGACTTTCAGGAAAGAAACGTGAGTAAGCGTAAATGAAAAGTTTGCCTACAACGCAAGTACGCGTTCTGTTTAGTGACCACAAGGCTAGTGCGCTTGTGATTACGTACTTGTGAGGTTGACCAGATTGTTCAGTGGCACCAATACGTGCGATAAGTACGCCACTGCGATAGATTGGAAACATGCTGTTCGTGTAGTTAGGCCACTTAAGTTATGTTCGGCTGTTTTCATTTGTTGTTTGCATCGTCAACGACCCTTTTGTTTTGCAACAACAATAGTACTCTGGTCTTGTCGGCAATCGAGGAGAAATGGATAGCTGTTTGGAGGGGTGGTTACAACTGTTTTGTCGAAATTGGGGAACTAAAAGATCAGGGTTGATTTTGACTCAGTAATAGCCTGGCGAGTCAGGGGTGAAGAGCCTGCGCTTACGCGTGGTGCAGCGCTGTGTTGTTTGGTTTGTTTGACGTATGTTCTCCAGGGCCCAGGATCCCGAGGGTTGTCAAGCGAGGCTCGACCCCAGTACCCTGCAGCTTATTTCAGCGTTCCTCATGGCCAGCGAATTGAGTTCACCGGCCATTCAGAACAACCGGGGCGAGGACGAGCTGTTAGATATGGAGCTGTTTCCTGCGATTACTTCGAGTTCCCCAGACCACATCGGATTGCAGCACAGCTAATTGAGGAATGCAGAAGCAGGAAAGCGCATTCCAGAGGAGCGGCCGAGCAAACAAGTTTAAGGCAACAAGTTCACGTGCCAGCAAGTTCGTGCGCCGCCGGGATTAGCAGGTGGGCATCCGACAATGGAGCATGAGCAGCCCTCCCCTTCTCCTCGTTAGAAGTGCATTGCCAGTCTGCGAGGCAAGACCACAGAGGGCCGCCAGGTGTGACACCGCGACACGGGCGCCTACCATTGGCTGAAAGTGGCGTCATCGGAGCGGACTCTCCCATTGGTCAAACATGACGTGACTTACAGTGCTCGAAGGGTTTATAAGAAGCCTTCCAGAGAGACCTGAGCATTCTGGGACATTCCCTGATTCACCTCTCTCGAACTTCTTGCCGCGGGCCGCAGCGTCCGAGTTGCTGCCGGCCCGTAATGACTGTACGTCTGTTAGTTGACGCTCACCTCCTTGTAAATAATGTAGAATAAATCCTCCCAAGTTGGGTTTTCCATCCCGGAGTCCGTCCTTCAACCTCTACAACGGTGTAGTTGCCCAGCATGACGCTCGTTTTGAGCCATATTTTTTGCGTTGGGTTTGCTGCAGTTTATTGGGAGCGTTATGGCGGGTGTCCGTACAATCAGGTGTTTTGGTCGGAATCCTGGAGTTTCGAGGCGAAGTGCAAGTTTGCAGGATTAGTAATTGCACTGTATTCCAGACTTGACAGGCCTATGTCGCACTTTGTCCTTTATATCCTGTGTGCCACTGTAGATTGTTCTCCAGAGCTTTCATGTGTACTTCACTGCACATATCAAGAGCTGTGACGAGAGTTATCGGGATGAGACTACATTCTGCATAATCTTAAGGCGTTATCTCTTTTGCTAATGAGTTTTGAATAGCTCTGCCTTTTGGCACAAAAATAGAAATACCATATTATCAAGACTTTCAGTTTTTTGTATTGATGATTTGTCAGGCTTCCTGTTCTCAGGCAACCCTCAGGAAATTTCTCAGGAATCATTTGTTACACTAAGGAAGATAAGGAAGGAAAAGTTTATTTGGTCCTGCAAGTAGTGATAATTATTCACTAAGCGGGCCGCTCCCACGTCGGGACCAGAATGCCAAGCCTCACGGTCACGTCGTGAGCCTGCTGGACAGCCCAGAATTGTTCATCCAGATACGGGCTGCGAAGTGCAGCCTCCCACTTGGACGCATCCTTGATCTTCTTCAAGTCTTCAATTATTTCGCAAGGCGAGAGCATGTGTTCGAGCGTGTCTAAAGCACCACAATCTTGGCAATAAGGCTCTGTATACGTCTCTGGATAAAACATGTTCAATCTCCACGGGCAAGGATAAGTACCAGTCTGTAGTAAGCGTAATGTAAGTGCCTGAGCCCTGTTTAGTTTAGGATGCGGCAAACTGAAAACCCTAAGATTACGAAGGTAATATTTCGTGATTCCATTGTATGTGGAAGGGGAGTCTCTGTTCTCGGGGAGTACGGCCACGCCGTTGCGCGGGGCAGAGTGGAGGGTAAGATCTCGCGCTGCCTCATGAGCGGACTCATTGAGATTCGGAGGGGCTCCCTCGATCATCCCAAGGTGAGCAGGGAACGAACATAAGTAGTGTTGAGAGATCTCACATGTCGGCATACTTTTCAAAGCAACCTTAGCCACCGAGCCCTTCTCAAAGGCCCTAACGGCCGACTTTGAATCGCTATATACAAAAGGCCTGCGCCTGTCAACCAGGGCGAGCGCAATAGCCGCTTGCTCCGCGACCTCTGGCCTATCAGTCCGAACGGTAGCAGCGTTAACGAGACTGCCTCATTGTCCACGATAACTATGGTAAACACCTCGACGAAGCATCGACGAAGCCAACCTTCTCATTCTCATTCCGAATGAGTCTCAGTAGGCAAGCTCCCCTGGCTTTTCTTCTACCAACGTTTCGCTCCGGATGCATGTTCCTGGGAACAGGCTTGACGTGATACCGATAACGGACCTTCACGGGAATACCCACATGAAGCTGCGAAATCTTCTCCTGAGGAACACCTAACTCTCTCAGAATCTGCCGACCCGTGCTAGTCATAGAGAGACGTACTATCTGCGTCCTCTCCTGAGCCTCAGCTATCTCATCCAAAGTATTATGAATTCCCAGCAGCAGAAGTCGGTCGGTGCTGGTGCACAGTGGCACTCCCAACACTTTCTTCGTAATCTTCCTAATCTGTGTGTCAAGCTTCTCTTTCTGCGATCCTTTCCACTTGTGCATGGCCGCACAATAAGTAAAGTGACACAATACAAATGCGTGCATAAGTCTTATGAGACTATCCTCCTTGAACCCCGTCTGCCTGTTGGCCACCCTCTTCACTAAGCCTACCGCATTTTCTGTCTTGGCAATGATCTTCTGGATCGTCAGCGTGTTGTCGCCGCTCGACTCAATAATCATCCCCAGAACCCTGATCTTATCAACCCGACGTATGAGATCGCCATTTCTTGTACGAAGCTGAATGCTCAGCTGGTCCACGGGGATCCATCCCCTTGGCTTGCGTCCCCTTCTAGTGGGACTGTACAGCAACAGCTCCGAATTGGAGGGGGAGCACCTTAACCCCGTCTGGTCCAAATAATTCTCAATTACATCTACTGCCTCCTGTAGAACACATTAGATATAGCCCTCACTACCATCGGGGCACCATATGGTCACGTCATCTGTATCATAGTGTGCCTAATCCCCTCAATCTCCAAGAGCTTCTTGGTCAATCCGACCATGGCCAGATTGAACAATGTGGATGAGATGACGGCCCCTTGAGGAGTGCCCCTGTCTCCAAGATTTAACATCTCTGACTCCAGCTCCGCAACCTTCAAGGTAGCCTTCCTGCCTGACAGGACGGACATGACATAGTCATGAAAGCGCGCGCCGAGGCCAAGATCCGAAATGTACTTGATAATATAAGAGTGCCGAACGTTGTCAAAAGCCTTGTCCAGGTCCAGCCTAGGATGGCCTTAACGCCCCTTCCATCTCCATCAATGACCTGATGCTTGATGAGCTTCATTGCGTCTTGAGTCGACAGCCCGGCCCTAAAACCTATCATAGTGTGGGGTTAGACCTGGTTCTACTCAAGGTACCTTGTAAGCCGATTAAGCACCGCATGCTCGGCTGCCTGGCCAACACACGAAGTGAGCAAAATAGGCCTTAAGTTATCAATGCTCGGGACTTTGCCAGCCTTGGGAATCAGCACCGTGAGAGCTGTCTTCCACTGCTCCTGAACCACCCCGTCTCTCCACATAGCGTTAACCTCTCCGGTAAGGTACTTGATTGACCTATCGTCCAGATTTTTCAAAAGCTTGTTCGAAATCCCATCCGCTCCGGGAGCCGACTTGCTCTTAAGGTTATGCAAAACCGTTCGTACCTCTACCACAGAAAAGTCCTCATCTAGGGAAAAGTTGTCCTCCCCCATGTAGGCCTGCTCCGTCAGAAAAGCATCCGGGTCCGCAACAGGAAGGTATTTGTTGGCCAGCTTTTCAACCAGATCTTCCTTCGATGCAGACCCCACCGCTTCGTGCACAGCTCTAGCAAGGACGTGCCCCTGACTAACCCTCGTATTGGAGTCCTTCAGCAAATGCTTAAGCAAGCCCCTCGCCCACCCGCTGCGCACCTGCTCGTCCACTGAGTTGCATACCTCATCCCACTGTTGCCTAGCCCTTTGTGGGACAACATATATTTTTTGCAAGAATTATAAAAAATTTTTTATTACACTTGAAAATGAGGTGTACAAAAATGATTCTAAACAAATTTCACAGTTTTATTATGTATAGTTAAAGAAAAAAATGTGGGACGCATTTGTCCCATTGACACTAAATGGGAAAATGAAATGTGGGACGTATTTATCCCATTGACCTACACGGGTGCCACACTAGGTTAGTTCTGACTAACCACTTCATGGAATGGTCCAAAACAGGTCACACAAAGCGGGACTGAGCATGCCTTGCACAAGAAACTTGTTCGCACTTCTTTCCCCCTCGTGGAACACCAACGGCATCTGCGCCTATTTTCCACTTTCACAGGGTTGTGCTCTCTTCCCATGAACCGAACTTCATCCGATACGCCAACCATTTTGTGGCCATTTTTTCTACCCTCCTTGTTCATTCTGAACGGCTTCCTGCTGCCGGTGGTTCTGAATGTCTGGCCATTGATGAGTTCCCGTCCAAGAACCAATCGAAACCATAAGTAGGTCATTGGATTCACAGCATTTACTTGAATGAACGCGTTGACGATGGCTGCATCGAGCAAGAAATAAAATATTCTGTACCAGGACTTTTTGGACCTCCTGTCAGCTCGGTATGCATTGCGCTTTTGGTCGAATTTGTCGACTCCTCCCATCCAAGTGTTGTAGTCGGATATAGCCTTTGGACCTGGACGGAAACCGAAGACCCATTTGCAAGCTTGCGGACAACTTCTTCTGTGTCCTTTGGGTGGTGAAAATTCGATAAAGCATGCACATTTTTTGTGTCACGCCACTGATATGCAACAATGCTTCCTTTTGATCGCCAGATATATTCTCCTTTCTGGAGTTTGTTGTCCATTTTCAATTCATCAGGCAGATCCTTCCTGTTTGTCCGGACTGTACCAACAGCAAGAATTCCTTTCTGTGCAAGGTCCTCCATGAGGCGAGTGGAAGTGAAGAAATTGTCAAAGTAGAGTTGCGTGCCAGGCTCAACGCCTTCTACCAGAGACAATACGACGTACTCTCCAAGTGCTTGGTTGGCAGGACGCTTCGCATTTTTTCCTTCATACACCTGAAACGCAATCAGGTAGCCGGTTTCTGAATCGGCCCGGCACCACACCTTGTAGCCGCGTTTGATGGGCTTCATTGGCATGTATTGCTTCAGAGACGATCTTCCTTTGAATAGGATCATACTCTCATCTATAGCTTGATGAGCCGATGGCGTGTACTCTTTCTGAAAACGTTTGTTCAGAGCATCGATGAGAGGGCGTGCTCTTGCCAGCCGGTCATATCCATCTTCGCCTCTTTTTTTTTCTTTCGTGTTGTCACTCAAATGCAGGCAATTCATGATGGATTGGAATCGCTTGAACGACATGACTTTTGAGATTTCTGGTGCATTGAAAAAGTTATCGCTGCTCCAGTAAAGGTACAGCTGATGTCTCGGGTTTACACTCATGAGAATCAGAATGCCGAAGAAAGCCCGAAGCTCATCTAACGTGATCGTTTTCCATTTTCGCCGGTTTTTCTGTTCTGCAAAGCGGTTTGTTTCCTCTACAAGGAGCTGCATTACTTCGTCGTCGAAGTAGAGTGAAAAAGCTTCAATCGGTTTGGATGGCAACTTTTGTGACATCTCAGGATCCCATGTTTTTGGGACTTGCAGAACATGGTCTGGCTCGTCACAACCCCATGTGCCCGGCGTTTCTTCCTCATTTTCCACGATGTTGTCGCACAGGTCTAGCGATCTTTTCCGCCTCTTTGTTTTTTTTTTGTATAGGTTGCCTTGCGTTTTGCCTGTCTGCTCGTTGACGCAGCCATTTCATCTGCACTGGCATCCTCATCTGTACAATGAGGCGCAAGCTCGGGAATGACATTCTCGTCTGTGCTTTCCCCATCCGAATCATTGGAGTCCGGATCGTCCGATATGCTAAAATAGAGCTCGAGAGCTTCTTCTTGTGATAGAAATCGCTTGCCTGCATTAGAAAGCAACGACAAGTTCTAGATCAAATAATTCGAAAATTACCGCTCAAAATTCTGCCATTAGGCTTAGCAAAATGTGCAACTTTTTTCAGCATGGTATTGAAAATTTGCATTTATCTCATTATATGTAAGCTCAAATCTCAGAAACAAGAGCTGATTTTAATCCAGGGTTGTTTCTCTGAATGCAGAAAAAAGGAATTACTTACCAGGCATGTTGATTTTCTTTTCTACCGGATCGCATATAGTCGAAAACTTCCAATGCATCAGAAAAAAAGAACGAAGTTTCAAGTTCTGGACTCACTGCCTCATCTAGTGGAGGCTGCTGAAACTATATTTAAAAGAAGTACTGAAACCTCTCAATAGGTGGTAGCACATCACAAGAATGATTCCGGTTTCCTTCTGCTTCGTACGAGCCCTTTAGAGTGGAGCACTATGTGGGACGTATGTGTCCCACTGTCCCACAAAGGGCTAGGCAAAAGCTTACAGTGATCCTCAATCAGCTTATTCAGCTCAGAAATCTTTTTACGCAGCCTGCGATTAAGCCTCTGCCCCTTCCACCTAGCCAGCATAGACCGCTTGGCTTCAATCAGATGGGCCAGCCTGCTGTCAACACTAGCCACCTCCACATCTGTAGTGATCTCCTTCGTAGCCTCCTTTACATTCTCCCTCACCTTGGTGACCCAATCCTCCATGGACGGCCGGTACAGGCCTTAGAATTCCATCCCCTTTTCTGCTCCCTCCTCTCGGATCTTCCGAAACTTATCCCAGTCTATGAACGTTAACGCCCTAGGGCGCCTACCCTCAACCTACGGGAATAATCTACCTTGTGATCATGTAAATGCTAATGGCTTTAAAAGAGGTGGTTACATACTTTAGAAAACGTCCAGATAACAGTACATTTCATCATGGCTATTTTTATTGCCTAATGAGGAAGGCAGATGTAACCGACACCTAGAACAATACCCTAACCGGTATTTTGACTGCAACGGAACCAAGGCTGGAAAGGGAAAATCTACGGGAATTATTCCAAATAAGTAATGTCAAGAGATTAGTGGATTTACAGGTGTAATTACAGCCGCCATAAGTGAGACAGAAAAAGAAATGAATATCACAGTTAGAAGCAGCTGTTCAGCAATTGGCATAGCGCTGTCTCATAACAATGATGATGAGTCGAACCCGATGAGTTCCTGTACACTTGCTGAATGTCATGTTTACCTGAGTGAGCACATGCGGCTGTATGGCTCCCCCCATTGTTCCTAAGGTGCAGAACCAGTTGGGAGTGCGGACATCGCTCACCATGACAGGCATGAGCGAGTGGTATGGCTTCTTGCAAGGACCCACGCAATTTGGATGTCCAGGAATAAGGTTGAAACCATTGGCCCTAGCCTGAAATTTACAAATAGACATAGATTACTTGTGTGGTGTGTCGCCAAATTCGTGCCTGACTGAAGCTCGAAGCACTCGTGTAACCATATGGACCAAGAAATATTGCTACAAAGGGGATAACTCATTTGATTGGCTCATGAACTAAGGAATTGAGTGTATATAACATTCTCTTTCTTTTTTTCTGTTGCTCATTTGATAACATCAAAATAGCACTATGTGTCTTGGTCAGAACTATTCATCTCAGTTCTTTTTTTCTCAATTTGTGGTCCTTTTTTTTAAACCAGCACCGTGGCCGCTATTTATTGAATGCCGTAAATCTGCGCCAAAGCCTATCTATGCTACACGGACCACTGTGTTTACGACCGCTTAAGGGAGCACGCGTTGTAAGTAAAGAATCGTGTTGGTTCACACTTGCCTTTCCGCTGTGCTTAAAGCGGCTGCGCACTGCTAAATGGGGACATGCATTTGTTAGGAAGATGCTTGGAGGCATTCGCCTTTGAGGTGCTCGAACCCTATTGTATTAAGAGGAAATGTTATGGCTTTATGAGTATTCCAACCATTTATGGTTACAACAAGGAATGTGAATCTTTTAGATACTCAATTCAGATAGCTTGTCTTCGCGTGCTGCGCCTTCGTTGGGCTCACATCTTTGGCGACCATATATAACGTGGTGGTGTGCTTCAAATAATGGTAGTTAAAAGCGTCGCGCTCCTTCTGCCGTCTCCTTCTTCTTCCGTAGGTCATATTATATAGCGTCTAATACCGTTATCAGCCACGCAACTTCCTCAGCATATTATGCAGGAATATTTATCATTGTGATCATGTAAATGCTAATGACTTTAAAAGAGGTAGTTACATACTTTATGAAACGTCCACATAACAGTACATTTCATCATGACTATTTTTATTGCCTAATGAGGAAGTCAGATGTAACCGAGACCTAGAAAAATACCTTAACCGGTATTTTGACTGCAACGGAACCAAGGCTAGAGTTCATATTTTCGGAACACACATGAACCCCAGCCAAACCTGAACGGAAAGAAAGGAAAATGTTTATCAGTATGGGACAATGCTGCTCAAGAATTTTGGTGGTGCACGGAATGGAGCAGTCAGTTAGGCAAAGCAAAACGAGGATTTCCCTGCACAGTTGGCTTGGCCTCACCTGTAGCCGATTATTATAAGCAAAACAGTCTGTATGCACCAGCTCGGAAAGGGCCACCCAAAACTGCAAGCACTGAGGCTGAGATGCTTGCGATTTCGAACTCATGCGATAATAGCTGCCCTTTACAGAGGAAACAATTTTGGAGGGCGGTCCAAGGACTACCAATTCTGTTGCGCCTTTTTGGTTTGGTCTCTCTGGCCACTCTGACGCCAGCAGCAGCAGTATTTCGACGGCAGCGACTACGAAATACTTAAAGCATGTGCACAAGGACCACGTGTGCTCCCTGCTACATTACAACGGAAGGACTTCAATTGTGCCTTTCTGCAAAGAGTTCTCTCATGAAAAAAAAAAATGTGAACCAAGTCAGCATTTTGTGGAATTGCAAGATAATATACGAAGTTTCATTAATGTCTTAGAAATATTTTGCACTTACTCTGCCCAGAATGTCGAAGTCGTGTGCAAGCGTACCGTAGCCTAGCGGTAACGATCAGTCCTATGTCCGTTACTGCAGTCATCTGAGCGACATTCCTTTACTGGGAAACTTTTCTTCTACATAATAAATATATTGCAAATGATACCAATGAAGTGCCTAACTAGAGGTTCTGCACACTAATCACATGCTATTGCAAATGAGCACACGTTAGAACAAAATTTTAAGAAAAACGCCGACTAACATTTATCGACATAAACTTTCACACAAAGTTGTACCCCAGACCAAAGCAGTGGTAACGGATAAAAATCATGTCGTATATATGGAGGCTCTCCATACCTAATTAGGATTTCTGCATCCGTATATTTACAATAATAAGTAAATGGCTTAAAATGTTGCATCCATAAACGCGTAGCGCGCTATACTAACCCAAGTATACAGCGTCCTCACAATACAACGTTTTCTTCTTGCGATTGCAATTCATGGACCTCCGCAGCGAGTTCTTGCAGTCGTCGTAACAATCGTCGTTGCCTTGATGTTCTGTATCAAGTGTGAGTGCGATAAGATAGCACGAGCCAATTGTTGAAGCTGACCTAATCAAGCGAAGACAGAGTGGGTGGAGAGGCGAATTTACAAAAATGTGATCAAGCTCTTTTTACTAAAACGAGCGGAGGAGGGACATTGAGTGCGCTTCTGCGCCACTAGCCTGGCCGTGGCTGTGCAAGCATTGGCTGAGGGCACACGCACCCTTGTAGAAAGAGACTGTGGCGGTTCTGCTGCTACACAAATTCTACATAGATAATAGCATGATTCTAAGGGTTCTAAGATCTTAACGAACTGTTTTCGCCCATTCACACATTGTTGCTCCTGAGCATTGTATTTGTTTATGTATTGACATATTTTTGTATGCTACTTTGCAGGGTGCTAAAGGGAGGAAGCCCGCACCCACTGTTCTGCTTCGGCGACTGAAAGGACGACGTCACTTGCCTTAAACTGGTGACGGTGGTCGGACCACAGACCGAACCTGTCAAGCAATTAAATTGTCACCGCGATGTTGTGAAAACATTTTTATGCATTTCGAGTCTGGTTTTTTGAAGAAACCTACTTTACACACACACACACACACACACACACACACACACACACACACACACACACACACACGCATATATATATATATATATATATATGTGTGTGTGTGTGTGTGTGTGTGTGTTTGTATATATATATTGCAGCGGACAAGAGGGCCTCTATAGTGGCGCATCCTTTCCACCACTTCTAGTGGGTCAAGCTCCCACGCTGTTCTTGGGGAACGCCGCTCGGGCTAAGAGTCCGTGCGCTGCACTGAGAGTGGGCCCAACCGCTGGTGTGTGTGTGTGTGCGAAAACATTTATTGGAATGAGGTCCGGAGGCTCGACTTCTTAAGTCAAGGCGGGCCGCTCCCACGTTGGCACTGTCAGGCCAAGCCTTTCAGCGACATCATGGGCCCTCTGGACGGCCCTTAGTTCGTCCTGAAACAATGGGCTTTAAATCCTTTTCCCCACTGTGTCCATTCTTCAACGAGGTTGGGGAGAATCGCGGGGCACCCCGCCACCATATGTCTGATTCCATTGATGCCATTACAATCGTTGCAGACCATCTTAATCTCCCTCTCTGGAAATATATTATTAATGGTGTACGGTGTGGGATATGTACCTGTTTGCAATAAGCGCAGTGAGACTGCCTGAGCCCTGTTCAGTTTTGAATGTGGCAATGGGAATCGCCTGCGTCCTACATAGTAGTGTTTGGTAATGTCATTGTATGTTAATAAATGATCTCTAGATTCCCTGGCTTGATGGTGAACGGCTCGGTTGTGACTGTCACGGTTAGCAAGTCCTCGTGCCAAGTCATGAGCAACCTCATTGAGGTGTATCCGAGGCTCGTCCACTTCTCCCATATGCACAGGAAACCAGCGAATTTCAGTTCTCATAATCCCAATGTTTTCAAAAAGTTTAGCTGCAACACCAGCTACGTAGCCTTTCTCAAAACACTTTATAGTGGATTTCGAATCACTGTAAATGCAGGCCCACCTATTACTCCTGATGGCTAGAGCAATTGCCACTTGTTCCGCCACCATGGGGTCCTTGGTAAAAATAGTGATAGCATCTTGCACCTTCCCTTGATAATTTGAGACAATGGCCGTATATGCTTCTTTGCCTTTCACCCAGGCTGCATCAACTATAGCTGCCAATTGGTTCTGCTGTTCTATTTCCTGCAAGAGTGTTTTAGGTCTTGCCTTTCTCCTTTCGACATCATATTCTGGATGCATGTTTCTGGGGAGAGGGTTGGTTCTGATCTTGTTTCTAACGTCAGTCCTTAATTCTACTTCAGCCTGTATTGGGCTGCTTGATGTATTCAGTTCTGCACCTATTGCCTGTAATATGTTCCAGCCATCTCGTGATTTTGTCAATCTTTCGTGTTGCGCTAGCTGTTGGGCCTCCGCGATTTCTTCCATTGTGTTGTGCACCCCTAGACTCATGAGTTTGTCGGTTTCAGCCTTACTGGGTATCCCTAGGGCTACTTTAACGAGCTTCCTGAGCATCACATTAAGTTTGTGAAGTTCTGCCTGCCTCCATATGAATAATCCAGCCACATAAGTGAAGTGGCAGAGAGCAAAGGCGTGTATTAGCCTCAAAGCGCTGTCCTCTCCTAAGCCTCTGTGTCTATTGGTAATTCTCCTTTGTAGCCTAATGACTTCATCTGTTTTATTCGAGATATGTTGTATTGTTCTATAGTTAGCATTGTTTCCGTCTATGTGATACCCAGAAACCTTGATTGTTTCAACTAGCCTGACTGCGGATCCTTCGTGAGTGTATAAGCACACTCTTGGCTCATCTTCCGGAATGTAACCTGTTGGTTTGCGACTTTTTCTGCGATTTTTAATGACCAAGAGTTCTGATTTGGCTGCCGAGCATTTCAACCCCATGTCTTTCAGTGTGTTCTCTGCATCATATAAACTTTCCTGTAATCTGGTTTCTGTCTGTCCTACATTAACCTTGGCACTCCATATGGTTATGTCGTCGGCATATAGCACATAATGTATGCTCTCAAGTTTCTCCAGATTTCTTGCAACCTTGGACATTGCTAAATTAAATAGCATGGGTGAGAGCACAGCCCCTTCTAGAGTGCCGCTATTTCCGAAATTCTTAGCTTCTGATTTAAGCTCACCCAGCATGAGTTGTGCAGTTCGATTTCTAAGAAAGTCCTTAATCATGTTAAAAAGTTTCTTACCTAACCCCATCTCCGAGAGGACGCCAAGTTGTGCCTTATGCTTTATACGATCAAAAGCTTTTTCCACATCCCATCCCAAAAGAGCTTTCGTATGCGCTGGGCTGGCCTGTATAAGTTGGTGTTTGATCATCAGCATAGCATCCTGAGTTGATAGCCCAGGACGAAAGCCGATCAAGTTGTATGGGAGGATGTCGTTCTGCTCAGCGTATTTAGTGAGTTGATTTAGGATTACATGTTCCATAGCTTTGCCTCGACAGGACGTTAAGGAAATAGGATGGAGGTTGTACAGAGTGAGTTGTTTTCCTGGCTTTGGTATGAGGATAGTATTGGCCACTCTCCATTCCTCTAAGTTTACCCCTTTTCTCCAACACTCACTGAAATGTTCAGTTAGATAAGAAATTGATTCATCATCTAGATTTCTCAATATCTTGCTATTTATTCCGTCAGGTCCAGCCGCCGATCTACTATTAAGACTGTGAAGAGCCGCCCTCACTTCACTCTCAGTGAAATCCCGGTTAAGTTCTTCACATATGACTCCTGTATATTCGGGGCTCTCGTCTTCTTCGTTTGGTTGTTTAAGTGGGAGATATTTGGCTGCGAGACTATCAATGATATCCTTCTGTGTTTTATTTTGGCTTTCCTGATGAACCAACTTAGATATAGCTGTTCTCTTGCTTGTCCTTGTTTCATTCTCGTTGAGCAAGTGCTTGAGGCGGTTCCATGCTTGAGTCTACAATCAGCCGAATTACAGATCTCATCCCACTGTTGCTTCACGAGAGTCTTCGAGTGATCATCAATTTCTCTGTTTAATTGCGCAACTTTTTTCCTTAGCCTTCTGTTAAGTCTCTGCGTTTTCCATCTCTGTAATATAAACTGTTTGGCCTCAATCAGATGCGCCAGCCTGCTGTCCATAGCCTCAATATTTTCCTCTGTCCTGATTTCTTTAGTGGCCTCTTTGCGTCCTCTCTGAGCTGGGCGACCCACGTCTGAAGGGGATCCTGCTCGGCATCTAGAGGCCCCACTTTCTTTCTGTTAGCCCTGATTTTTCTGAACTGAACCCAATAAGTGAATTTTAAGATTCTAGTTTCCTGTCTCGGTATGCGTATGGTTATGTGTATGATATAATGATCGCTCGCGAGATCCATGTTTGAATTTTCCCAATTGGCTCCTCTTGAGTTGTTTACGAAAGTAAGATCTGGTGTGGTGTCCCTGCTTGTGGACGTGCCACAACAGGTGGGATACGCCAGATCAGTAATCAAGCATAACCCAAAATCCATGGCAAGACTCCATAGCTCCTCTCCCTTCTTTGTGTTCCAAGTGTATCCCCATTAGTGATAGGGAGCATTAAAGTCCCCTCCAATAATGAGCGGAGAGTTTTTGGGAACCGAAAGCACTTTGTTGAAGAGTGCTCTAAACCTCTGTCTCATGTCGTTAGGACTGCTGTAAATATTCAAACAGAAAATGCTTTGCGTCTTGCCTGCGTTCCTTTTAAGTATTATCTCAACTAGAATAAATTAAAACCTGGAATGTCTGAGATGAATATCATGCTCAATGTATGGCAACTTTTTGTCAATGAGGGTCGCAAACCCCCTCCCCGTTTTTTGTCTCTACATATAACTTTGAACCCAGTGCGCATAATTTCGTCCGCTAAGGTTTCCTGCAGCATATTTACTTTTGGCCTGGCCTCAGATGACCTGATCACCTGTCGCAGTGCTGCTTTCTTGTGTTGGAACCCGCGACAATTCCATTGCCACACGGTTAATCCATGATTACTGTCCATGGTTATTAGGTGAGGCTGCCTTTCTATTACCCACTACTGTCCTCTTTGTGATGGCCCCCGACAATCCAGGAACGGATTTTATATATCCCCCTCCGATGGCAGATACTCATCGTCGTCATCCCCTCGTGTCTCAATTTTCCTAAGTCTTTTCTCCGTTGTTAGTCTCCATTTCCACAATTTGTCCACATTAAACTTGGTCGTTTCCACTGTCTCTCTTATCGCTTTAATTTCATCTTTTATTTCACGGAGGGCTGGTGGCTAATACTTTCACTAGTGATGAAGGTTGCTACGGCCTACAAAGTCAACCCTGGAACTTTGGTGGTTGAGCATGGGGTACGTACGCTCAACCATGCCAGCAAACGCCTTCTACTCCATCCAAACAAGCGTCTCCTAAGTCAGTCCTGTGCTTTGGTGGGCCTCGCCACAGAGACCCTACCATTTTTAACGGTGCAGATGACACCGACATCCAGAAGATGCTCAGGGCATAGGCGAGGGTAAGCGCCCGCAGCCAATGGAATGGAAATGAACAGCCGCGTAACATAAAGAATGAGCTTTCCGCCGATCCTCTCTTGCATGCGTAATGATGCGAACGACAATTAAATTTTGGAGTCAGATATTTCAGAGCACAGAGACAGTAGAAGAATTTTTCCAACCGATACTCTGTAGAAACACGACTACCTCTACCCTTTGAATACAAAATACCCGCTTAACGCAGTCCAACAAAAAGTTCATTATTCAGTTCTTGGTAATTGGGCAGCTGACGCCGATAATTATTATCTTCCTTTACGTCCCCCTGGACATATGACTTATTTGCACACGTGGTTTTCGCGTGCCTCGCAGTGCCTAATTTTAAGAAAACCACAAGGGTAAATTTCGAACACTGTGTATATAAGGGGTGCTAGCTGATTTTAGCCAGAGTTTCAAAATACGCCGATGCACTCTAAGATGGCACGATTAAATGCACCTTGCTGACCATTGTATGCCGTAATTCATATTATTTTTTGAATATGCCTAATTTCATAATTATTCAAGATTAATTAACCAACTTCGGAAGACACAAAAGCAAGCAATTCCTATTAGAAAGTTGTAGACGGTGTGTAAAACGTCCGTTTAAAGAGTTTCCACCTTCCTATCTAAGTATTAGTTTTTAACACTTTCTGCATGTGCCCGCAAAATACAAAAAAATACAACGCGACATGCCCACTTGCGCGCCCACTTGCAGTGCTCCGAAACGCTACACCTACAAGCAAACGGGGCTTCTAGCCAGATGTGAAACCTAACTTGCCACATTGAAACACTAGACCGTAAGAACGAGTTGGTGTGTAGATGAGATAACTGACCTATATTATGTCGTCTACAACATTCGTCTTTCCTGTAGACATAAATACCTTGACCAAACAGGCTAGTAGCTTATTGTATTTAGGCCAAAAAACATTAAGTGTATCAAATAGTGCTTCACCTCCATTGGCAAAATTGAATTAGTATAATTAGAAGTAATTATATTCAGTAAGAGAAAGTTTCAAAAGAGAAGCGGCAGTATTTTTATAAGCTTGTAATCCCGTCTAGTTAAACATACCTTGCCTATGTTGTTACGGTACATATAGACAGGACCATGCGCGCAAGAGGGAGACGAAGAGGTAGTGGTGATGTGTCTACTGGGGCGGTGTACCAGCTTGGGCGTTTGCCACTATTTCCTATGTCAATAGTTATACATGTGTTTGTGCGTCGGGCTTCCTATCTGTAATATTTCTTGGAGTTGCGGGCTAACGACTCATAAAGGAGCTTCGCAGTGGCCGCCGCTTCGGTTCTTCACCGATGTCACCGGATATGTTGCCTGATTCTGCAACGCCTGCCTCGACTCCGTCGACTCTTGTACGCGCGCATCAACAGTTATCCGGGAACCTTGTGTGGCACCGATGGTGCCGACCTAAGTGTGTATCAGCGGATGAGCAGCCACAACAAATGGAATCTCACAGTGATGGCAGCGAACATATTTTTTTCACTTCGCGGGAACAGCGCGAGTGTGGTTTGAAAACCACGAAACTGAACTCCGTGACTGGGAGACCTGCAAGCAGAAGCTACGATATCTCTTCGGAAAACAACTGGACCCCAAGGCCGTTGCCAAAAAAAGTTGGCACCGTGAGTTCAAACCTCCCTCGAAGGTTACGTTGCCTATATGCAAGACGTACTGGCACTCTGCCGCAAAGCCGCCGCTAAAATGCCCGATTCTGGCAAATCGGGCATGCCTTAAAAAGTATCGTTCATGACACCTTCAATCTACTGATTTTTAAGGAATGTACTTTGAACAATGACGTTATCACAGACTGCAAGCGTTTTCAACAGATGAAAAGCCGTCGTATATCTACCAGTTATATGCACGGCTTCGCAATACGGCTGCAACATCGTCTTGTGAAGACCGACTAGACTCTCCTGCGCAGCAGCAGCAGCAGCCTCAGAGTAGCTAATGAGAAATGTGCGCCGTGAGCAGGAGGCCATGTGTTCTGAGGCTTTGAATCCATCTGTAAACGATTCATGTGCTCCTATAGTTCCCCTTGTTCAGGCTATTGTGAGCCGAAAACTCGCCTATGTCTGCTTTCAGTCAGTTTGCCCCATGGCCAGTCCCCCGTCAAGCGAACGTCCTTCGCTCGTGCATACCCAAAGTAATGGGTCCCTGGAAGTTTCGCAACGTGGCCGAGTGGCGTACACCGGATGACCGACATATTTGCTTCAGTTGTCACCTCGTCGGTCATGTCGCCTGATACTGTCGCAACCGCTGGTCCTCGATCAGGTTCTCCAAAAGCCCTCGTCCAGGCGGCGGTTTTCGCCATTTGCAGCAGCAAGCCGAGCCGGACCTGCAAGTCACGGATGGTATGACCACATGGCGCAGTCGTTTACCGTCACCGAGTACTCAACCTGTCCCGTCCGCCACAAAGTCGTCGCCGGTCGTGCAGGTCCCCCCAGTACCGTCACCTGTCGCCTTCCTTCCGACCTCGCCGCGTACTTCCGGAAAACTAAAGATGCAGCTCCTGTATGTGATGCTGCATTGTCAACGTCTCCCCCAAAGCCTTTCACCCTGCCGACCAGACGCAATTTAGTACATGTAGAATTGGACGGTGTACATGTCCCTGCCCTTGTTGTTACTTGAGCCCATATCACGTAATGAGCAATCTTTGTTGCCGCCTGAAGGAAATCTGTGCATTTGCCGCATCCCATCTTTCAGGGTCGCCGATGGAAGAACGCCCATTAGGCTTGAAATATGTGCAGCCCGAATTACTGTTGCTGTTGAACACTTCCGTTTTATTTGCTTTTCTTGAGCGGCGCTTCGATTACTTGATCTTCGGACGTGACTTTTTTATCGGATGATTCAGCATTGATTGATTGCAGTGCCGGCAGTCACCAACTTGTGCTGCCTAATCAATGCTGTCCTCCAAAATAAGCTAAGGTTCATTTTTGGTTCTGCAGACTTCTTACGCTTGCCACCTCAAGCCACAGTGCACGCATCTTCGACGTGCTTCCAACTCTTCCTGATAGTATGGGCTGACTCTTAATATCAATGTTCTCTTCCTACGCACAGCTGCTGTTCCTCATACAATTGTGTCTACTGCAGACAACTGCGTATTCCTTCCTATATTAAAGTTTGGTTCACGTACGAAAGTTATCCCTGAAGGCGTGTTGCTCGGCAACGCTTCGCCGATTGACGATACCGCCATCTCTGTATTGCGTGTTCCATCCTCGTCTGCAGCCACCTGCTGTCCGATCAGTTCCGCAGCGTCCCTTCACAGCATATTTTAAAAGACGATCGCGCATGACCCGCTTCCCGAAGAGGCTGATGATGTCTATCGCGTCCTCGTGTCTTATCGCGAGGTCATTGGAGACCACCCGCTTGGACAGACTTTCGTTGTGCTGCTAGTCCTTTCTGCAGACATCCTTATTGCGTGTCACACGCAAAAGGTCACGTTGTTGAAGCTGAAGTGCAATTGAAGCCTTTTAGAGTCCTTGGGCATCGCCGGTTATCGTATTGAAGAAGAATGGCAGCGGGCAATTTGTTGTCTACTACGGCCAACTGAAGAACATTAAGAAGTAGGATGTGTACCCTCTTCCGCTGAGTGATGACGCTCTCGACTTCCGTCACGGATCCAAATACTTCCCTACAAGCGACCTCCGATCCGGTTATTGGCAGGTTACAGTTGATGAACCCGACTGTGAGAAGAGCGCTTTCGTTATATCTTTCGGACATCGTGATATCCTAGTAACTTCCGGAAGAATGATGGACTCTTTCAAAAGATAAAGTGCCAAGAGTGACAAAACACTAAGAAGGAACAAAGACAGGCCAAGGCGCTTTTGAAAGGTGTACACCAACTAGCCCCACAACGTCTTTTACGGTAAAGATGAACTCTTTCCTTCGGGGTTGTAACTGGACCACCTGCCAAAGTTATCTGGACGATGTAATCGTATTCTTACGGAAGCATGAAAGAAGAGAGATGAAGAAGATCGTGAGGCGCTGGCTGCTGCGTTTTGGTACTAGTAATCCATCTTAACCCCATTGACTCTGCTTGTATATACATTGTAAATACAGTCTTATGTTCCCAACATCCCGGTAACATACTAGTGGGAGGTGCGGGGTACCAGGGCTGGAAACGGAGCTCCGCAGTGGACGTCGCATCACCGTCATCACCATGAATGACGATGAGCACTGGGAATCATGCCGTTGCCGCCTCCAACGTCACCAGCGCCCGCTACGTCGCTTTCGCCTTCGGTACTGGTTGTGCAACCGAAGGATCCCGGAACTTTCTGCAGCACTGATGGCGCCAACGTTGAAGAGTGGGTTGCTACGTACGAACGTGTGAGTGGAATCAACAGATCGGACCCTACGCTTATGCTAGCTAACCTGTTGTTCTCCCTAAGAGGCACGACAAAACTGTGGTTCGACAACCACGAAGATGACGTGACCAGCTGGGACCAATGCAAAGAGAAGTTAGCACAGTTGTTTGGCAAACCAGCCGCCCGTAAAATTGCCGTAAAGCAGGAACTGGCCTACCGTGCCCAATTCCCCACGGAGTCCTATGTTTCCTATATTCAGGACGTGCGGGCGCTTTGTCGTAAAGCCGATGACGAGATGACAGAAGTAGAGAAGGTACGGCATGTGGGGGAAGGGAATTGCTGACGGCGCCTTTAATCTGCTCATCTGCGGAAGCTGCTCTAGAGTTGATACTATCATCAAAGAATGCATACAATTCGAGCAGGTCTAACGTCGACGCGTCCTGCAACCATGCACCAGACTTCCCAATACTTCCGCAACGTCGACGTGTGAAGACACGCTGTGCTATTAGAAGTGCCCTGCCAACCAGCTGCACTACACATGTAGCAACATTTTGCTTCAAGACGTGATTCTTCGCAACGGTGTGCAAAGGCAGATGCTGACAGATCGTGGCCGCTACTTCCTGTCCCAAATTGTCAATACCATACTTCGTCCCTGCTCCTCCGAACGGAAGTTTGGAACCGCATATCACCCGCAAACAAACGTACTGACTGAACAACTGAATCGTACCATCGCAGAGATGTGTGTCTATATTTCAGCAGACCATTGTGATTGGGACAGCACTTTGCATTATGTGGCGTTTGCATACAATTCGTCACGTCAGGATGCCACCGCTCTCTCGTGATTCTACCTCTTGTTTGGTGGCCATTCCACTATGTTTTTGGTCACCCTGCCACCTTAGCTGTCACGAGGTACCACGGAATACGCTCATGACGCCGTTGGTCGGGCTCGTGTGGCTCACCAGGCTGCCTATGATCGATTTACAACCACCGATGCATCACACAACACTCGCTACAACAGTCACCACCAGACCCTTTACTTTTACTTGAATACCCGGTACCTGGACGCACCGTGTATTAGAACGATTAACTGACAAACTACAAGATCACCCTTGTTGAATACACGCCAGCGTCCTCCCAGCTACGAACTGACGTCGTCCACGTGTCCCGCTTAAAACCACACTGTTCATACTTCGCTATCATTCGAACAAGCGCCGGGACGGCGATCCAGCCCACAAGCGTTATGTTACATTGCATTTGGACGAGACTATGAGCGCAAGAGGGAGATGAAGAGAAAGTGGTAGACTGTGACAGGAGCAGTGACCTTTACAGGAGCCTGATTTGTTCCTACGGTAGATTAGGTGACTCGGAAGGTCCGTTAAAGCGCGCTGACGAGGCCTGGTTCCTGAGCTCCAGAACACTGGTTCTGGTCAAGTAGCTGGTGATTTTCTTTAAATCTTTGTCTTTTACGTATTTGTTTTTGACCTTTTCTTTCAATATCTGCTAACCTGCCAGAGTTATTTCCTGTTTCTTTGCAATGTCACTCTCAACGCCAGGCCAGGAGGCTTTCTCCTGGACGGCTTCGGTTCCTAACTCTGATTTGCCGGTGGAGGTTTTCTTACGCAGTG
Source organism: Dermacentor albipictus (assembly GCF_038994185.2). NCBI lineage: Eukaryota > Metazoa > Arthropoda > Arachnida > Ixodida > Ixodidae > Dermacentor > Dermacentor albipictus. The sequence goes on along the minus strand of NC_091828.1, from coordinate 30,040,938 downwards.
GGACGAGCAGCGTACCCATGGCTTTGGTTCCGAGTGATGGCGGAGTGATTCGCATGAAGAATCCCAAAGCAATACAAACCGAACTCCGGATGGCCTCGGCCAATTTTCAACAAATCACCAAGGTTCGACAGTTCGTCCGAGGGGCGATTCCTTGCTGCTCGTAAGACCAGGCTTGTGTTCAGGATTTACTAAAGTGCGATGTTTTCGCGACACATCCGGTGAGCAGTTTTATTCCTCATCACCTTGCATGTTCCAAAGGCCTAATCTACGGTGTCGACAGAAGTCGATGTCTGGCAGAGATTTTGGAAATGTTTTCAGCGGCAGGCGTGATTTCTGTGTATCGTTGCAGCCATGTCGTTGATAATAAGCGCATGCCCACTGAAACAGTCATTGTGTCTTTCGCTGGTATGAACCGCCCATCGGAAATCAAGGCATGGCCACTGATATACCGAGTTGAGCCTCTATCACCTCGCGTCCTTCAGTGTCTAAAGTGCTGGTGGTTCGGGCACTCCATAAGAGGCTGCAAATCCAACACACTATGCCGAATTTGTGGAGAAGGTCATCACTCAAATGACTGTTCTTCCCGAAATGAGTCCTGCTGCCTTTGCAGTGGTCCCCACCCCGCAGATGAGCCTAATTGCACTGCAAGGGCAAAAGAAGTTCAAATCCTTGAAATAATGGATAGACGTCGATGCTCTTATCGTGAGGCCATTGGAGAAAATCAGAGTAGGACTCAGGGGTATGCTGGTATAACGGCCCGTCAAACGATGTGTACGGAAAACTCAATCCCTGAGGATGTGGCAACTTCCGTAGAAAAGGCGCTGGAGAAAGCATTGGAGCGCATCATGACAAATCTCACCGACTTCTTGTTCAGGTACTGTCCTCACAACTAACTCCGTGGCTTCAACTAAATAATAAAGCCAATATTGAAGATCCAGTGTCGGATCTACAACGGAGTCCACCAATTGAAATATCTACCGCGCAGACATTCACAAATAACGAGCCTTCAAAGCGATCAACTTCTGATACATTCGACGAAATCTGTCTGTCCGACACAGATGGGATGCAAAATCAAGATGTAGATATGGACTCCCGATCTCTTAAACAAACAAGGTCACCAACAGAGAAAAAAGCTAGCTCTCCCACCAAGTCCAAGGCAAAAAAGTATGTTAGAGAGATTCCTACCAAGAAGGACTTCTTAAAAGAAAGCGTTTTAGACCAAACAGTTTCTACTGCTCGGATTTATTCACCATAGGAACTTCAACAGTAATTCTGTGAAATTGTCGTTGCCTACTTTTCGCTGCAACAGATTTATTATATCTGATTTCTAAATATTCTCCAGATATTATTATTTTACAGGAAACTTGGCTTCTTGCTGGTCAGGCTTTTTATCTAAAAAATGTCCGATGTTTTCCATTGGATCGCCTATCCCGATTAGGTGGTTTAGTTTTGTTTGTCTCATCAAAAATCTGCCATAGAGTTACTATAAACTACCAGATAATTTCCCCAGACTGTGAAATCTTAGCACTGGATATAATACTCCCTGGTTGCACACATTTTCTATAATTAACACGTACTTCCCCACAGGAGTGCAAGATACCCGCTATCTGGACACCTCTACCGCAAGCAATCAGAAGAACATCCCACTGGTGGGACACATTAATTGTCATCATGTATCGTGGGTTTTCCGAACGGACACTTGTGGCAAACGCTTGTGGGATGGGCCTTAAGAAGTTAGTTATCTTGCTTAAATTCCAGAGTGCATACTTTCGTACGGGATCAGGCGCGATCTGCCCTTGATCTTACGTTTGTTACCACGAGCATGTCTGTCACCTCCTGGAAGACTGTAGACTCTGGAACTAACAGTGATCACCTCCCTATAATTTTTGAACTGCTTACCCCATTAACTAGTTTAGGTAGTAATGTGTGCACATTTGTTAATTACGAAAAATTTAAAATTCATTAAAATCAGCTTTACACGCTTAGGAGGGCATGGATAGGGATATTAAAGCAATGAGCATATGTTTCATTCTAAAACAGTCATAAAAAATAGCTCAGTTTGTTGTGCAATCTACTAAGGGTGGATCATAGTGTCCCTGGTGGAATTCTGACTGCGAGCGAGTTTGTAGACGTAGAAAAGCAGCGTGGAAGAAACTTTTATTCAACCGAAGTCCTGTTAATTCGGCTGATTGTACATATGGAGCTACAACATTTAACGAACAGTCTCAAAAGCTAAGGGGGATTATGATTCCAAGCACTACACATGCCTTTCCAAGTCTTGCAATAACAAAGCCCTGTTTAAATTTCTTAGATCTCGTAAAGTTATACCGGCGCCCGTGAATGTCGATTATGTCATTCTATGAAAACAAGAAGTAGGGGAATCACTTGAGAAAATTGCTCAAGGACCCGCGCGACGTTTCAAACATAAATTTCCCTTAGGCCTAAAGAAACCTCCCTTGGCAGACGGCTTTGAAACAGCAACAGCGGCAGAGATTGAGCGCATAATTTGTTCGTTGCCAGCGTCAGCCCCGGTCCAGATGGAATTACAACAGGAATGCTAAGTTTTATTTCATTATGCACCTCCGGACCTCCTAAAAATAATAAATTTTTCTCTCAAGAATGCATGGGCTCCAAGACAGTGGAGTGTAGCTAAAGTAATTCCACTATTAAAGAGAAAATCAGCTGGACTTAGACAACAAAGACCAATTTCTCTTACATTCAATGTCGTGAAATTAATAGAAAGAGTTCTTCACGGCCGTATAACAAATTTTATGCAGGATGACACCCTTCTCAGTCCTTGCTAGATTACATTTCGTGCGGCCACTCCATATGGTGCGCCCATCTAGATTTAGAGAGCCGCGTTGAACGTGCTCGCTGCAAACGAGAGTATGCAGCTTTGGTGACGCTAGATGTATCAAAAGCACACGATTCTGTACAACATTGTATTCTATTCGATAAACTTCAGTCTACGAATTTCCCAAAATATATGACCGCTAGGATCTCTGAATTTGTAAGAGATAGAGAGTTTTATTGTTACCAACACGGTATTTCAACGTCCAAACGCAAGCAGACCGGAGGTGTACCACGGGGTTCCGTTCTTTCCCCTATATTATTTACCATTTGCTAAATACAATTCCTTTGTGTCCGGAAATATATGTTTATGTTTATGCGGACGATATAGCATTTTTTACGTCCGCAAATAATATACATTCACTAGAACAGTCGTTCCAGAATTACTTAGGAATGCTGGAGACATGGCTAGAGGGGTCATGCATGTCGTTAAATATTTGCAAAAGTGCGGTATAAGTATTCCCATTAAATGCACAGGTGCATATCCTTTTACAATACCGACAGGAAATAATTCCTCAAGTTGACGCATTCAAGTACCTTGGTGTCATTCACGATGGCAAACTCACCTGGTGCAGTGACGTTGAACATATTAAAACAAAGGCAGAACGAGCCGTAGCTACGCTCCGCCGGCTCAGCCACCGTCGCTCTGGACTACGCAGGGATACCTTACTGATGATCTATAAAATGCATGTTCGGCCCATATTAGAATTTGGCTGCGTGATATTTTCCGGTGGCCCGGCCTAGAAAATTAAACCTCTCATGCTTTTAGAAAGAGAAGCTCTACGGTCATGCCTTGGTCTACCTAGATTTGTTGCCAACGCTGGTTTTTATCAGGGAGCTCATATACCCACTGTAGATTGCAGATTCCACATACTTACGGTTCAGACATTTTTTTTTTAAATTTAGGACTATTTAAACATACGTACCCAATATGCTTCTATCACTGAACCTGCTGAGTTTTTCCAAGTACCGTGGTCGAGATTGCATAGTTCAAATAGTATTCGTACAAGCACAGTTATAAAAATTCGATGTGTCCATACGCCAAGTTCACCATTCAAATGATGCATTTACAGAGCTCAAAATTGAGTTCGAGGACATATTTCCTAATCATGCTAAACTATTACCAAGGCGAGATTTAATTAATATCTTACACGGCCACCTACACCAGCTAACCACTGACAGCGTAAAAGCTACTGACGCTTCTGTTTGCAATGAGAAAGCAGCAGTGGGGATCTTCTCTGAATCTCTTCAGAGATCCTTCTCCCTTCGCCTTCCCGACTTAACACCTATATTTCAGGCAGAATTATTAGCGATTATATTAGCATTACGAAAGCTCCCCGAAAAGACCCATTAGCTGCTACCGTGACCGACTCGCTATCTGTATGCACAGCACTAACTACATCTTTAAATTCAGCAATTCAAAGAACCTTTAGTTTGATGGTACCTCCGTACTTACGAAAAGTATGTTTGCTTTGGGTACCGGGACATCATGGGTTGCACTTGAATGAAATCGCGGATTCACTCGCACGAGCATCCCTGATCGGCCGAATCATATCTGTTTTGCCAACAGCAGCTTATGTCACCGCGGCTAGGTACAGAAATTTCACTATATCTCAAAATTCTGTAATATCCATGCTAACATCGTTCTCAGAATTCCACCATCTTAGCTTCCCATGGAATAATAATTGGTGTCCTTCAAGGCAATTGGAAGTATCTTTTACAAAATTAAGATGTGGTATAACTCCTCTAAATTTTTACTTGCACAGGTCTGGTCTCACTATGGCCCCTCTCTGTTCTTCTTGCAGTGCACCTGAAACTATCGAACATTATTTTTTCTCTTGCCGCCACTTTCTAAAACGAAGGAAAATATTAGAATACTCTTTTACCAAACTTGGCCTATCGCTAACCTCGACTTCACTGGGATCCAGCCACAGGGATGCTTTTCTTGCAGTTTACAATTTTATTAGAGAGACAAAAAGAGTACCTTGCTGATGTTCTACAATTATCCATAGCTTCTATTATTTCATTTCTTCACGTTAAATTGTTTATCGAAATTCTTAACAATATTTTCATTGCAACTCTAAATTACAATTCTATCGTACCATGCTCCAATATTAAAGTCTAGTTTATCTATACTTCTAACCTTACGGAAAACCGCCTGCTTCTTGGCCAATCCCCCATGGTGAATACGCGCCATTGTCTTGGGCACAAGACAAGACAAGCCTGCGCGTTCACCACTAACATTTACAGCGAAGCTGTATATGGCAAGGGTTCCGTACATTTTTCTTTTCCGTGAACAAAAAAGTATCATCATCAATGCTTCATACCCCCGTAAGTTTCCAACCACTGTAATCGGTCATAGCCCCGTAAGGAAGAGGCTTCAGACGCTCAGCAATAAGAAGGGAACAGTGCTTACATTTTTTTGCAATCACGCATACAACATGCGGAACAGCATGTCAAAAACAGTCGTTATCAATGGCTCAAACTGCTGTAAGCGAAAAAAATGCAATCGCTCATACCTCCGTACGGTAGCGGTGGATTGGCGGATCGAGCCGTACTGACAGAAGGTTATTTGGGATAATTTACGCGGCCATGCCTGAACCGCAGTTTCTTCTTCGAAACCGCGTGAGTCATGAAAATTTGCGACTTGTATATTACAAGCTATGTAGCGCTAAAGGGGTCTACTGGTATCGCAATGCATATATGCGCCGTGTCTGTTCATAAATTTCGCTTAAAAAGAATGTGTACCAGTTCAACACGTCGAGTTATTTATGATGCTCCTCTACACACTTAACATTCCCTTATTACTTATGTATGAGAGACATTGCATTTTACGTGGAAAAAATACCTTGATATTTAGTGTCAACATTATAAATCAATGTTTGAAGGACACTGCCCAGAGAAGCTTTCATCACGATTATTATTACTCTGGTGAGTCATTTTAGTCAAATGTGACAACTGTATTAGGCCTATAAGGAACAGATAGGCGCGCATTTTGTGTGAAAAGGTTCGGTACTACTATTGCCGTTCTCTGAAATAGGCACCCAGAAACGCATTGGGTGTTAAAAATTTCGTGGTTAAGATCTAGAAACAATAAAATGCAAGTGATGAAATGGGTATAGCGACCCTAGCTTAGCAGCTTTTATCGACGACATGGCACACCCCTCCCTCAACGGAAGCAAGCGACTGTCGTTATGGCGAGGCGCGCATTGTTCACGAAACCCAGCAGTTCACTGTAACTTTGAATTGAAAGCATGAAGTAGCGGTTTACAGCTCCAATTACAATGCCTATAGCACACTAGAGGCACTACGGCGCAGCTTAGGCTCCGTTGAAACGGAAAAATGCAAACACATTCCGCCTCACCATGTCTCGATTTTGCGTTGTTTAATTATACAAACTGAAAACTATTTGATTCGTCAGTGCACAAAAGAGAACCTCCGATACAAGCCTCATGAAGAAGATGCCACAAGCCACACAGGAATACTTGAATTCCACAGGAGAACAAAGATATCTTCAATATGCGCCACACTACTAATGAATGGGGCTTTGGTGTCTTGCAGGCTGCAGCGAAACCATCCAAAATGCTTATTTCACTCAAACATTTGAACCGAGCAACCTGTGTCAGTTCTCCAAACAAATTCATCATGTCTGTTTTTCAAGCAGATATCACCAATAAATTGCTCAAGTGAGTTGAACGTGTAGCAGGGAAAGGAAATAAATATTGGTACATTTCTTTCAGTGCCCTGTATATAGCTGTAAGCCTCAATCAGCTTTACTTCAAGTTACCGCCACTTAAATTGAACCGGTGAAGAATGGCCTAATTTTATGAACCATTTAAAAACGCAAGTGGCGCTGGCCGAATCTAAACTGCAGTCCCACTTAAGTTCTCGTGTTACAGCCGAGCGTTTCTGTGAAGAAATACAAAAATTCGATATACCGTGAACAATTCGTATTGAGCAAATATGTTTTAGCGTGTTAAAATCAAGATAGATGTTGCAGAAGCCACATATAGCCAGCGTTTAATTGTGACACGCATATTGCACCATGGCGGGCATGGAATCTTAACTGGATTCTTATGTGCGGTGCTTTTGCGTATACGCTTTTATTATTGCATATCATATTGACCGCAAATAAAGACGGGGACAGAGAGAGAGAACACATAAACAGCACGGGCTCTCTCCCTCTGTTCCCGTCTTTATTTGCGGTCAATACGATATGCAGTAAATACCAACTAGGCCAAAGTGAAGTTCTTCTGAAGCTTTTATTATTCACGTGAGCTACCACCGCAAAGCGTAGATCCGCGCATGAAAAAGCCGTAATGGGATGGTCTGAGCTCTCCCTGGAGGCACTATAGTGTTGCTTTTGAGAAATATATTTTCGTGTAGAAAGTATGCTCGTTGATTACATTTTCGCGAATGAAGACGCCGTAAAATATATATTTGAGAGGCCCGTCATAAGTATACAAGCATTGGAAACGAGATGAACAAGCAGAAACACTGCAGAATTCATCCGGACACCACCTGAACTGCAGCAGACGACAGGCGCGAGTCCCTGCCGTAAAGTCACGCGAGCTACGCTCGCAGCGCCCCTCTAGGTCGTTCTCGAGGCTAATACTCTAAAGCCATGAAGTATTCCATACCACCCTGAGCAGTTGTAGTGGAAGTTTTCAACAGCTTCGCTGGTCATCCACCTTCACAGAGTCGAATGGGTCACGTTTTTTTTCCCCAAGTAAATAGTTATCCATATGTTTGTGCGTCGGGCTTCGTCTTCGTAGCAATATTAAAGGGACCCTGCAACGATTTTGACGATTTTCTACAAACGTTCCGAGTCGTTAGAGAAGGTCCTTCTGATCATTAATTTACACCTCTAAGTGCTCTGCGTAAAGCGTGTAATTCATTATAAGGTTTTAAAAATGCACATCACTGCCGATCGCAGCACACCACTCGGCGGAATTTTAAGCCGCCCCTACCCATATGACAGAAATCGCCCAAATTAGTAGGGCGAGTTATACGATTGGCTGACCAGGGCGAATGATCGATAATTTTTCCAACTTTATGGTAAACAAATGATGTTTGTAATAGTTGGAATGTTAGTTTATTTGTTTTTGTAAAAAGAAAGTAACATAAAGACAATGCACAATAACAATTTTTCAGTACACTTAAGCCGTTCCGGCCCACAGCAAATGTCGTCTGCTTGAGTTACAACTTGTTTATCATGTGTTCCGTTTTTAAGGAGAGTTCCGCAGTCAGTGTCGGTCTCTCTTTCCGCGAGCGCTATGATACGACTTTGTTGCGTTGTGGACTACAAAGGTAGCGACTGGCAATATGTCAACCTGCGACACTGTGTCCTTCTGCAAGCCAGTAGACGAGCGGACTGGCTGCAGCACATTGGACAGCCACTATTCGATGGGCGCCAGGATTTGCGCGATTGCGGCCGTCATATTACACCGGAAGATTACTAACGCAGTAGCGTTTCGCGAGTCCGGTATGAGGGTAAGCGCAAGTGCAACGGTACAGGGCCTGGCCGTGTCGCCTTGTGTGTCGCTTCAGGGGATGAACAGAAGCGCAAATGTGAATGGTCTGCACGGTGCAGCCACCTGGTGGCGGAGAGCTCAGCCAGACACAGTAGCAATAACAAAATGTATTTTTCTTTGATGCTGGTGTAAATTTTTAGCAGGAGTGTAATCGTTAACACGTTTTCGTAAATGTTTACAATGTTTCACACTTGGTTAGAGCAACATTAGCTCTTTCTTTGGCTGATTAAGCTCTGTGCCAACTGGTGGCTGGACCGAGGAGACCAATCAGACAGCTCACATATGTCTACGCTAAAGTTCCTTCATCAGCTTGAGTTTATGCCTTCACCGTTCCGTCCAAACGTTCCGCTAGCGTGTGAATAACGGAATACCAGACACGTTCGGCGCTACGACAGGATGCTCGCAAAGCACGCTGCTTCGACAGCTCTCGCTTGGGATTGGCGGCTAAGCCGCCAGCGGAGACGTTTCGGGCGGGCCGGGGGCGGGCTCTAATATAACCGGAAGTGGGCCATGTGACGTCGCATTGTGACGCGGAACCAGTGAAGGCGGAGCTTAGCCCCGATCGCTCGGCGAATGAGTTGAGGAGGAAAAGCATGGCTAGGGAAGCGGGTAACTTGTAATCGCTTGTAGCTCCATTATTACGTAACGCTTCGCTTAAATTGTGGTGTGAATCTTCTACTTAAGCTGTACCCTACGCGTCTACAAAATTTTCCCGAACCGTTTCAGGGGCTCATTAGGCATAAGGTGGCATAGAAGACGTATTATAGTTACGAAGTAGATCAAAGCATCGTGATGCACATTCCTGGTGCAATTTCTACGTTTTGAGATTCATACTCAGACAGCGGCTACAAGGCATTTTTCTCAAGCTAATTTACAACGCGTTACAACACTCCGTTCAATGGCGTTATGCGCGCGCTGCAAGAGTGCCAAAAGCTGACGAATAATCGCGCAATCTTAGATTCACGGAAGTGTCAAATTTTACAATGAAGTCATGTGCTTGATGCCAATAATAAATTATATTCCCGATAATTTTGCCGCAAAGCCCTCACCTTATGCAGTTCGTTACAACCTTACAGGGTAGTCAGCCGATCTGAGGACTGGCTAACCTCCCTGTTTTTCCATCTGTTTCTCCTCCTCTCGTTTCAACTTTCGTGTTTGTGTTTGTTATACAGAATCTTTTTTTTAACGGATAACCATGTGTTCAAGGACCCTGCTTTATTTATTATACGTTTATTTGTACAAGTTTTCTTTTTATCAAGGTGCCGTTCTATTTACAATTTTGATGTAACAAACTATCGTCTGGTGTTGTGTCTAAAACCGAAAAGCTTTAAATTCATGCACTTGCATGACATCTGATATTTACGATTACCTGTAGGAATGTTGGACTATAGAAATGTATAGAAATGTTTGAATTTAGATGCGAACTGTTGAGCAAACGACCTGCAAATGTGGAACCTAAATTATGTCGATGATAGCCCAATGTGTTTTAGGTTCTCCGATGCACACTGCGTTATATCATACACCAATACAATATAAAGCTGTTTCTGACTTTGATAAAATAAAGGGGCTTAGTTACTATGTAATGTCGTTCGAGACTGGATGTACGATGAAATGAGAAGCATTTGTTATCAATTTCATGCGGCACCATGAGTATGACAAGATTGGGGAAGATATCAGCACGTCACCTAGTGCACTTTGAGGGCCGTATCCATTCAAGTAGAGAATCATTATTTACTACAGCAGTGAAGCGTGCAACAGGGCAAAACTATAGGTGTTCAAAGGAAATAAAATTATTCAACACAGCTACTTTATAGTGTACCACTGCATTTACATCTAGTGTAACTGTTATCTACAGATTACCTGGATGGCAAATCCGTGTTCCTCGACCACCGCACATCCGAAGCCTCTTGACAAGCTCCCGATCAGGGCACACACGTTTCCCATTTCATCAGCTGCCGCCATGAAATTGGTGCCGGAATGACCTTGTGGATGTCCGATATCTGGGCACACTTGCTCCGCTCTTCTGTGGTGGAATGATAAACACGTAGGTCGTTTCAAAGAGGTACAAAACGTAAAAGTGTAAAACAAGTTCTGCTGCAATTACGGGCTCAAACGAACACATGAAATCGAGGCGCAAAAGTGACCAGTGAGCTCACTGCTCCTGCCTGGAATTCGTATCGTCTGCACAATGAGACACCGACGTTTGCTTCAGAGAAGCTAAGTATGCTGAAGGCATTTGTTGGCCTTCGCTCCTGCACCATTTAAAATTTTACGAGGTTTCGAAAATATCTGAAATTCAGAATTTGGCCCTCCTGGGTGGTGAGATGAAATTCTCTCAGTAAGCATAATGACAAAGTGGCATATTATCATTATTCATATTTTAGGACACAATGAAGAGACAAAGACTAGCCACCTTAAGTACTAAAAACCTGCATTAAGTATAGCGTATCTTATGAAGGCTCTTATTGATACAAGCATGACCCTAAAAACTTTTATCTTGGTTCGGGGGTAATCCTTACAGATCAAATTTTTTGTTGCTCTTTTGTAGTGAGTGCTTCTTTTGTGTCCGTATAACGCATACCGTTGAATAAAGTAAACAACACCAAGCTAGCACACGGGCAACAAAGAGTTTTTACACCTACTTTTGAAGTGTACTCATGATTCTTGAAAATCAGGTGTGTGTATTAATGAAACAAAATGTAAGGCGCTTAGGCAATCCGCGCGATCAGCCAGCAAGTTCATAGTACAAATTCTACAAACAATATATGTACGTCAAAAAAGCAGAGAAAGATGAAAGATGCATTGTGCATGCAAGCGAACGTGAGTTCTTTTTTTTATTTCTCCATGCTCTAGACACGCACTGATGTTTACCAACCTGAGGATTTAAGGATATGGCGCTGGCCTTTTTATTACTTTCAGTCATGCGTTTTAAGGTTGTAAGCTATGGTTACAATAATCTGGTTGGACACAGTTATATGAGTTACTGGCCTATTTGCGACGCATACACGATAATCATAACTGAAATTGAGGACTAAGGCTATTGAATACCATGAAATTTACTCCGGTTACAGCAGGATAACGGACGACGTACACATATGATCTGGCTTGGCGTCCTGTTCAACCCACCGGCTGCAACAGACACCTGACGGACGCCACATAAAGTGTGTTCATGAAAATCCAGCATCCCGCCCACGTTTCATTTCTAGTATTGAGCCCGTGGGTATAGGAAGTTTTCTAAACTGACGTGTACATGAGGTCTTTGGGTGTGTCTGGTGTAACATTAACGTAATGGCCGAAATGATGTGACCTCGACTATTCATAATCACAATACCACATTAAGAGAAAACATAGGGAAGGCGGGAGATGGAAATTCAAGACAATGAGCAATACGAGAACAGCGTAAAAACAGAAGCCAACGTTTGAACAAGTGGACTGGTCTTTTTCAAGGCGGCATATGCTTTTTTCAGCACAGTACCTTTACCTATATATACTGTACCAAGGAAAGAATACGTCACCATGAAAAAGGCGTGTCCACTTGTCGAAACGTTGACTCCAGTTTTACCAGTTTCTCGTTTTTCTCAAGGCCACATTAAGGTGGACAGATGTTTAAGTATTATGCGCTCTCGTGTAGGTCACACTAGTAACAACGAGAGTGAACAAATGGAATAGGGGTACTAACGATATCATCACGGCAGCAGTAGTTTAGACCTACTTGTGAAATTGATCAATATGCGGAAATTGTTCACATCTGGCGATTGCTTCTTTTAAACCGTACGTTTAACTACATAGGCGGTGATGTTCTTGTACCGGGTAAACAATATTTTTGCCATAGCGATTCGATTCAATCAGAAATATTTTGTCCGTCTAGTGCGGTAGTATAAGACAGTGCCACAAGTCTTCATGTTCTGAGAGCCATGTAAGTCTCCGCCGCAATAAACTTGCGAGCGTAGGGAAGTGAGCCACCAGAAAGGGTGCTTCGTGAATACTCCTTCCGCACCAGCACACTCCTAGATTGCGCGATGACAGGAGAGCAAGTCTCAGCCGTCGATAATTAGGTGTAAGCATGATGACAGCACAAGATACATATATTGGTTCACGACACGCGCGGTACACCTAGCTTTTACGGCAAGCAGGCCGCGCAAAGCACTAGTACAGCGAGCGGTGTGACGCACATAAAAAAGTGCTCGCTTATCCTAGCTCGTTCCGCAGTTCGGAGTTCCCATTGTTGTCCAGCGACCGCGTTTCTCAAACATCCTTCACTTTCCCCTCTGATTGGTGGAAGCAGACGCCATGGCGCGTGCAGTTCCACCAATTAAGTATACTTTACTCACGTGACGTAAAGCACAGTTTCCTGCAACTGCACCATAAGTTCTTGCTCTCCGCGCATTACTGCTGACCGAACCGGAACCCTACGATTGCAGCATAAATATGGTGCAAGTTTTGCCGCCGAGCGCTCACGCGTGGCCTTCAGCTTCGTTATTCTGCGGTGGGACGGCTGTTTGCGCCGCGTCGTGTTAAGCAGACGATGTTTAACATCACGGTGTGCGAGAGCAGGTTAGTTAGCCGGTGAGCAATTCAACATCGTAGACGAGCGCAGTGGTACATACGAGAAAGCTATAAAACATCATATGGATGACATGAAAGAAACGGGAATATAAATTCCCAAGTACGAGAATGGGAGCGACAACGCCCAGTGTCTAATGTAGGTAACGCATGAACTTTCCGGTTAGACACCCGTAACGGTCTTGTAAGTTATTTTCTCTTTTCATAATGCGCATAGCTAGTCACAGATTCCCGGATGAGCGACCATTGCATGAAAAACCGCTAGTGAGGCGATTCCTTCAACATTTGAGAGTTTTAGCGTTCCCGCGTTATTCCGGTATCGCTTACGGATTACTGTGTCAGTGGATGCGTAAACGTCAGCTGCCAGAAGATGGACAGATGTCTGCGTCCGCTTTGAAACGAAGTGGTGGGTTGCGCCACCAAGTTGTTTTGATTTTGCCTAATGTGCTAGCTACTTAAATTTAAAAAATAAACACCAACAAATAATTTCGAGCATCAAGATTTCTCAACCGCTATTCGAACAATGTCTTTCTGACTATACGCGGTTTTCGTTTTCTGTGCTGTTGTGCCCAAACACCTCCAATCCTCTTTTACTATTCTCTGCTGCGTAACTGTTCAGTTTGGGCCTGATATTTCTCAACGCAAGAGCTTCAATGAGGCCAGAAGAGCCTAAGCCGACAGCTGGTTAGATAAGGCATATTCCATCGTTTTCCTTGTTTTGTCTGGCAAGCACATGCTTCTACTTCTTTCGTGTACCTCGCTTTGTAACTTTGCTTTCTAAGGCATCCTGATTCGATTAGAGATGTCAATAGGTTTCCTTTGAGTTATCATGAGTTGTTTCTTTCCTGATTTCGTTTTTCCCTTTAGGTAGTTACTCATAGCAGGTTTCTTTCCCGTTGCCGCCACACACAAGATTGTCTCAGCCTATCCAACTTGTGTTTCACGCTTTTCGATGCCAGGTTGTTTACGATACCGTTCGCATACTTGCTGGTAAGCTTCGTAGTTCTTTTCTTCCGTTGTGACTCGGTGATTTTCCTTATAGATACATGAGCGCTCTCGTAACCCATTTACTTTCCTGATATCTCTCAATTGTTGTTATTAATCAATTTTGTTCTGCGTTTACCTCACTTGAAACTTGTCCAGCCTATATCACCCTGTAAAGCTTTATTTGTAGTTTTCCCACGAGCACCCAGTGCGCGGCATTCCACTGAGCTGTGGTAGCCATCAAGTCCTGATTGCACTCCTGACTTCAAGCAAACAACCGCGTTTCACTTTGCTTCAGTTAATTATTCGCTCATATATTTTGTTACAAAAAATACATACAGACAACTGTCTCATAACTAGTTATGAATTGCTACAGTGTTGAAAGCGGAATAAAGCAGAGAACATAAATATCAAATAAGCAAATATTAAAAATTTAGTGAGAACACAAAGTACCGCAAAGGGAAAAAATGAGAGACAACCAAGCTTACACACACAAATATAATTAGCAATTTAAAATTAAAACAAAGTTCATTCAAGATTAAGGGGATGGAATTTGTCCGTAATTATTACGACATAGAGAGCCGAAAATTACCTTGCGATGAAAACGCTGTGTTTTTCTGATTAGAAAGAAGTTTTAGACTCCTCAAGTCCTAATAAACTTGTTTTGCTAATAATTAGAAGAATATAACCGTTAATGATAGTCAAACACATCTTTAAGTTCTCGAATGTACTTTGTACAAAATTGTTGGGAGGCATTATATGGAAAATGGCTTTGGGTTATAATGCGAATGGCCTGGTTTTGTAAGTGCTGAGTATAGGAAAGGTAAAAGGTATAACTATTTACCCAGGAAACAATATTTAAAATATTAGGACTATGAAGGAAAGCCAATTAGTAGGACAGTAGGTTAAAAAAATGCACGTGATTTGAGTAGCGGTCTTATGCGAAAGGCAGTTAACACATCATCAAAATAAGTATTGAATTAGAATGTGTTTTGAAATTTATTTCCCATTCTATTATGTATTAAATGACAGTATTTGCAATTATTTCCAAATGCAATTCCTGGAACCATTACAGATTTCCGCCTATCACCGAGCACCTAGTTCTATTATATCCCCACAGCGATCTGTGTTCCATTATCGCAGACTTTCTATTCCCTAGTACTGTTTCCGTTGTTTCCATGGATACATATATATATATATATATATATATATATATATATATATATATATATATATATATATATATATATATATATATATATATATATATATATATATATATATATATATATAAAGAGAGAAAGAGAGACAGAGAGCAGGATCGCGGAACAGAGTGCGCCACGGACGTGTTTCGGATCTGGTATCCGCATCTGGTCCCAACATGGTGATTTTACGGCGCCCGCATTGACCCTTCCTTGAGGTCTGTCAGAAGCTGGCTTTTCGGAAGACCGCAACAACGGCAGCGAGTCGGGAAAGGTGGCTGCCGAACGTGGGAGAAAAAGCGATACCGTCGTCACGGTTACAGAGACAGGTGATCCATTTTAACCTCGCAAAAGAGAGTCGATCATAAGTTGAAATCTCGCATGAGCATTGCATACGGTAAAGGGCATGACTTTGAACAGATATAATACATACGGCGTGATGAAGGCCGTCTTCTCGTGGTCCATTTCATGCAATGAAATCTGCCAGCAGCCGGATCGAAGATCGATAGACGACAAGTATTTAGCTACGCGCAAGCAGTCCAAGGCGTCATCTATGCGTGGTAGAGGGTAGACCTCTTCTCGCGTGATCATTTTTAAGTGGTGATAATGGACGCAGAAACGCCAGGTAACATCCTTCCGTTTCACAATGACGACAGGCGAAGCCCAATGGCTTGCTGATGGCAAGATGACCCCTTTGCGGAGCATTTTATCCACTTCTGATTGGATGACTCGATGTTCAGCATGCGATACACGATAGGGACGGCGACGAAGATGATTCGTGTCTCCAGTGTTTAATGGTGCTGAACAACAGATGTTTGGCCTTTAGGCGAAATCAAAGATGTCACTGTACGATTCAAGCAGGAGACTTATGTCCGTGGAATGTGCAGAGGTGAGGTCAGGTGCAATAATTTTCACGAAGTCAGCCGTTAAGCAACCAGAACTGTGAGTTGAAATTGACGCTGATTAACCAAACTCGGCATTCATGATCTCAATGTGAAATTCAGAACCACTAGAAACACTGGCCGATGACAAGCCGGCTGGATTCAGTTAAAGGCCAGCTGAAAAGCAGCAGAACGACATCATTATTAGTAAGCGTGACCAGCGTATGTGGGACAGCAACGTTCCGGTTAAAGAGTACGTCAATAATGGGGCGAAGCACATATTCCCCGTCAGGAACCTGTAGCTGGGAGGTGAAAGTGACGTAAGTAACTGCCTCGGGGGAGAGACACACATCGTCAAGCGAGCACAAGTGCGGTGGGGCGGTGCTTGGATCATCGGTGAATTAAGACAGTTCAAACTGAAGAATGCCGGTCGCGCATTCGATAAGAGCAGAATCAGTGGATAAAAAGTCCAAGAAAATGATAACGACGTGAGGACTTTTGTCGACCATAGCAAAGATAAAGGAAGCATAGCGGCCGGTTATACTTAAACGCGCTGTGCACATTCCAAGAACAACCAGCACCCCGCCGTCGGCCACATGAAGCACTGGGGCAGCTGTTGTGGTGAGGACCTTCTTGAAACGTCCACGTAGGCAAGCACATTTAACAGATTCGTGAGCTCCAGTTTCTACGAGTGCTTGGACAGGTATGCCGTCTATTTTAACGTCAATTACACTTCTCCTTATGGGCACAAACAGAGGACTTGCTGCTGTAGTAGGCAATGCAGCACCACCTCCGAGTGCTGCATTTCATAGCTTTCCAAGAGGGTGTGACCAAAAGCCACCGGGGAGGAAATGCGGTGTGGCGATGGCGAATGTGAAGATGGGGGATGCGTTTCCGGTGAACGAGACTGGCGTCCGTGCGGCGATGGTGAGCTACTGTAGCACGCGTTCCTAGGAGAGCTGTTGGTGCTGCTTGACTCGGCGGTGGGCGAAACATTGCGCGCATTCCCATCAAAACGGCTCAGGTTGGATGGAGTGCAAAGTCTTGAGGGCCACGAGTTGTGACAGTATCGGGCTACATGACCAATGCTGCGACAGGTGAAACATATCGGCTGGTCGTCCGCAGTGCTCCACTCCGTCAGGTTACGATAACGCGGAGAGAAGCATCGGGGTGGAGAAAAAATAGTAGAGGGGCGTTTATTAGCTCTGGGATTGGCGACAGGACAGAGATATTGTAAACCAATGTTATTCAATTCATGGCGAACGAAGGTCATGGCGATCGAGGGGAACTGAAAATGTGAACAGAAAACGCCAACAGAAAGCTGAAGGTTCCATCGCATCCAATTCACGTCTAACGATTCGCACCACGTCATCTGAAGGCGATGTATGCTGCAGTGCGGTTTGATCTTCACACCTTGACGTTGCGGCAATATTGCCACCTGGCGGTGAGGTTCAAGAACGCAGCTGCAATACTGTGAAAGACAAAACTAATTTTTATGGGGCGAACCTGTGCCCACAAAAACAGGCTACACTTGTATCACAACGATAGCGGCGAACACGGTCGGCGATCGTCGAAAATCTGATCAGCGGGTCAAGCACGTCGGCTTTTATACAGCTGTCGGTAATCTTCCAGAAACTTCGGATACATGCAGGCGCGTTCCGTGCCGTGCGATAGCATTTGTTAGGCGTCGAAACGTGGCCCCCGATAAAGACATGTACACGTGTCAATATAGGCAAGCCTGGCGAATGGTTGCAAGACGCGTCGGCTTTTGGCCTGCTCAAATTGTCGTCACTCTTTAGTGATTGCATCAGTGGTAGAGGAGCTCTCGCACATGAGCAGATTAAATGCGTCGTCAGCAATGCCTTTAAGCACGTCCCTGGCCTTCTCAGCTTCTCTCACGTCGTGATCGGCTTTACGACAAAGTGCCCGCACATCCAGGATGTACAAGACATAGGACTCCGTGGGGAATTGGGCATGAGGCCAGTTCAGGCTTTGCGGCAATATTATGGCGGGCTGCTTTCCAAACAACTCTGTCAACTTCTCTTTGCATTGGTCGGAGCTGGTTAGCTCCTCTCCGTGGTTTTCATACCACACCTTTGCCGTGCCTTTTACGTAGAAAAAGTGGTTGGCTAGCATAAGCGTAGTGTCCCATCTGTTGTTTCCACTAATGCGTTCATAAATAGCCGCGCACTACTCATCGTCGGCACCATCAGTCGCGCAGAAAGTTCCAGGATTCTTGGGTTGCACAACCACCACCGAAGGTGACAGCGACGTAGCTGGCGATGCTGACGTCGAAAGTGCCAACGACGTCATGCTCACCGTCATTCATGGTGCATACGATGTTGCGACGTCCCCTGCGGAGCTCCTTTTCCAGCCGTGCTACCCGGCACCTTCCACCAATGTGTGACGGGGATGTTAGGTATAGAGAAAGAATGTGTATACAGTATATATATAAGATGAGTCCGAGTAGTGAAGATGGCTGACCACCAACAACAAGCAGGAGCCAGCGTCTCTGGATCTTTTTCTTCCTCTCTCTCATTTCATTCTTCCGTAACATTACACATATACACACACGCGAACACACACACACACAACATATGTGTGTATATATATATATATATATATATATATATATATATATATATATATATATATATATATATATATATATATATATATATATTATTCTAAAATATATATGTGTATGTGTTAACGTGGTTTATACATACAGCAACGGTATTTGTTATTACCGCGGTTTTTCCTGGCACTGTAATGACACCTTCTGTTCACTGTTTTCATTCAGTACCATACAAACTGATTTTTGACAGTAAAACGTGAATCCTAAGTTCTTAAGTTCTTACCTTCCCGTCCACAATTATTAGCGAAGCGTTGCACGTCACTTTACCAGTTAGGAAGCAACAGAATGTCGTCCGCATAAAACAACTCTCGAAGCTACTGAATCTACTCTTGTAGATTCGCGCCGCGTAGTTTGGATGGTGTAATTAGCGATTTTATTCCCTCACTTTATTGTCCCTATGTATTTCTGATTGTGTACCAAAATATGCTATTTGCAAATGCCTTGTTTCCCATTCACCTGTCGACGACGGTCGTAGTAAGCTCCTGTACACACGAGCCACCACAGAAAGGTAGGGAGAAGAGCTGGTGAGTGACCTCCTCATAAAATCATGAAAACAAACCTTGTGTTCCAAATACTCGTACCTTCTGAACTTTACCAAAGCTCTTAGCTGGCATGCTCGCTCTCGAGAAAGCATCTGGTCGATAGAGCCTCCTGCACCAGGGTCTCCTACGTAGCGCAGCCCATCGGCAGAAGCGTAGCGGAGAGCCTCGATCATGACGTGCTCGAACTGGCCCGGAACATTTTGGAGGCCTGGGAAAGGTATTGTCATGTCAAGTTTGTCTCTCTTACAATCATGTGGAAGGCGGTTTAATATTGCTTGCTTAGAACTACCAAATTTATCCCTATACCCTCTATACTGAACAAATAAACACGAAAACATTTTCAGTGAATAGGTCTGTATCGATTTACTATCGTCGCAGCTGCGCGCATAGCCCTTCTGGAGCCTTCGCAAGGTTATCGATTCTTTCAGCAAGGCGCACCTTCCGCTGCTGCGCAAATCAAGGACATCAATAACGGCAATATATCCAAGTATGCTGCGCGCCACAAGACAACACCACTGGCCATACAGACAACTCGGCTAGATGAATGGCGTGGATAACCATGCCGTAGTTACGGCTGCTACTTTCATAAGAGAGTGTTGCAATACATTTACGCGTCTTATTAACTCAAGAAACACGTCAGCGTATGTTCGTACTATGTGTTGAGGTTCATAACGTTGCTGCCCCACAAGCGCATCATTCTTCCTAACGCCGCCTTCTTCTGACCTGTCTATTTGCGCAAGTGTCTGCCCAGCATGAGAACAACTTGGAGCTGCATGGTTTGATACATTTCGAAGCCTTCTAACAGCGCTCAAGAAACAAAGTGCATTGCGAGACACAAAACTGGCATCATTAGGCCCTTGAGTGCTGCTATACATTCACAGATTACACCAAGTCGTCCCCTGCTTCTGAAGTGTCTATTCTTGACGACGTTCTGTTTTCGTGTCATTACTCACAGAACCCATGCTACGACTCGTCCCATCTTTTGTTCCCGTCGCGCAGGTACCAGGCTTTCCGAAACATGTTTGTAGACATGTTGACAAGTAATTCATGGCAGCCAGTTATAACAACCTCACGTGATATAGCAACGCTACCCTATTGTGACAACCTAGCGCAATGAACCTTCTTTCCGTATATTTCTGGATCACTTGGTATAAAAAAAATATGGGGTTTTACGTGCCAAAACCACTTTCTGATTATGAGGCACGCCGTAGTGGAGGACTCCGGAAATTTGGACCACCTGGGGCTCTTTTGCCTGCACCTAAATCTAAGTACACGAGTGTTTTCGCATTTCGCCTCCATCGAAATGCGGCAGCCGTGGCCGGGATTCGATCCCGTGACCTCGCACTCAGCAGCCCAACACCATAGCCACTGAGCAACCACGGCGGGTACACTCGGTATGGGCTACTGGGCAGGCGCCTCGCTCTTCGATGACTGAAAAGCATTCAAAACTCATCCGCTGCAGGGTGACCAAGCCTGCGTCATATATAGACGGGCATTTTTGTGTATATATTCATTCACACGTGCGCCACCCACAGACTCCACAGCCAGGCGGCTGGATGACTAGGCGTTATCAGAGGGAAGCGAGAGAGTAAACTACGGGCTGCAAACACGCGTGATACATGGCGCGTTTCTGCGGTGACAATGCGGTGTGTCACCACATTGCCTTAATGTCAATCACAATAATGTCCACACCCATCCTGAGGTAGATTGAAACAGAAGTGTTTGCTCTGGGGACGACGGAAATGTCACGAGGCAAGGAGTTCCGCTAAGCGATGAGGAATGCGTTAGAAACGCCTTCGTTGCTCTACCTACTAGAACATTGCTGTATGCAGGATTGTCCCCAAAATTAATTATAGTATTTTACGTTTCAAAACCGTTATTTGATTAAGAGGCATGCCGTAGAGGGGGCTCGGTAGATTTGGGCCTCCTGAGGTTTATTAACGTGTTTTCTCATTTCGGCCCTATTGAAATACAGCCGCCATGGCCGGGATTTGATCCCTAGACCTCGTGCTTAGTACCCAGCACCATAGCCACTTAGGAACCACGGTGGGTATGGACTCCCCTGCTGATTGTGGTCAAGTATTTCCCAGAGAAAGAAATAAAATTATGTGCTAACAGCGCCACTAAACTACCTAGCAAATTTTACAGCGAAGCTGTTTATGCAGGCTATGTGCCGTCTTCTCATATTTCTCTAAAAGGGGGCCACGTGACCTAGAAGGAGAGGAAAAGAGCTCAATAGGGGGAGAGGGGTTAGAGTGAAACCTTTCCCCCTGTGAGAATGCTATCGTATACGCGAACCTTACACGGTTGTCATACGGTGCATACTCGGCGATCAAGGCAGATCGGCATAAAATTTATCGACGATTGATTCCACTCTGCCGCGATAGAAACAAATGATATGCTGGCGGTTTGCGGCCAACTAACAGTGCCCAGCGATGAACCACGATACGATGAACGCGCGACTTGCGCCAGGAAGAAGTGCCGGCAGTCACATCAGTAGTCAAACTAATCCAACCAATCGTCAAAACGTTTGCAGGACCCACATCTTCAGTGGTGGGGCTTGCACCCAATACACAGAGCTCTGGATTATTGATTCGGGACATTCCAACCGAGCTACAACTTTGGGAATACCACGAGTAGTGCGTACTCCTGAGAAGGAAGCTTCTTACGGCGAGCGTCAGCGAGAGTTGGCTCGCGAACAGGCTCGTCCTAATAGGACAGAGTTTAAAGGCAGTGCCGGGGTGACTCATCCAGAAGCGTGCGCCCGAGACACAGAAATATATCGGCAGCGCCGGAAGGCCAACCTCGAGCTGCGCCATGTAAATCACCGCCCAGACAGAATCCCCACGTGCAAAAAAGAAACAAAAGCACTGGGAGAATCTCAAGAAAAAGCACTCCAATAACGGGCTCACCACGCGAAGCACGTATAAGCGGAAATAGGGTGAAAAAAATGGTGAACCGAAAGAATCACAATATTTCATTTCATTTCAGTTATTATACCCCTCAGGGCCAAGGGCATTACAGAGGGGGAGTGGTAAATACAAAAACGGGGAGTGGTAAATACAAAAAAAGGACAAAGACAGTTCGTTACATGAGCATTTAAATGGCACCTGTATATACAATGTTAGCTAAGGCTTCACGGAACTGTTCATAATTAATAAGGCCTACAACTTCGACGGGAAGATGGTTCCAGTCACGCGAGGTTCGCGGCAGGAATGATTGTGAAAAACTTTTAGTGTTGCATGACAAAATACCCACTTTGTACTGATGATCAATGCGACGGGATACATAAATTGGATGGGGGATGAGGTGATCTCGTAGAGTATGGTGATGGTACAACTTGTATAGACTGCTTGCGAAGTTTGACCTAATTGTTGTGACGCTTAACTTTACCTCATCATCGCCGGCGTTATTCTCAGCGCGATCCGCTTCCAAATAAAGCATCATTAAAACGGCTGTCTCACAAGTGCTGGAGGTACGTTTCGACCTCTTCTTTTTCGAACACTACGAGCTACGCAACACTAGGCAATGCCCAAGAGCAGCTTTCCGGATGCTCCGGCCTCACTGTTCCTAAACAACCGGCCACGCCCCTCTTCGGCTCTAAGCACCTTGCACTGAAACCCACACATATTCGCTGGTCTCTGTGGAGACAATGCCGTAGACTGCCTGGCCCATCATTACCAAATGTGTTCAGTCACCTGGCGGGACTATTTCCGCAAGCTTCTCAACGACGATTTCTACCTCAAAGTGGCTGCTAACACTTCTTTTCTCAACCATGATCACGCCTGCCTGGATTTGCAATAAACGAGCACCTTTGACAGATGTTGTGTTCCCAAACCGTTCGCTTGGCAGTCCTTTGTGAAAACACTTGACGGATGTATGAAACCACCAGGTGAGACAAGCATTTTATACATCGATGATACCCGCCCCTTTTGTCCCGGCGTCATCTCTAGCACGAAAGTGTCCGCTCATGCAGGTGACATCCAATAAGCAATTTTACACGTCGCACACAACGCGCTTGCCGTCAAGAATCGCACTACCATGGCAATTTCATCACTAATTGCCAACATCTAGAAGAGCTGCAGGTCTTGCGTTCACAGCCAGACGCCTATGACACAAGTCTTTTCTCAAGTAAATGCCTCTGTATGGAAATTTTGGCTCTCATTCTCGAATAGCCAGAAGTATATGGCTTGTCATGTTTTGCCGCCATCAAATTCCGCATTTCGCGACTGGACTGCATGACATCGTCATAAAGGAGCTCCTCTCCATAGCCAGTGCTGTGCGTTGTGACCCTTCAAACTCACCAGACTGGTGTGGCCAGGCTTCTGCCCTAACACACGCCTTCGTTGTGACGGTGCCTTTTTCCTACTCCTGACCATCAATCTAGAATCTCTAGCTTCTCATTGACCTGCCCTTGTATTTTACTCCTGGTGGAACTGCCACTGCCCAATTTGCCATCATTACAGCATTGGCAAATAAACATCATGGTTTTGCAGAATACGCTAGCAGGACTACGACGCACGTGCGATTGGAGGAGAGGAGCTCCTTAACTGCACTGAGTGTCTACCACCCCTGGGCCCTCGCCCTACGCTCCTGACGGACATCGTAGTGACCGTTCACAGCGCCGCCGCTCTCCTTCCCCTCTCCGACGCTCTACAGCGGCTCTGCAATTGGCCACCAATAATACTGATTCCTTGAAGAATACAAATTCTAGCAGGCAATCATAAATGAATGCTTTTCGTTAGGCGTAGTTGACTTAGGAGTCGGTGGCGGTTGTTGTAAGCAGATGTGGAGTCGCTAGAATTACCAGCCGGTTTGCGAAACTGCGTTCAAACGGAGAACCGGACAAAACTTAAAAGCATCATTCATTGCGGAAATTTTTACATGAATTCTATCAGCAAACACGCCGCAGGAAATGCAGTTTACGATAATATAACGTCTAGATACAATTCGCTGTTGTGTGCAGCTGTGATTGTTTCACCACAATGCTAAACAGTGAACAAGCACTGTTGAGGTAGAAACGTACATGTCTTCGCCACATCAGCACTTCGGATACCTGCCTTACAAAACGTTCGGTGTTCGGTGGTGGAGATCGAACTACGCCCTTTCAGCACTCATGCCTGATGTCCTATTCACTAGGCCGATTACTACCAATGATAAAGGGCCTTTCGCTGCCCCCCAACATTTATCCGTGTGCCAGTACGCCACTTCCCCTGCCCCTTGCCCCCGCCCCAATTTGTTACTGAACTTCGCACACCTCCTCACCGAGAAAAAATTTTGCTTACAGTACTCTACAGCATCTATTGAAAGTTTTCAATGCTAGACTGGTGGGCTCGTGACCTCTTCTGACAATAGGAGATTTATGATGAAGCGGATTTCATGAACGCTTTGTCACACAACCTCGAGAACACATTTCCATTGTGTAGTTGCCTTTGCATTGCGATGCTTCAACCAAGTCCTGCTTTACGCCATTTTTTCTGCAAGCAAACCAGTCAACGTTTTCTTTATAATCTTAGCAAAGAGGCTTTAGAAATAGTGCCATCTGAAAATAAATATAAAACGCTGTCCTTAGCTTGTGCTGTAGTCTTAACAGTCTTTCGTTTTAAATCAGCAAAGATATACATGAAGACCGTTGCAAACTGAAAGAGAGCTGATCACCGGCTCTTGGTGTGATCGGTCACCGAGCTTCCATTACGTTTTCTTGAACTCAGTTTTAGTGAAGGAAAATAGATGAAACGAACAGACGATGTGACACACGCCGGTAGGTCTGAAAAATTGCTCACATGATAACATGGTCGGAACAATTCTCACATGGTCGGAAATTGCTCAAATGTCGGAACAATTCTGATAAGGTCAATGAGAACCAATAAATGTTGATAAAGACCGATAAGAGTTGATAAGGAGAGCATAATGTCCGCTGAGGTCTATAAGGACACATAAAGGTTGAAAAAGACCAGTTAGATTGGGATAAGGTGCAAACCGCCTGATAAAAATACCTAAGTCTAATCAGGCTGATGAAGATCATACAATTCATACCACGCTGATCTTGACTGATAAAAGTTGATAAGGGTTTATTTAAACTGGTGGGACCAAATTTTATGACATGGAAATTCACACCAGACTGCGTGGAGATGAACAATTGACACAGTGCTTATGCATGTGACCTAGCCGAAGAAGAAGCGAGGAAGGTGCTTCCGAAGACGAAGAAGTGAAGGACTGGGATGAGATGAAATAAACAGTGATGGCCGCCTTGTCGATCTAGTTACCTAGAATGTTACAAATTTGGCGCAGTCGCATATGAAGCATTTTGCCACTCACCTGAGCCATCCCGATTTTACATGGGCAATTTGCACCGACCTTACAGTTTCCCGTGACAAGCCGGTGAACGTTGCACAGTGCGGCTAAGGTGAAGAGTGGTCCTATTCGTATGAGTACTTGTGATATTGAAATCTTACTACTGCAACTTGACTCCCTTAAATCAATCGCTGGCGAGGGCTTTCGAGTTGTCATGAGTGATCCACAGCATGATGGAGACGCCGTCCGTTCTCTAGAGTTTCGCGGTTCCACTGCAGCAAATCCCGTTTTAACGAAAACGGAATTTATTTATTTTATTTATTTGATACTGTCAACCCCGTTGTTGGGGTCATTACAGGGAGGGTGATGTGCCAAGAATACATGATACATAATTTTTCTTTCTATGTAACATACAAATGCACTGGCGCTCTTGGAAGTTAACAAAAGCAAATAACAGTAGTTATACAAAGAAAAGTCAACGAAAGTGCTCGCAGCAACAATTTAGTATACATTCTCGTAAAAGAAAGTATCCAACGCATTTTCAAATTCGGCAGAGCCCTCGTTGCTCACAACTGCATCAGGCAATCTGTTCCACATTTCAATTGTGTCAGGAAAAAAGGAGAAACGAAAAGCATCAGTACGTGTTAAATAAGGTTGAATAGCTCTGCTATTGTTTAGACGATCGCATCTCCGTCCTGGGGGTTGTAGATATAGATCCTTGTTTATTTTCGTTCGCCCACTCATGATTTTAAAAAGAAACTTTAGCCTATGCTTACTTCTGCGTTCCTCCAGAGGTTCTAGTTCACACGATTTTAACAAGGCTGTAACAGACTCCATGCGTCGGTATTTACCGCATATGAAACGGACTGCCAATCTTTGTATTCTTTCTATTTTTGCTTTCAGGACTTTCTGATGAGGGGACCACACAACACAAGCGTACTCCAAGACTGGTCGTACAAAAGTTTTGTAGGCTGTTAATTTCACGTCCCGTGTAGCGCATTCCAGTTTTTTCTTTAAAAGTATAGTTTTTGGTTTGCCTTAGAACATATATTATCAACGTGTGAGTGCCATTGCAATGTGTGCATAATACTGACTCCTAAGTATTTGAAAGAAGCTGCATTATTCAGAGGATGGTTTCCGATGTGGTATATGAAGGAAAATTTGCTCCTGCTTGAGCGAATATGCGTAAATGTTGTTTTGCTATAGTTTATTTCCATGTCCCATGTTAAACACCAATCGTCTAATGCCTGTAAGTATCTATTTAGATTAATTTGGTCATCTTCGCAACCTATTGGCGAATAAATCAAACAATCATCAGCAAAAAGTTTCATTTTAACAGGCGGTTCGACTAGTGCACCGATATCATTAACAAACAACAAAAAAAGTATTGGTCCCAAAATGGAACCTTGGGGAACTTCAGAGTACACACGCAATGGATTTGAAATGCAATCCTCAATCCTTACGGACAGTTGACGCATAGATAAATAGGCCTCTATCCATTGTATTACTTCTTTACCTATTCCTATTTTATCGAGCTTAAAAAGTAATTTACGGTGAGAAACCTTATCGAAAGCTTTCCTAAAATCAACGCTTATTACGTCTGTTTGTAGGTGTGCATCCATGTTCAGGTAGAAATCATGGAGTGTTTCTATTAACTGCGTCACCGTAGAAAGACCGCTCCTAAATCCATGCTGAATTGTGGAAAGTAACTCGTTAGTGTCAAGAAAACTAATAATATGCTTTGCAATAACGTGTTCTAGAGCCTTGCAGCAAACTGACGTCAGGGATATGGGTCGGTAATTGTTTACTTGCATACGGTTGCCACCTTTAAAAACAGGGATTACTATTGCATTGCGCCAGTCTTGTGGAAGTGAACGAGTTTCAATTGACTTCGCATATATTATCTCTAAGTAAAAGGAAACCCATTCGGCATATCGTTTCAAAAATTCAGTTGGTAGACCATCCGGTCCGCTTGCCTTCTTCGCGTCTACTTCAAGAAGCAATTGTAAAACACCTTCACGGCTGACAATAACTGATTCTATTGCGGTCCTCATGTCGCCGTTCATGTATTCGCCTATCTTATCACCTTTGTCTGTCGTATAAACAGATTGAAAGAAGCGATTGAAAGCATCAGCTAAGTCTTCAACTCGTGTCAGGACTTTCCCTTCATGTTCGATCTGTTCAATTTTTTCCTTTCTTTCACTGAAGTAACGCCAAAATTTGTGTGGTGAACTTTTAAGAAAGTTGGCAAGCGTGTGATCAAAGAACTGTTTTTTCGATTTCACAAGAGCTTCTTTCATCTCAATTTTTATAGCTGCAACTTCCATCGCTCTCACTTTCTGTTTTCGTAGTCTTTTAATTTTCCGTTTCATATGGATAATGCTGCGTGTTATCCAGGGGTTTCGTTTGCGCGTTTTCTTAATACGAGTTGGAACAAAGTGCTCGACGCAAGCTATGATGCTACTTTTAAATATTTGCCACAGTTGTTCCACAGACTCGCTCTTCCATGCCTGCTCGAAGTAACTAAACTGTAATTCTAAAAAATCTATGATGGCGGTGTCATCTGCATTTTTAAAGTCTTTTACTTTTACCGGTAGAAACGGTCTCCCTATACTGCCCACATTGGTCTGTATGTCCAAAGACAACATTTTATGGTCTGATATGCCCTCCAATATATCTAATGCCTAATCTGTTATGTTTTGCGATAGGAAAACAAGATCCTGAATGACTTTGACTTTTCTGTAACTCTAGTTGGTTCTTGAACAATTTGTTCGAAGCCATGACAAAATTTTATTTCCAAGAGCTTTTCCGAGCTAACTGTTTCTGTCTCGCCGGGCAATAAACTTTGCCAATTAATGTGCGGCAAATTAAAGTCCCCAGCCATTATCAGCCTCGTGTTCCTGTTAACATGGTCAACCAAGAATTCGCTTAGCAGTTCCAGAAACGCTGGCGAAGACGCAGGTGGTCTGTATACTACGCCAATGAAGTACGTTCTGTTTTCGAATGTAAGCTTACACCATACACTTTCGGGAACATTAGATTCAATCGTAGAAGCATGGACGG
The DNA here is from genome assembly GCF_038994185.2 of Dermacentor albipictus. NCBI lineage: Eukaryota > Metazoa > Arthropoda > Arachnida > Ixodida > Ixodidae > Dermacentor > Dermacentor albipictus. The sequence goes on along the minus strand of NC_091828.1, from coordinate 30,012,387 downwards.
AATTTTTAACTATGATGGCAGCACCACCGCCTCGTGAATCTCTGTCCCACCTAAAGAATTTGTACCCGGAAGGAACAATGCAATCACTGCGTATTCCCTCACGCAGCCATGTTTCTGTAAGTAGTATTACATGGGGACTATGCGCCAGTAGAATATATTCTAGTTCTGTGACTTTATTAACGATGCTACGGGCATTTTGCACAAGAATTCGTAGCTATGAGTGGGGCGGTTTTCTTGAACTGCTGGCAGAACTATCCGAGTCAAAGGATTCATGCCGGTCATGCGCACTTGCTGTTGGAGTTGTTACGTCTTTATCGATCTTGTCACTCCGGCTTTTATACAGACGCCGTTCATTTTTCTCTTGATCCCAAACAAACATGCGTCCATTTATCTTTAATTTATCATACACGAGTGATACCCGTGCCCCCTTAGCTCGGTCCGGCGCACTACTTTCCCATAATTTCTTTCTGAGATCAACGGTCTCTTTTGAGTAGTCATTATTGATACTGAAAGAAGTGCCCTTTAGTTTTTTACAGTTGCGCATTACTTTCTCTTTTTCGCGATAATCCATGAACTTCATAATGACTGGTCTTACCCGGCCTTCGCTTTGTTTACCAATGCGATGAATTCTTTCTATCGATTTAGTTTCTACCCCCAACAAGCTTCTGACAATGTTATCTACGACAACTTTCCGCAGATCTGTTTCCGTCTCAGTTCTGGCCTCGGGAACACCAAAAATTAGCAGATTATTTCTTCTGCTTCTATTTTCATAATCCACTAGTCGTTCAGCTTGTTGTTGGACTATGTTTTCTAGTCTCTCAATTTTCATTTGCATTTCCTGCATGGCCATGAGATGCCTGTTCATTCTTTCAGTCTTCATATTAAGTTCAGCGACTTCTTTTCTAATCGTGTTCATCTTGTCATCAGATTCCTTCTGATTATCCAAAATTTGTTGTAACAATTCAGCCGTCTTCGGGCCCGGGTTTTCCTCTACATCCCCTGAAGTTAACAATAGCAATAATGTCGACCAACAGTCCACCACAATAGACCAACACATGCGAGGGCACGGCACTACAATCAAGAATCTGTTGTCGCTTTTGCAACAAACTGCATACGTTTGTACACCAACCTGCAAAGGTAGGAGCGGTGGTTTAGCCATCCTTCCAGCTTGACAAGTGCCGTGCCCTCTGCTGTGCCCATCGTCGTGTCGGTTCTTTAGTAGGCTTGTGGTTGCTGACGTCACCGTCGTCCATCGAAGATCATCCAATGAGCTGTCAGATGCCTTGTTTCCCAGATGATTCAGCAAGGGTGTAAACTGCTCGTGTACGTTGCTCGAAGAAATCACGGCAATAATCCACGGCCATGCCTGCAAAGGTAGGAGCGGTGGTTTAGCCATCCTGCCAGCTTGACAAGTGCCGTGCCCTCTGCTGTGCCCATCGTCGTGTCGGTTCTTTAGTAGGCTTGTGGTTGCTGACGTCACCGTCGTCCATCGAAGATCATCCAATGAGCTGTCAGATGCCTTGTTTCCCAGATGATTCAGCAAGGGTGTAAACTGCTCGTGTACGTTGCTCGAAGAAATCACGGCAATAATCCACGGCCATGCCTGCAAAGGTAGGAGCGGTGGTTTAGCCATCCTGCCAGCTTGACAAGTGCCGTGCCCTCTCCAACGAATTAACCTCTTGCAACTGCTATTTAGAGTGCCACAGTGCAAGTGCGCTGAAGTTGCAAGAAACGAATAACAAGCATCAGCAGCAACTACTTGATTTTTTTTTTTATTGCATAGCAAACTGCCGGCAAATGAGGAAGACATCCATGAAACTTGTCATGCCGGAGGTCTACGATCGGTCGTACACAGGAGCGCCAAGGAATGGCTTGATTTTTAGCAATACGCCTGTGACGAAAATTGCTGACGAGAGGATAAAGACAAAGTTATGAACATGCGTCTTTACATGGGATGTAGTGCAAAGATATCGCACGGGCTTCGAACTTCTGAAATAGCTGAACGCCCATGGAACACATGGAAACACAACTTTTCCTTTTCATTCGGAGAGAACAAGCTTAAAAGCTAGGATAAAGCTATGTCTTAGAAGCACAACTCTGCGACGGTACTTGAGCGACGGTTCGCTCATTATGCTGGTACTTCCGGAAGACATGCGGTGTCATGTTTAGCTTTGAAAGTCAAACAAAACAGAAGAGTTACTACAGAATATAAAAGAGCCATGTTATCCTATTGAGCTACCTGTGAGCAGCTTCGATAATGTGACATGCCAAGATTAACTGGCCCCACCGAATAATCAAGTCGTGTATCATAAGGAGAGCAGGAAGGCAGCTACACACACCCCTGATTACAATTCATGGCGACCACAAAACAAAATATTTTTTTAGAGCACACGAACTTGGTATATGTTGCCGTCCAAGTAAACGGAAAAGACGTCAGCGCGTTGGTTGACAGTGGAGCTTCCATCACCGTTGTAAACACGAAATATATTTCGGTCTTGAACCCAGTAGAAAATTTTGCAGTCAGCGTATATGGATATGATTACCAAAAGCAAGTGCACAATGAGTGGGTGGAGGTAATTGTCACGTGTCAGTGCAAGCGTATCTAAACCAGAACGTTGGTCCTCGATGGAGTAAAATATCAAATGATTTTGTCACTCCCAGTAATGCAAGAGCTTCATGTGAATCTTTACTGGGATGGCCAAGTAACTACTCAGGATAATCATCCGTTATCATCACTCTCCCAATTTAGTGTAAGCCTTCGGAAGCCCGCTACAGCGGACGACGTCAACATCATGTACGCGGAGCTCCTCTGTGTAGGACATTATTCTTAGCCTACATCCAAGCTTGAAGTACTGTTAGAGCCTCGAGATACAACAGTTGTGAAACGTAAGCCTTACATTTCGCGAGATAAGAAGGTATAGCTCAATGAAGAACTGCAGAAAATGCCCGACGCTCGTGTTACCTGACCGTCCACGTCTGCCTTTGCATCACTCATCACTATGGCAACGAAAAAACACGGAACGTATAAACTTTGCACGGATTACCATGCAATTAACAACAGCAGCGAAAGAAGATGGAACGTATAGGTTTTGAACCGATTAATTAACCGTTAAATTAACAAACAGATTTACCTGTTCCCTTTCCCAATGTCACAGATCGACAAAATTATCAATGAAACTGATGATTGCAGCGTCTTCTCTCATTTGGATCTTTATCAAGGGCTTTTGGCAAGTGCCCTTAGTAGAGGAGACCAACAAGTTTTCAGCAGTTGTGACACCATATGACATATATGAATAGTATCGACTGCATGTTGGCTGGAAGAATTCGCCAGCTAAGTTTCGCAAGATGATGAATAAAGTTTCGAAGCCACATATTTGACACTTTTGCAACTTCTACAGCGGTGACATTGAAGTTTACTCGAGGTCTGAAAAAGAGCATCTGAGCATTTGGCCACTACTCTGCATTCGCTTAGCGATGCAGACCTGAAGACAAATGAATGAAAAAGTGAATTCTTGAAGCCTCGGGTACACTATCTTGGAAGGGTGTTTGATGGTGCCCCAACTAGCACCAAACAAGACCCGGTGCAACGAATCTCGAAGCTTACGAAGCCACATGATCTGCATTAACTCACAGTTTTTCTTGAACTAGCTGGCCCCTTCGGAGAACTTATCAAAGCTTTTGCTAAAATAGCAAAATGATTGACTGAACAGACCAAGAATGGTGTCCTCTTTCTCTGGACTGAATAATGTGAGGCAGCCTACCAAGAACTTGTACATCGTACATCGTCTCACCCAGCGCTTACGTTACCTGACTTCAACATGCCCTTTGAGATGAATACTGACGCATCTAACTACGGTACTGGCGCAGTCGAGTAATACGTTACTATTCCTGCACATTCAGTCCTCGTCAAGTTAATTATACTATGACCTAGAAGGAGGCCCTGGCTGTTTTAACGGCAGTGCGATAGTTTCGGTCATCTATTGATGGGAGCAAATTTAAATTCTACTCAGATCACCAAGCCTTGACTTACCTCATGAACATGTCGGAACCAAGAGCAAAGCGTGGCCATTACACAAATGAACTACAACAATATCACATCGAAATCTTCCATCATTCAGGCAGCCATCGCACAGACGCCGGTGCATTGTCTCTGTTGGCCACTGAGCTCGCACATGAGATGATTAAGATGACCAAGCTACGGGAAGGATGTGACGACTTATAATTTGAAAAACGAAAATAATGACACCCGAGGCTCTTGTTTCGAAAATGCTCCACTTGTACTACGAGACGCCATAATACGGCGGCGACGAAGGTTTCTGGCGCACATACAAGATTTTTTAGTGGTTTAAATAGAGGCATGTGAAAACAGACATTAAAAACTATGTAAGGTCATGCCATTGGTGGCATATAAACAAATCCAAGTACTGGCCAAGTCCAGATGAGCTTCTGTTGCCTGAACCTTCGGACAAAGCTTTTGAAGTCATAAATGTAGACTTCACCGAGCTGAAAAATAGAAACCCAAGTGTACACAAAAGTCAGTCATTTCTGGTCACAATAAATCAATGTACCTGAATGGCGGCTGCATGGCCCACCAAGGAGGACGCAAAGAGGGTCCCAGCCCTCCTCGACAGACGCATACTGTCCGATGTGAAGGTTGCGATATTGGACAATGGGCCTCCATTCCTTAGCAAGAAGGTGCAAGAGTGTAGAGAACCGCGGCATCACATTGCGTAGGTTTGCACCCTATCACCCGCAGGGATATGGGATGGCGGAGATGGTGATACGCGATTGTAAACATTCATGTCGCTGTATCCAAATTTGAAAGGCGGCTGACAATGTTGCCTATAAGCAGCTCCGGCTCGTCATAACAGGACTCATGCAAGCAGTCCTGGATGCTGTTGGTATTTTGCTGAATATGGTGAAGTTAGAAATCCAAGCGCCGACAAAGAGCTTGGAATTGCAGACAGACTAACGCCAACTGAACGTTGCAAAACATCTCAGCCCACAAACACTGACACCAAGGACAACATAGGGAAAATTAGTTGTGCTTAATAAATGAAATAAAGAAACGATAACGTAATGGGAATGAAAGTGAATGAAAAAACCAGCCTGCCGCAGAAGGGGAACAATCCCACAAACTTCGAATTTCGCGTGCGTTTCTCTACCAACTTCCTTCCAAAAACCAGTTGCCTTCAACCCAAAAAGTTCACGTTCTCAATACGCCTGTGGCAAATAGAATGTTCCACAACCACCGCCAAGGCCTGTGAGCAGTGGCGCTGGCTAACACTCCCAGGTTTCTACTTGGAAAACATCAATACCTAAGAAAAGTGGATGGGGAAACGGCGCCGCGGAAGCTCAGTTGGTAGAGCATCGCACGCGAGAGGTGAAGGTTGTGGGATCGTGCCCCACCTGTAGCAAGTAGTGTTTACATCCACTTTCATCTCAATTATTTATCGTTTATTTATTTTATTTATTGAGCACAAGTAAATTCCCCTACGTTGTCCTTGGTGCCAGAATTTGTTGGCTTCTTACGACATGACTTTAAAAAAAAATCGGGCCCCTCGGTTACCCTCCTTTCTTCTCGTTTAAATCATCTGAGGAGCGACACAGATAAATAAAAGCCATGAAGTTTCACTTTGACAAGCACTGTCGATACCATACTCCAAATGTTTGTTTACAAGACGTTGTGCTCGTTCGCAAAGGGCTACTAGCCAGTGAAGCAAAAATTCTTCAACCTTTTGAAGTATTCAAGTTATCGGTGCAACAAGGTGTACACAAGACTGTGGGGTATATAAATAATGGACAACTGAAGTTTGCGGGCACAAATAACCTCCTTCCTTTTACCCTAGCAAGAGTGACGCAGAAAAGTGAGGAAGTGTAACCTAGCAGAAGACGAATCGAGAAAAGTGCTTCCGAAGACGATGAATTGGGGTCTGGGATGAGCTGAAATAAACAGTGATGGCGGCCTTGTCGGTCAAGTTACCTGTTATGCTACAATGCATACCTAGACAACTCCCACTGCAGCGTATGGGCGAATTTTTCACTTCGTCTACAAGCTATTGCTAGCTATCACGTAACACAGTGTAGAGATTATACCCTCCTGATTCTAGCCACAGAAAAAAACAAGCTATTTCTTTGCTCATTTTATTTGAATAGGTACGAGTTGTACCAATGTCAAGAAAACATCATGAACCACAAACTCATCTGAATCTCGGCTCTTGTGTAGTTTCAATACTACACGTTCTGAAATAAATATTTACTCACCGAAAGGTCACATTGACATTGGTTTTCACCTAAGAATTATTTGGAATACACCTACTAAAGGATCCCCCTGTGATGACCGAAGCCTGAGAGTCAATGGAGTGCCAATTGTATGCTTTTGTAGGAATATTTGTGAGCCACTGCGGAATGATTCAATGCGATATACGAAAAGCAGAGAGACGACTAGTGAATGTATCTGAGTAGTTCACAAAGGCTTACGTTGCAAAAAAAGAGTCTAAATTCGGATATTCGACTGGCTAATCCCATAAAAGAACTGGTGGTATTGAGCTTTCTTCGTTATTGCTGCATATATAATTTCTGAGAACACTGTGAGCTAAAAGAGATCAGCCTAGAAACTCGGTTGCGCAGTTGTCACAACACACCCAGTAGATTCCACCTTTCACCTTTTAGATCGAAGCCTTCAAGGATATTCAGCGCCTCAAGAAGCACAGCGCCCTGTGTCGGGAGCGGGGTCGTGTGCACCGTGACCTGTCCTCGAAACGTCGTCGTCACGGGTTTCACCTCCAGGGGCTCCGTGGACACCAGGTGATCAGAAAGATCTTTGGTGGACAGCACACCACCCGCACGACGCACGGCGTCCACTATGCCATCGGCAACGGATCCTTCGTATACGACGCGCGGTCCTTCCTTGGCAAGCCTCTGTGGCAACACGAAACAAATCAGGCACAGTTATTGTGTTGAACAAAATAATACTCAACAATTATTGCGTTCAGCCGTCAAAAAGACTAAAGTGGCTATAATACTAGTTTTGAGTTCTCATCGTGCAATGGAACATACGTGTTGATACTGTTGGCAGCTTTGTTTGCCGGTGGCAATGAATACACGGTTTGATAGCTTGAGAACGGAGAATCGGCTGTAAAATGTAGAAGCAAGTTTCCCGAGTTGCCCTGGTGCGCCCAAGTCGCGCATCCGCTGTTCGGTTTCCTAGAAGAGCAGCAGGGCAAAGACCCCCCGGCTAGGCAAACTGCATTTCCGGATGAAGGGGCAATAACCCCCGCGTTCTGGGCAACTAAGTGACGGTGGGTCATTACAAGGGCTCCTCCCCCCCCCCCCCCCCCAGAACACCAAAGTCTTAGCTGGAAATGGTGGAAGAAAAGAAAGGTTAATGTTCAACATAGACGGGTGTCAGTCTGTCACATGACGTTGTCTCTTTTTTGCTACGAATATCAAGCTTTAACGTTTCTCTGAACGCGAAACCACACAAAAGAGGCCTTTATCAGGATGAGTCAATGGTGGCTTGATAGAGCAGTGCCACGAAAAGACGTTTGTGCTTGTGTCCAGTGTCGGGAAACTAAACACAAGCTTCCCTCGGGCGATATGTGAGGGCGTAGGTGGAAGCTGACCGAACCAGGAATCTAACCTCTCTATAAGCTAAGCAGCCGCTGGCGAAGTGCCTCGTTGGGTGCCTAAAAGCTGGTCTGGAATGCGGATTGCCGACAAATAGACCATCTCCGCTCCACTGATTTTAAATAACCCTAGATTGTTGTTCACAGGCCCACTGGTAGAAGGGCTAGCTTTTACACTTTGCGGCGGATCACACCAGCATGACACTTGCAAGACGGAGACAGTCAAGTGCACCAACTGCTTCGGCGCTCATGAGGCGACGGCTAAAGACTGTCCTAGGATGAAGTACGAGAGGCTTATCCTGAAGAAGATGGTAAAAGAACACTCAAGTCACCAAGAAGCGGCCGCGTCTATTCGTCGCCGCAAACGTCGTTCCCGACACCAACACCCAGAGTCACACGTCACTAGTCTGTCTCAGCCGCCGTCACAGCAACTCTCAGCTCCGTTGCCTCAACGTATTGAGCTGCAGAATGACAAGACGCCGCCTGCTGCAGCGCCCCATATTACCATGGTGGTTCAGAAAGATGCGGGTACATTATCCACCTCCTCTGATGTGGAATGGCCTGCTCTGTCATCCAAAGTCGTCGAACCAACGCGTCCATCAATCCGTGCCGGTCCAGTGGACATTAAGAACAAGCCGGAAGACCAGCAGGTGAACGTTCTTCTAAAACAACTTTTACATTCCATGCGCACGCTGCTTTCAGGCCTCAATACGCCAACAGCAAGGGTTGTTGTTCAGTTTTTGGATGCAATTGAGCCGCTCTTGGCGGCATTGCAGTGATTCATTATGGCGCTACCACACAACCCCTCCTCTGTGTCGATGCACATACGTCGCAGTGTAGTGATGCAGTGGAATGCCCGAGACCTGCGTGGTCGCCTAAGTGACTTCCGACAGCGCATCCAGAAATACCGCTTCCCCGTGATTGTTATATGTGAGCCCAACATGCCTTCTGCTTTCCGCCTTTCTGGATATGTATTGCTGTGGTCTCGAGAAGCTGATGAAACCAGCAAGGTATTAGTGTGCATACGCCGAGATATTCCACACTACCGCCTTGTCCTCCAGCACCATAACTCGAACCGCTACATTTGCTTGACGTTAACGCATAAAGGGCGGGTCTTCTCGATCATCGGCGGCTACATTCCACCCAGAGATCACATTGATTTCTCGTATCTGTCCTCAGCAATCCAGAGTTGCACAGCTCCCCATATTATTGTGGGTGATTTCAATGCTCATCACCCCCAATGGGGAAGTACAGTAATGAATAACCGAGGCAAAGCCTTATCCGACTTTATGCACTCACAGGATTTCGTCAATATTAATGATGGCTCTCCTACGTTTCTGCGTGGCGCGTCCTACAGTAGCTGCTTGGACCTGACGTTTGTTTCCTCACGACTACAGTCTTCTATTATCTGGTTCAGTGATGTGGAAACACATGGCAGTGATCACATACCAACGTATATCGGCGTCAAGTGGTTCGTACCTACCACTTCGTCTCATGTGCGGTGCACTGACTGGCCCACTTTTAAGACTTTCGTGGAGAATTCCTGTGCGAATCTCGAGTCACCAACGCAAATAGAAGACTTGATCACGCCCGCCCTCGGTGAGGCCACGCGGACCATATGTGCACCTTCATCGGGGTCGCCTATCGACGTGGAATTCGAGAGGTTGCGCGCAGTCCGACGGCGCGCTGAAAAGAAATATAGAAGGACGAAATCCACGTACGATCTCGCCCTTTGTCGCCGAGCTCAACGACAAATAAAGCGCCATCTCGAGAAATTAGGAAGGAAGCGCTGGAGAAAGTTCTGCCCATCACTGGATCCTACGTTTTCAGGTAGTCAGGAGCCTACGTTTTCCCCCACAAGACAGGTACCCTTTCAGTGCTCTGGCCCTTTACCAACGCCGCAATGATATAGAGGTAGCGGACGACTTCTGCAAAATGATTGTGGGCACAACTCAACCAGCCTCTATCCAATTCGACGTTTTCGCGCCACCTTCCTCAAGTGACCACTACGACTTGCTCTTTACGATGCCCGAATTAGAGGCTGCTCTTGCGTCATGTCGGCATTCATCTGCTCCTGGCCCTGACGGGATCTCGTACTCGTCTCTGTCTCACCTTGGCAGGGCTGGTCGCACTGCACTGCTCAATTATTACAATGACACATGCGTCTCCGGTATTGTTCCGCAGCAGTGGAAGATCAGCCGCCTGGTTGCTCTCTTGAAGCCTGGAAAGACTCCTTATGAGCTTACCTCATACCGCCCAGTTGCATTAGCCAGCTGTGTTGGCAAAGTTATGGAACGAATGGTCCTGGCGAGGCTCGAATGGTTTCTGGAAAGAAATGATCTTTATCCGAACATGATGACCGGTTTTCGGCGGGGTCGTTCTTCAATTGACAGCGTCATTGACCTCGTTACGACAGTGGAACGTGAAAAACGTCAACGCCGACTCGTCGCCGCTGTTTTCTTAGATATCAAAGGGGCCTACGACAAGATCCTTCATGAAGCCATTCTCGATGCCCTAGATGACTTGGGTATTGGCGGCCGGCTCTACCTGTGGATTGTGAGCTACCTCAGCGGCCGTTTCGTTTACATGTCCACGCCTGACGGAGACACTAAGCGTCATCAGGTATGCCGCGGAGTTCCTCAGGCAGGAGTTCTCAGCCCAACATTATTTAATGTGGCACTGATTGGCTTGGTGGGTGAGCTTCCACCTCACATCCACATCAGTGCATATGCAGATGACATCTGCATCTGGGCTTCTGGTACAACACGCCCACAACTACGTGCGAAATTACAACGGGCTGTGTCATCTACTTCACGATACCTACGGCGTCAGGGTTTGCGCTTAGCTGCCGAAAAATGTGCTGTGGTTGCATTCACGCGCAAATCCGTCTGCCGCTACCCGATCTCCATTAACGGTGTCATAATGCCTTATGTCTCCCACCACAGATTCTTGGGCATTATCATTGACCGCGATTTGTCATGGACGAGGCATGTTAATATGTTGAAGCAAAAACGTAATCTGTTTTGCCATGTTCTTCGCTTCGCAACAGGAATGAAATGGGGCCCCACGGAAGGCTCATAACTAAGACTTTATCAGTCTCTTTTCGTGGGCTACATTCGATACAGCCTTCCGATACTCTCAAACTTGAGCATTTCCTGCTTACGGACATTAGAGAGCGTCCAAGCGCAGGCACTCAAAATATGCCTCGGGTTGCCACGGCGTGCCTCCAACAAAGGCACAATTGAGGAAGCCCACGTATGCCCAATACCGATATACCTGTCCCACGAACCACTTCGCGTGTATTTACGCTTACTGACACGACACCATTGCCATCCGTTGACGTCGGTTCTACATGAGCGACCGGACAGCAGTTTCACAAGTGCACTCCACTACCATCTACCCCACATAACAGGCTATGCCCTTCCATATCACCCCGTCAAACCACCATGGGTGATGGTTCAACCTTCCGTATGCGTACATGTCCCCGGCATACTAAAGAAATCATTGGTTCCCGTCAGTGGACTACAACAACTTGCTCTCGCGTACATCTGGTCAGAATACCAGACATATGTTCATGTGTACACAGACGGCTCCGTGTCACCTAAGGCATCGACAGCAGCTGTGATGATACCAGCCCAACAGATGACTCGAGGTTTCATACTTGACCATAATTCAACATAAACCGCTGCAGAGCTTGTGGCTATTCGGGAAGCGATTCGCCACATCTGCGGGGAAAGACCTCAAGAGTGGTGCATTTTCACGGACTCAAAACCCGCGCTGCAAATTTTGGGATGCTTCCTGCGCCACACCGCATATCAGGTTCTGGCCCTGCAGATCACCGAGCTGCTTTCACACGCTCAAGAAAAACACCACGGCATAGTGTTCCAATGGATCCCGGGACACTGTGGGCTCAACGGTAATGAGATGGCCGATGCTGCACAAAGGCGCGCCCTCAGCAATGGCCTGCGAACTGTAGTGCCATTCTCCAGACTGGACATCACATGCCTCCTGTCGGAATTAATGAGGAGTGCGACGAGGAGATACTGGGCCCAGCCAGACGCTCGTCACGTCCGCCTTAAAAGCCTTGATCCCGATATGAAATTTCCTATTCTGCGTGGAATTCCACGCCCTCATACATGCCTGATACACAGACTGCGATTAGGCGTCGCCTTCACGCGCCAATATTTGCACATTATTGGACGGACAGACTCCCCGGACTGTTCAGTGTGTGGCGCTGTAGAGACTATAGAACATGTGCTCGTGGTGTGCCCTGAGTATGCGCGAGAAAGACTGACATTGGCAGGTACATTGAGACATTTCCACAATGGACCACTGTCGGAGGACCTCTTGCTGGGCGCGTGGCCACAGAGTTGGCAGACGACAGAGACAATGCGTGCACTTTCACGTTTCCTAGGTGACATGGGCCTGGACTCACGCCTGTGATACCAGTTGTGTAATGTGTCATTCACCTCGTTCCTCCCATTATCATCCCCCATTATGACCCTTTTTCTTCCCCTCTTCCCCTTCCCTTACGTAGAGTAGCAGGCCAGATGCTCCATTATCCGGCCGACCTCTCTACATTTTCCATTCATTAAACTACTTCTTTACACTCAGGGATGTCTGTCTAGCGTGGCAGTCAATGACACCTTCAGTTGCCGATGGAGCCGGTACACCGTGCCGCTGCTCTGTGGGCAGTAAGCCGTGGTGTTATGAAGGCGCGTGCGGAACATTGTCGTCAAGGCAGAAAAAAAACGAGCTTTGCAATTGTCGGCCTCACTCAGCAGACATACGCAAAGGGCCATCGCACCACGACACTCTCGTAGCAACAAATGCTTCTTCCACTGTTTCCGCTGTGATGTCTTGCAGATGCGTCACCTCAGGCCACCTTGATTACCGGCTGACATGCGTGAGGAGGTACATGAAACCTGGAAAGTGGAAGATGCCCTACAAAGTCTAAATTCAAGGATATAAATGGCTTTCTAGTGGTCAAAACGGCTGCGCCCCTGAACGCCTTTGCCGGGTCACTTACATGGCTTGACAGGCTTGGCCGCTTCTTTTGTTTACATTTTTGTTGATCCGTGGCCAGACGGAACGGTCTGTGCTAAGCCTATGTGTCGCCCTGATGCCGGGATGGCTTAACCCCTACAGTGAATAGAATATCAGCCACGGAAACTGGTGGGGCACGAACGATCCAGGAGCTGCTTGGGACCTGTCGCACGTGACCGGTGTTGTTGTGTAGGGAAGCGACACCTCCGCAAGCTGGAGCTATTGTCTTTTTCCCGCAATTGGCGCAGCTCGGGGCCCTTTTGCTGGGCGGAGGCTAGAGCTTGGAAATCGACAGTGCCAGCAGGCGCAGCGCCGATTCATGACAGTGCGTCAGCAGGCCTGATTTTCGGTTACAGAGATATGGGGGATGTCCGTAAAAAATTCGAAGATAAAGGAAAGTAGCGGAAGCTCACGTTCTAGTACGAGGAATTGTTGTTCTTGAAAACGAAGGATTACCGCTTGTGGCGGGTCAGAATGCAAAAGCTACAGCCTTCAGCCTACAGGCAAGTCCCCTATTTCCCGCGCCTTTGATTGCACTTCATTGATCCCTAGCGCTGAAATGCGACGGCCGAGAAAATCCAGAGCTCCCACTCCGAACATTCATTTGTGGGACTTTAGGACCAGGCCGTTTTCATGCAGTCACTGGAATAGAACGCGGAGGTGCTCTTTGTTTTCTTCGTCTCTGTTATTTGTAACGTGAATGTCGTCCAGGTAGACGAAAACAAATGGGAGTCCGCGAGTAACCTCTTCCTGGAACTTTGAAAAATTTGCGGCACATTCTTCATGCTGTAAACCAAACAGACAAGCTCAAATAGCGCAAATGGAATAGTGATGGCTGTCTTCTGAGTGTCGCTGATTTGAACAGGAATTTGATCATACGCGTTATTTCAATCAATCCTGATGTATATTTTGTTTTTTGTGGGGCGAACGCCGAAGTCGTGTATGTGGGGAAGGGGATAGGGATTAGGAGTAGTGATGGCATTCTAAGCTCGGTAACCACCGGAAGACCGCCAGTCGCCACTGTCCTGTTTTGGAAAAATATGGAGCGGAGAAGACTAATTGCTGGAGGAAGAACGAATAACGCCGAGCTGAAGCATGTGTTCGCGGTAACCGCGGGCGGCTTCCAGCCTCTGCCCAGTGAGTCTTCCTGGCCGGAAGGCGACAGGGGGGCCAGTGGTGGTGACGTGTCGCGTCACCTTGTGTTTCACGGGCCTCGCATCATTTCGCGGCTTCGTGAGTTGCGGCACACAGAAAGTATCTAGTACGTTGAGACAAGCCGAAGCGTACGGATGCCAAATCAGGTGAGGTTATACTGCAGGCCAAGTACGTCGAGGGATCTGACTTTATCTTTTAGGCATCATTCGCGAACCCTCGCATCTAGGTTGAAATGAGTGAGGAAGTTCGCTCTCAGTCTGGCAAAGTTGACGTCGGCGATCACATGCACCAGTTTATGCAAGCGCTGGAATCCCATGTCTGGCTTTATAGACCGTAGCCAACAAGGTGCGATGGCAGTGTTGTTCATTGCGTAGAGCGTGGGCGTGGACTTGCCGCTTTGGCGATCTGCGGCCATGGCGTCAAGGACAGACAGCTCGGCTCCGGTGCCGACGAGGACGCGGGGGTCGGTGATTCGGTCGACTGCGAAGGATATGCCACTTGCGCGAGGGATGATGTCGCATGCCGCCCTTATACACTGGCCGATGTGTTTCTCGTCCATGAACAGAGACGGGCGCAGCGACTTGCTTGTTCGCAAAAGCGACGGTGGTACCAGCACAACTGCCGCGACGAGTCTGTAGGTGCACTACGAGACTATGAAGGTGAATGGTTACGCTGTAGTTGGTGCAGTGTTGCCGTCCATCATCAGCGTCTCCACAGCACTGCTAAGGTGGTCGACTGTTTCCTCCAGGCGCGAGAGTCGTTCTCCTGGCTCTGAGACTCTCGCAGCGGTGATAGGTAACTGTGCCGCAGACTGCCAGTCGCATGAGCGGTCAGCGACTGCAGCTAGCTGATCGAGAGTGGTCTTGTCGGAACTTGCCAGTACCATGCATGAAGAGTGTGGGATGCGTTGCAAGCACAGCTTGCTGCCCCTTGTTCGTGGAGTGCTCACCCAGTAAATGGCGCAATCAGTGCAGGAATTGTGACGGTCGTTGGTGAGAAGATGTTGAAGACTTCCTCGGTGAGAAGATGTTGGAGCTTACTCTGTTGCGATGTCTGAAGGTGCTGCAGGACCATGCGTTTCGGGTCGTCATATGCTCTGGCAGAAGGTGTACCCGCTAGCAAGTTGTCTATGGCACCGGCGATGTCGGAGGGTAGTGCGACGACGTCATGTAGGTACTTTGCTTTCTGTGAACTGATGCGCCGAAGTTGAAAATGGCCTCTACATATACAAACCAAGCTGTGGTATTCTTGAGCCAAAAGCTGGGAAGCTGAAGCTCTGCGGTGATGACAGAAGAAGTAATCGTGGCGTCATCTGTATGAGCAGGAGTAGGGGCAGCGTAGTCCATGGCTAGAGTTCAAAAAAAGCGCAAATGTATTGGGTCACCTCCTGCTGGGAGCTCGCTTCCGCGCAGCAAGGATTACATGACTTGAAAGCTTGAGAGCGGAGTGTCGACCATGGGTAACTGCCAATTCAAGCAACAGAACGCGTTCGGAGTTGAATCAGAGCGATATATTATGAGGAGCTTGTTTTTCTGGACATATTCTAGATGTATAATATAACGGTAGGTGAATGGGTACATGGTCTTACGTCTCCTTTGTTGGGTGCGTGAATTCTCAATTCTCTTTCAACGAGTGGCTCGTCACACCTGTAGGAAATGGCATATCATTAAATATAATGAATAACAAAACATTTGTTTAAGCAAGGCGTAGAGCCATATTTCTATTGCGTTGCCTTGGAAAGCCGCTAAGAAGTTGCTTTTCAACAGTTTGCAACATACTGGTCCATGATTCATGGTTTGCACATGAATCGATTTTCTGGCTGTAGCGCTGAAATAGAGCCGCGTATTTAAAATATTTGTGTCGTCGGAGTGGCAAATACTCGTGTCACAGGCATACTCGAAAAACCACTGCCAGTAGTGCACACTTTGCGACTTTCCTTCAAAAACATCCGGTTTAACAATAAATGCATCGATCTGATTTCTCTCCATTAAGCGTTTAGACCAAAGGTCTCATTACTTCATTCATTGCATAATGTGCCTTTACAGTTGTTCTATAACTTTCAACTACAGGCTCACCTTTCTGGCAGGCGTTCCCTCTTTGACGGTGCCACGCCGTAAGGGTTCCAAAACGAGTTCGCTCAGCGTCTGGAGCTGTATATTCACTGTCACTGATCCTGTTTGCACCAGCGCTTGGCGGCAGATTGCAGTTTTTGCAACACCACATTGATCAACGCGGTAGAACTAACTTCGAGAGGCACGTCCGCCACTGGCTCACCGTGGACTTGGTGTCGAGTGATAACGAAAGACACCGAAGACGCCTCGTCGACGAAAAGCGTCACCCGTATGTCTGATCATCAAAAACAGTCGGCTGCGCCAAAATGTAGCATTTCTAAATATAACGGCCGTAAAAAGACAATCCCAGGGAGACGGGTGTCATACGCCATTTCATTTTAAATTCTTCCTTTCTACATCTCTCCTAGCCCACTTCGTCTTCTTTCAAGCATCCAGCGCAGACCGCTTCAATACAATTGCGTTAATTGCATAGGACAGAAAGAGTGTACTTTTGAATAATCAGCCGTGTGTAGCTTCGTCAAATAGGTAATATTGAAATAGTGTTACATACACTTCCAGCATGCGTTTATGTTCAATTCCTCTAATGAATGTGCAACAAGCATCAGCAAACATGCCTGAAAAAACGTGCTGCTAGCATGTCAAGGAATTCTGGGGATGCCCGTGGAGAACTTCACGGCAATGCTCAGGCGTAACCTAATGCGTCACAAAGCGTAACACACATACACAAACACACACACACACACACACACACATACATACATATATATATATATATATATATATATATATATATATATATATATTAGTCCGAACATTGGTGGTGCCGTACAGCCGCGCTTTTGTAAGGAATGGGCGGTGAAGAAACGCAACAGGTGGAAAACGTTTCGCACCCTCCTGGCCGAGGGCACATTCACTGGAAGAGGCACTCAATTTAAGCCCTTAAGCGATTTATTACAACTGGCGTTGGAACAGTAATGGTAGAGGGAGAGTTATGAAGTCTGTTAGCATGCGCTGGTTCTTTAGATGCACCCAGGACCAAGAGTGATTGTGCGTGTGCATGTCTTAAGCGCGCGTGTGTATGTTTGTATGCGCGTGTGAACTCTTGTATGTGTGCGCGTGCGTGTGCCTCCCTGCATGCATTTGCAGGCGCAAAAGTGCGCGCATGCGATTGTGAGCATTCGTGGCGTGTGTTCATGCACGCATTTACGTGTACAGGCATGTGCACGCTGGAATTAGTGTACGCGTTAATGTACGCTCGTGCTTGAAGTGCATGCTTGCGCGTGTGTGAATGTGAACGTGTGCCACCTAGTGCGTTCATGTGTCAGCGTGCGTGCACGTGAACACGTGCACGCACGCTGCGTGTTTGTGCGCGCATGGTTGTCTGTGCGTTCCTGTTCTGTGTGTGTGTGCGAGGGAGAGAGTGTGTGAGCGAGGGAGTATTTGTGTGTATGCGGGCGTGCCTATCTGTGCGTGCGTATTGTGTGTGAGGTTCTGGTTATGCGTGTGTACATTTCTTTTCTAACAACCACTCCCGGTGATAAATTGTATTACTGTAAGTATTTATGCCCAGTTGAAAAACACAACAGGAAATTTTAACATTCTGTTGTATTTTGGGACGTTGTTTCTGTAGTTCTGTTGTCTGTAGTTCTGTTGCCTGTAGTTCTGTTGCCTGTAGTTCTGTTGCCTGTAGTTCTGTTGTCTGTAGTGTGACGTCCTGTAGTAGAAAGTTCTGTAGTTCTTGATCAATATTTAATTAATAATTGACAGAGACGTCCGTAAGATTATGTAAATTTGTTAGCACAAAAAAGAAAAACATAAAAGTAAAAAAAAATTAAAAAAAAAAACGTCCTTGCCTAGCATTCGAACATGCGACCTCTCGATTGCTAGCCCGGCATCTTACCACTGCACCAACCCTGACATGCTTTTCGAGTGTACGTTTTGGCCATGTGAATAGTACGACGTGCTGATGCGCTGATGTTTACATTTGCATTTTGAGAGCCAAGATCCGCTATCACTCCACCGCGTCAAGTGCCGCATCTCTAGAAGAGCAAGAGTGTTCGTACCATCGACAAGTACATCGTGCAGTGCTAGAACATCGATTTTGATGTACGATATCCATATTAAATAAGAAATTCAGAAATAGACAACGTTGACTTTTAGGGTTATTACTGCTAGTTTCGACAGTTGTCTCTCGTTCTTTACACTTTTGAGCGCGCATATAATTCGTGTGTTCAATGCAAAATAGCTACATAAACATTCGTGGATGAGAGTTCTTTCTGACAGCATACTGGCTTCTCACGGCAGCACTGTATCAGATTAATGAGACCCGAGCGAGACAGCTTTTCACGCAACTTTGTGGAACAACCGAAATCTTCTTTTCCGCTTCGCATAAGCTTGTGAAATATTCCTGGGAAATTAAATAATGTGTCAGTGTAACAGCACATGTAAGTCCACAGGCCTGTGTGCCACATCTTACCAAAAAAAAAAAAAACGGATACGCAGCCATTCCCGCAGATGGTATGATTTTGATCAGCGGCCGATTTTGACGAGGCCGGTAGGGCGTTGCTGGTGCCGCGTCGTCACGCCACGATTATAACTATTCGCCACGTCGACTTTAATACCGGTGTCGGTGCCATCGGTGTCAGCATTGCCGGCTTCAGAGAAGCGCGATTGAATACCGCGCAGGAGAAAAGTACAGTGTACACTACCGATGCAAAAACATACAATTTTAAAGGACCGCGACGGGAAGCGCTTCTGTTGCGACTTCGGAACTCTTGGCCGTCGCGACCGAATGTTTCTGCTGCGACGTCAGAATTGGTGTCGTAACGTCGGAGTCGCTGTCAGGATATAAAGCTGTTGTTCCGACTTAATAACTCTTGTTGTCGCGACAGAATGCTTCTGTTGCGAAATCAGAATTTTTGTCGTAACGTCAGAAATGTCTCCCAATTAAGAAATGTCAACAACTTCTGTCGTACAACAGAATTTCTGTAGTTGCGACAGGAATTCCTTTCGTCTTTTTCAACCGGGCACTACAGAAGCTTGTCGCATCACACAATTTCAGTGCACTTCTGTTGTCATCATTGGGTATATGTTGCGGCGATAGGTTTCCATTGTGGAACAGTTCTCTGTAGTACAACAGAAGTTTGTCCATTACTTCAGGAACACTTATGTTATGACAACTGGGGGCCTGTTGCAATGATAGGTTTCTGTCGTACAACAACATTTTTCTGTAGTACAACTGAAGTTGGTCGCATTACATCAGGAACACTTCTGTTGTGACAATTGGGGGCCTGTTGCCACAACAGGTTTCTGTAGTATTTCAACAGCTTTCTGTAGCACTACAGAAGTTTTTCGGGTTACTTCAGGAGCATTTCTGTTGGGACAACAGGGTGCCTGTAGTGATGACAAATTTTTTTGTAGTACTACAAAAATCTGTTGTAGAGCTTCAGCTTTCTGTTGTAACAACAGACATACGACAGACTGTACTTCTGTAGTAGCAACAACAAATGTCTGTTGTACATCAGAAAAGTCTGTCGCTCCATCAGGAATCTGTAGTTACTACAGAAAAATCCTGTTGTACAACAGAAATTTCTGTAGTACTGAACACAACTTCTGTTGTCATTTTCAACTGGGTGTGGACTTCATCTTCATCTGTACAAACTCATCATCAATCATCGGCTCGTGTTTTTTTTTGCATCGCCGCCATTTTTCCTTCTTGGAATAAAGCGTCGTCTCGACCGTGCTATTTCAAGTGGTGGAGGCGCTTTAAGATCCCTTCGACCTCAATCCACTTCCAGATCCCTCCTGGAGCTACGTACGGGATGCCGCTTACGCCAAGAGGCCGCCATGTCGCAAGACCAGACCGCAGCGTCCACCATCTCGGTTCAAGTGCCAGCCACCCCCAATCCTAGTCCTGCCGACAACCGGTATCGCGATCCTAAATTCTTCTCTGGCTTGCCGGGTGAGGACGTTGAAGACTGGCTCGACAACTACGACCGTGTCAGCGAATACAACAACTGGAACGAGACATCGAGGTTAAACAATGCACCATTTTACGTCTCTCAAGTAACCAAGACATGGTTCCTGAATCGCGAAAAAGAGGCTGCCTGAGCGCGTCCAGCATTATGGCGAGTCATATACCTCGTACATTGAGGACATCCTCGCGTTTGCCGCCGTGTCGACAGTGCCATGCTAGAAACTGACCGCGTGCGACACCTTCTTAAGGGGATAGGATCTTAATGCACTTTAATGGCTTTAGCGCACACACCGCTAAAAACCCTTCGACGGTGTCGGACGTCGTCTCCGTCTGTCACCATCTCGATGCCCTGCAATCAATCCGCTTCGAACCGGACTTTTCCATCCAACCCCTGGGAAACAGTATTGAGCTCCGGTCTATCATTCGAGCCATAATTCGTGAGGAATTGCAAGTGCATGGGTCACCCCCTTGCAGCAGCGCTCACGTCCCACCTGCTTCTACGGACCTGCGCGGCATTATTGACGAGGAATTGGCCTCACTGCAGACCTCCCACCAAAAGAACTCTTCTCCTTGCCCACAACCGGCTTCTTACGCCTGGTTACTGCAATGCCAGCCGACAGCTTTGATTGAAACGCGAGCTACTATATCTGTTATGCGTGCGAACCTGTGCTCTCGTCTGCGGACAGTGAAGATGCCTTATATTAGATCATCCCTGATTGGGGCTAATGGCGTAATCAGTCCACCATCAGCCCAATGTACGGCACGCGTCTTCATTGACGGTATCCGTCATCACATGAAGGGCGCGAATTTATTTCTGTGCACTCATGAACTAATTTTAGGCTGGGACATTCTCTCGTAAGCGACCGCTTTAATCTCTTGCCGTCATAGTGTAGTCCATATGACCGAGGCAGTTCATACCAGCGGGAGTGCCGATGAGCCAAGACTGCGCTCTCTCACTGCTACCGATTCTGTACTGCCTCCCGGCCACGAGCAAATCATAAGTCTCTCTTCTACGGACATTACCAATGGCGATGCGTTCATCACTCCTTACGGCCGCTGTCTTGCCCGTGGGATTGCCTTCGCTTCCTGTCTGGTGCAGTTCAAAGAAAGCTCTGCATTAATCATCGCTTTAAAGGCGACCACTGAGAATCCTCCTAATTCAAGGCTTCGCAGTGACCTGTTATGGGGATACCCAACCAGTCTAACTGCTTCCTCTTGCCGCCTCGCAAGCTCTTCCTCAACAGGGCAAATCTGCTTCATCTGCCATTGCTACAGTGTCCTCATCTGCCATTGCTACAGAATTCCTCATGAATGGCAGACTTTTGTTGCCATTCATCCTATCGACACCGATGGCCAGAATAGTGTACGCTGTCGTCCCTAGCGAGTTTCGTTGGCCGAACGCAAAATCATCGAGGAGAACGTCGCCGATATGCTGAAAAGAAACATCATGCGTCCCTCCGCCAGATCTTGGTCATCACCAGTCGTTTTATTGCAGAAGAAGGATGGATCGGTACGATTTTGTGTTGTCTACCGCGCGCTAAACAAGATCACCCGTAAGGATGTATATCTGATGCCCTGTGTCGAGGACACCCTTGATTATTTCCAAGGCGCGCAATACTTGCCCAGCCTTGATCTTCGTTCCAGATATTGACAAATTACAATGCACGAAGCGGACAGAAAAAAGACCTTACCAATGAATCCTTACCAATAAGCTCAACTTTCTCTCGTTCAAAGAAAAGACCGCCTTTTCTACTCTGCATGGTCTTTACGAGTTTAACGTAATGCCTTTCGGACTATTCAATGCTCCCGCCACATTGTACTTCGCTCCACTGTCCTTCGCAGCCTGAAGTGGAAAACGTGTCTATGTTACCTCGGCCACAACGTCCTGTCTTCCTCGACTTTCACTGACCATCTGCATCGCTTAGATGAAGTGCTCACAAGCCTTTCTAAAGCCGGACATCAACTAAACACTAGGAAGTGTCGTTTCGCTACACAACGATTAAAGTCCTCTCTCATCTCGTTAGCAAAGACGGCATCCAGCCCGACCCGCAGAAAATTTCCGCAGTGCTCAACTTTCCATGCCCACTTCGTGCAAAACAACTGCGCAGCTTCATTGGACTCGCCTCATACGTTCGACGTTTTATCTGGAACTTCGGCAGCATTGCCTCACCCCTTCACAAGCTCCTTGCTATATCCAGTTCCTTCGATTGGAATAATCATTTTGTGAAGCCGCGTTCCAAGAACTCAAGCGCGCACTAAGATTCCCGCCTGTTCTTTGTCGTCAGAAAATCTCCACGGTCAACATTTCACTGTTGTGACCCACCACCGTGCTCTATGTTGGGTGCCGACAATCAAAAACTTGTCTGGACGCCTTGGCCGCTGGATACTCCGACTACAAGCATATAATTTCGATGCCATATACAAGTCCAGAAGGAACAACCGAGATGCCGGCGCTCTTTCACGATGCCCGTTACCACCGTCACCGGAACACATCACATCACCTTGTCAAATTGGCCGCACGGAGGACGCATCGTCTATTGACCATGAACTGCGGATTGACCATTGACTAAGGACCACGGGATACTCTTAGTTTTTCTTAGTATATGGCTGCCACCCTACCTCATCCCTCGACGTTTCTTTCTTCTGTGGCCCCGTCAACATTTCACCATTCATTTGCGATGAGTTTGTGTCTCGTCTTGCCCAATGTCGTCGTCGCCCCCCAATGAAAACTGAAGCCAGTCAAGACGATCGCACACATCGGTACGACGCCTCTGACCGCGTCGTTTCTTGCCACCCTGGTGACGATGTGCTCCTATGTGCACCTGCATGAACACCCGCATTATGTGAGAAGCATGAGTCTCGATAATTTGGTCCCTACAAAGTCATAGAGCAGACCTCTCCGGTGAACTATCGCGTTACACCTATTGATGCCCCAACTGAGCAACGCTGCCGCGGAACAGAGATCGTGCACGTTTCCCGCCTAAAGCTCTTTCATCTCCGTTCCACTGTCTAATGTGTAACCAGGATGGCCGCTTCCGTCCACGGGCGAAATTAGTGTAAGCATTTATGCGGACTTTATCTTCATCTGTACAAACTCATTATCAATCAACGGCTCCTGTTCGCTTTTTTCATCGGGTACATTTTTTCTTCCTATGAAGCGTCGTCAATACCGTAGTATTTCAATACAGTATATTTAAACCTTTATGTAAATCAACAACACTAAAAATTACACTGCACTTAAAGGCTTTCTCTCTCTGAAAGTGAAACCCACTGAAAACAAAAGCGTCAGAGGCTTCAAGATGGCGGCCTCAGATTTCGTCATGATGGCACTATCATCGTCGGCACTGCCCAGATTTTACCTCCATTATCTTCCTTCCATCAGGCGCAGCGCGTTATCGTGCTACCGTCTACGCGCTTAATTTGCGCCATAATTGTGTGCTGCATTATTTCAGGGTTCATTACTGCATTACTTAAGGGTTCTGCTTAAATTGAGGATGACGCAACCGGCTATGGAAAGAATGGTGGGTGTTACGGTAAGGCATAAGAAGAGACCAGATTGGGTGAGGGAGCAAACGCGTGTTATTGACATCTTAGTTGAAATCAAGAAAAACAAATAGGCATGGGCAGGGGCCCTATAACGTGAAACTATTCCAATATGTTTCTATTCCAGTCTCCTTACGTCAAATTTGCGTAACCACCCATGCAAGCACCGGGCGGTCACCCGCAGAGTTGTCTGAACAGACCAGTCAAACGCTCTCCTCGCTCATTGGAGGTCACTTCTGTTTGCTTGAAAAACAAATAACGTTGCCTAAACTGAGAGGCTTGTCGTATTGAACTGGCTGACAAGAGGCGAGGAGAACGCTCAAGTGGAGAGGGATTCACTGGGGCAGAGCCAGTGCACTAAAAATCGATAACGGGATGAAGAGGGTGGTGCCGGCGCATGCGATTGGTCGGCTTTCCCTTACTTAGCTTGTGGTGACTGGTCGAAAATCATGGTGGCATGCAACGGAAGCTTAAGAATGACGCTAAAACTGACCCTCAGCAAAGAAGAGTTCGCAGAATGAGGTGGTAAACGTGCCGAAAGGGCTCGAAAACGTTACACGGCCACGCAAGAAGTTTCATTATACGCAAATACACCCATGCACTCCGGCAGGTGCGAGTAGCCAGCGTCTCAGCAATCGGCGGCAGCCATCTTTTATTCCTTTCAGAACGGGGCAGCTTGCGGCTATTCCGGAGAAAACTCAGTTTTGTTCGGCATATTAATGCATCTTTATCGCGACACGTCACTTTGACGCGGTGAGTTTGTGCGGTTTTGAGACGTCGCGTGACAGGCAGGTGAAGTGGGTGCAGCCCGAAAACGTTTTACCTATAACCGAGGGCTAATGGCGAAAAGGGGTCGAATCAGGAATAACTGTTTTCTGTTTTTTCTGTCAAATCATGCATAATCAGTGTGTACAGATCATATCAGATGGGGAGGTATCGCGGTTTTCTTGACGTTGCGTGACAGACTAGTGAAGTGGGCAAGGTCGAAAAAAGTTTTCGACCAATCGTGGAGGGCTGATAGCAGAATTAAAATAGAAAAGTTTGGAATAGTTTGCGTTATAGAGCCCGAGGGCATGTACTGAGGAGGGAAGACAACCGGTGGTCATTAAGAGTTGCGGACTCGATTGCAACAGAAGGGAGGCGCAGCAGGGGGCGCAGAAAGTAAGGTGCACGGATGAGATCAGGATGTTTGCAGTCACAACATGGCTACAATTAGCACAAGACCAGGGTAGCTGGATCAGTATGGCAGATGCCTTTGCCCTACAAAAGGCGTAGCCAGGCTGATTATGATAATGATGATGATGATATTGAAAATACAATCCGTGTCCCCGTAACCTATTGGTGAGAGGTGCCGGGTACCACGGCTGGAAACGGAGCGCCGCAGTGGACGTCACATACGCGGCTGCACCCTGAATGACTGTGAGCATTCGGGATCAAGGTCGTTGCCGTCGCATGCTACGTCGCGGTCAGCTTCGGTTGTCGTTGTGCAACCCATGGATCCTGGAACATTCTGCGGGACCGACCTTGACGAGTGGTGGCCATATACGAACGGATGAGTGGACCCAACAGATGGGAGCCTGCGATTATGCTAGCTAACCTGTTGTTCTACCTAACAGGCGCAGCAAAGGTATGGTTTCACAACCATGAAGAGGAGATGATTAGCTGACACCAACGCAAAGAGAAATTAACAAAGCTGTCTGGCAAACCAGCCAGCCGTAAAATTGCCACAAAGCAGGAACTGGTTTCCAATGCCCAATCGCCCACGGAGTCCTATGTGTCGTACATCCGGGCACTTTGTCGTAAAGCCGATCACGGCACGAGAGAAGCTGAGAAGGCCGGGGACGTGCCTAAAGGCATTGCTGACGACGCGTTTAATCTGCTCATGTGCAAGAACTGCTCTACCATTGATGCAATCACTAAAGAGTACCGACAATTCGAGCAGGCCAAAAGCCGACGCGTCTAGCAACCATTCGCCAGATTTCCCTATACTGCCGCAACACTCGACGTGCGTCGCCATCAGATGATGTGGTGCGAATCTTTATACGGGAACTGGATGCGATGGTACGCGCAGATTTCTGTTCGCGTAGCCCTGATGCTACCACATTTTCAGTTCCCCTCTTACAAGCCATCGTTACCCAGCAACTGGAAAACATTGGTTTATAATATGTGTGTGCGGTGGCCAATCCCAGAGCTAACGAACGCCCTTCTACTATTTTTGCTCCACCCCGACGCTTCTCAGCGCGTTATCGCAACCTCACGGAGTGGAGAACTGCGGACGACCAGACGATATGTTTCACATTTCACTTGTCGCCGCATTGGTCATGTCGCCCGATACTGTCGCAGCTCGTGGCCCTCAACAGCTCGCACGCCGACCAACCTGGGCCGTTTTGATCGAAATGCCCGCAATGTTTCGCCCATCGCCAAGTCTAACAGCACCGACAACTCTACTAGGAACACGTGGTACAGCCGCCCACCATCGCCGCGCGGACACCAGTCTCGCTCGCCGCAAGCAACTCGCCGATCTTCCGTTCGCCGCAGTCACGCCGCCTCTCGTCCCCTGCGGCTTTTGGCCGCACCCTTTCAGAAAACTAGGAAATGCAGCCCTCGCAGGTGGTCTGACTGCCGACTACTGCAGTAAATCCTCTGTCTGTGCCCAGAAGGAGAAGTATAATTGACGTTAAATTAGACGGCGTACCTGTCCTGTGATGAGTGGTAGCCTACGTAGACGTTTAAAAAAGGTTCTCGCTGCAGCAGCTGCCCGAGTGTTTCGTTTGGCTAACGGCCGTGTGCTGGTTGCTCTTGGAATGTGTACGGCGCGTTTAACCATAGCCTTCCACCCTACTTCAGCTCTCTTTGCTGTGATCGACAGTGAATTTCCCGGATTGGAATTTGTATCCATTTATTCTTCTCTCATCGACTGCGCGACCGGCGTTCTTCAATTAGAGCTGCCTCAACTCGCCGATGCTTCGAGCAAACCCACCGCACTTGTGCTCGCTTCAAGATGTGACCCGAGGCAGTTCCCTACGCAACTCTGACCACCCAACTACAGGTTTCTGACGGTGAGTATGTGCTTCATCCTATCATCGATGTGCTTTTGAACCGAAACGTTGTTGTTCCACATACGTTGGTCACAGTTACTAATAATGACGGAGCTAAATATTTCGCGTCCATCGATCTTCGATCCGGCTACAGGCCGAGTTCAGTTGATGAAATGGACAGCGAGAAGACGAGCTTCATCACGCCGGATTGTTTGCATCAGTTCGAATTCATGCCCTTTGGCCTATGCAGTGCTCCTGCGACATATTCAACGTATGACGGACACTTTTGTATGGCTGCAAATGGACCCCCTGTCTCTGTTACCTTGACGACGTTATTGTTTTTTCTTCTAAATTAGGCAGCCACCTTACCCGATGTCATTTTTGCGGTCTTCTAAAAAGCCGGCCTCCAACTGAACTCCTTCTATGTCCCGTGTTGCAAATGAGTACGCTCATGAAGTCAATGATCGCGCTAACATGGCACGTCAATTCACAGGATCTTGATTATTAGCCTTGCAGCATATACAAAAAAGAGCGTTATGACCGGTGCCATCGCGATGTTCAGTTCGTATCAGGTACTTGGGTGCTCCTTTGGTCAGCATGTCGTCTCTCGCTAGACGGGGCCTTATGAAGTCCTACGTCAAGTTAACGACGTAAATTACGATATTGCGCCACTACAGTTTGATGCATTCTCAAGTCCGACGCCTGCTGACGTCATCCACGTTTCGTGGCTGAATCCATACTTCGCTCGCAATTCTCCTACCATGCGCCGAGAGGGCACTTCAACACCCACGGGTCCTGTTACAGGAGGATGAAAGAAGAGAGGAAGGAGAAAATCCCGGGATGCTGGTTGTGGCGTGTTTTTGGTGGTCAGCCATCTCCACTACTCTGATTCATGTTGTGTATATACACAACATGAATTACTACATGAGTTACACAATGCAGAGTAATGTATATATCTACAATATAGACTAACAAAAAGGGTGAGAACAACAGAAGAAACGCCTTGATGTGATGACCATTCTGTGGATATTGTATTCAAAAGTGTTGCGACAGTTTATGTGCTGCTTCTTCTGTTACTAAATGCTGTAAAATAATTGAAAAATTTTCAAGAAACCGATTATGCCTAAAGAAAGGCAGAATATGACAATAATTGTATGGATATAATACATTTTTATCAGCGTTTTTAAAAGATGTGCACAAATCTAGCTTCGAACTATAAAGAGTTTTCCAGGTTGTTGATAGTTATTAACTGCTAAATGGTGGCATACCACAGATATTGGAGACTTAACTATTAGAATTCGCTTGTTACAGAACATTCCTGCTTCGGGGTCATTCATTGCTACTGGGTTTCGATTTCGACTTTGAAGAACGGCTTCTAGGGGATACGTCGGAAACCTACTTGAGAAACTCTTCGCAGAAATCCTAACCTGACTCTGCCATCAAATGAATGTTATAGAATTTCTATATTTACCTAAAGAATTTATGATCCTTCTGATTGGTTTTAATATGTGTATTCTTTTAAATGCATATGCCAGTTTTATACAGCCTTTGCAATTGAACCATTAGTGCAGTTATAGTAGGCGCAGGTATGTTTTAATATGCGTCCACCCCGAATATTCATTTTCTTCAGAAAGCTTTCACTTTATAGCTAACTCTCGTAAAATCTGAAATTAGATCGCACTTCTTAAAGGTGGTATTTTCTGCACGTTACACGCCGATACCTGGTTCAGCAGTTAATAAGTCTCGTGCCTATATCCTTTTTTGCGGAAACGCCTTATAAGAACCTTTCTTGGACTTTCCTGTTGTTCGTACAGAAGCCTTCAGCTAACATACTTGTAAGTTGCGAACTAACTTAGCCTAATGTCTTTGCCGGCAGCCCTGACCCTGACCCCGAAAACAAACATTTTTCTAAACTCATAATATCGGTCTCTATGTCCGCAAATTTCTTGGTCCCTACTTTTTCTCGTCGTACTTGCTCTGTGTTGAGCTATATTGCAAGAAAAACTAGACAAACAGCACTATTACTTTGGCAGGACAGTCTATTTTATAACAATACCTAGAAGAAACTCGGAGAAAACTAACCACAATGTAAAAACAAACATAATAAAAACAATAGCGTAGTTTCAAATATGTACCACGTAACCGACGTACAGGGGGAATCGATCTTATCCAAAGCATTTTGCAGGCACATGTCCACCCATCGTCGGTTGGCGTTCCGCAAAGCGATAGCAGATGAACCACTATGTGAAGTATGAGTAATGCGCAATGCCCAAGGAACAAAGTCAGCCATGTGCTTCAGACTATATTTACCCTCACATACTTGCCTTTAAAAGTTGAGCAAGTGGTCGGTTCACCACAGAGTGACCCACCATGGGCAGCTGCCTGTCTTTGTCCAGGAACAAATGCCCACCGGGCGTTGTCTTGAGTCTTTCCAGCCTGATCCCCCATAAGCTGTGCTTGATGTCATCCATTGGGATGCCGCACTCGGCGTAGTGCACAGCGGGAGCGAGCAGCTCGGAGAAATTCATCTGCGTAGTACAAACGAGTATTAGTCCAAAGCGGAATTATGACCACACACAACACATTCCTCTGCCTATGGAAAATGCTGCCAATGCAAAAAAATGTTGCAGTCATAAAAACTGCAGTCTTCGTCATTTTATATGAGCGTGGCTCCTAAATCAGTTGCATGATGGCGCTTTTCCGAATGATAATTGCAGCAGCCCTG
Source organism: Dermacentor albipictus (assembly GCF_038994185.2). Lineage (NCBI taxonomy): Eukaryota > Metazoa > Arthropoda > Arachnida > Ixodida > Ixodidae > Dermacentor > Dermacentor albipictus. The sequence goes on along the minus strand of NC_091828.1, from coordinate 29,983,204 downwards.
CCACGTTTCGTTTTATTCTCATGTGATAGATTACCGATTATCATCAACGCAGATAATCAGCTATCGACCTCCATACCAGGAGCTCTTTTTATCTGCCTAACTATGCTTTTACTTCTATAGGTCATCGGTTTACTCTTCGCAGTGACATTCTTGCCAGGTTTATTGAATCGGGTTGATAAATTGCAGGTGTCAAAAGCTCTTTTTAGAGATTCCACGCGTGATAGCTGGGCTCGAATTTTGTCCATGACACTGACTCTTTTTTTGAGTCGTTGTGGAGATGTAAGTGCCACAATTATCGGCGAATGACTTTACCGAAACAATGCAAACCAGAAACCGAAAGAGAAACCGAGAGAGAAGCGAGAAGTGGTGGCGTTCGCCGCATAGAAGTGATTCGCAATATTGCGTCGATGCCGCATTAGAGTTGATGCTGTAACCACTTACTGCTACATGCACTTTTCTTGAACCAAAGCAAGGTGATAATATTTCTGAAAGCAGCGCGCTTTGGTTGAACTAGATTTAAGTAAGGATCGCGGCATGGGTGCTGTTTTCAGTGGTGCTGACTGGTTTATGGGGATGGCTGAATACAACAGCGTTCCTGTGTTTTTACAAAATTAGAAGTTAAAAATTATTCGAAATCAAAATTCTTTCAGAATGTGCAAATACGAGAAATGTTGCAGTAAAGCTCTTACTTTTCAAGCACAAAATGCGCGAATTACATACCCCTAATGTGTTTTTAATTGGGAGTGAGTTGGATTCTAAAAACACGAATACCGGAAAGAACGCCAACACGAGGGTGGTGTAGGCATGTTCTACTTTTGTAAACTTTATCTATTGCTTGGCCGGGTAGAGGAAAGTGCACCATGCACTTCGGTCTTCAGCAGTGTTTAGCCCACTTCACTAAGGCATGGTATACATATATGAAATTATGGAACTATGATTAAGTGTCTGATAACCAGGACATATATGTATGGACATGTTCACAGGAACTGTACTTCATATTATGTGCCGAAATTCTGACGAACATCCCTACATTGCTTGTTAGCGATCTGTCATTGGTGTGCTGTTTTTGAAAATTATCCTCCTTCCGCACATAACGTATTGCCACAACGCATGGTCGAGCAACAAGACTTCATTCTAATTTGAAAAAAAGAAATGCCTAGTCGGTGGAAATCACTGCACAACTTCCTATTTTGTAAAAAAGCAGGACACTTTATCCTTCTATAATACCGTCACGCTTATGGTCCATACAGGGCCCTTTTTCAATTATTTATTCTTTCCGAAGAAGCGAACAAGCAGTAAATTGCATCTGCGCCAAGGAGTTGCATCGTGGCGCTGTACAATATCGTCAGGGTGCTTGGCGATGGGCATGCTCAAACCGTTGTGTATGACCCATACGTATGGTCCAGGGAAAACAGAGGGAAGGCGGGAAATGGAGATTCAAGACTATGAGCAAAACGAGAACAAGGTGACAGCAGGAGCCAACCTTTCGACAGGTGGGCTCAACTTCATTACTTTAAAATCACCGGTGTCACCAGACGGGGGACTGTAAATGAAGGCAAATGTGGATTTTTGGTTATTTATACTGTTGACTGGCTCAAGTTCAATTCAAACGTATTTGCATTTCACGACATTGACTTCAATGTCTGTGCGCCTGATGTATAAGAGTTCTTTTGATATTAAGAGTGCAGAGCCTCCATGAGGACCGCTGGTGCGGTGAGTGCATTCACAATGGTAATCATGGACATTGTGTAAATTCAGATCATCAGAGGAGCGCCACATTTGAGAAAGACACAAAACGGAAAAGTGATGCTTAAGGCAATGAATAAGTGCGTGAATATGATCAAAATTATGTTTAAGGCTGCATGCTATAAATTGAATCGCGAAAAAATTGTCACGATAAGCTAAGGCATTAACAATATCACTCCATGAAAAAACGTCTGTGGTGAATACGGTAATTATTACATCAACCTTATATGTTACGATTGACGTTTAACCGCCATACTAAATTATAATAACCAAATGAGGCGGGCAAGGCATGCTGTTAAGATAGACGTTTAAGCAGCATACTAAGATAGCGTAACCAAAGCTGACGGGCGAAATGAGCGCCCGCCTTGAAGAGAGTTGGCCCGACGCCATGGTGACATGCCCATAATGGCTGTCTCGTCGAGTCAACACAACCACCGTCCTTCGCGGAAGAATCGCTTCCACTCAAACGGAGATTTACCCCGACAAATGGACCATCACAAATGGGTCACTAATTGATCAAAGGAGACAGCGTTAGGACTTCTGTGGGAACAAATTCGACGTCATGTTCCCTGCTTGCCATGTCGTTGCCTCTAATGCGAGGACGTACGTGCAAGATTGGAGGCAGAGGCCAGCGGGACGATGCGACATCGTGGGCGAGATTTTTCGAACGGTTCAACGTTTTTGGTTAGCCGAGAAGAACACTTGATTTTCCCGACAAGAGGAAGGAGATAATTACGTGCATAAAAAGATGAATTGAGTGCTGTAGACGTGGGCTGAGACTTGTACGTGCGCTTTGACCCGTACGTATATTTAGTCACGTACGCGTGCTTTTAGTCTTGCTCGTAATAGAACTCCAGCTAGGGCATGCAAATGCTCACCGTGTAATTGCATAAATAAACCCTTTGTCTTTCCTTGGACGTCGCCCGGACCTCTCGATCGCCCTGCACCTAGCACATCACCAGACAGGAAAAATAAAGTCCGCCAGGATGCCCGAATAGCAACAGCATGTAAAAATTCAATGGTGCATGCCCACGTAAGGCAGATCCTTTAAGCGCACAGCAGAGTGAATCGAACGGCGCCTGCGTTCATCGAAATCACCAACTCTTCCCATACAACGCAGAGAACAGTATACGTTTGAATAAAAAACAAGCTTAAAACAAACAACCGAACCATCAAAAAACCATCGAATTCCCCCTCAACCAAAGTAGTGGTGGTTTGACAACACGTTCGCTGGACATCCAGCGGATAATGGTCGATAGGAGTTCATAAGTGTCGGCTCATCGTCGATAAAGTTGATAGCAACCGATGAGGGTTGATGAGGTCGGATCAAGCTCAATAACATTGATATTGACACCGGGCGGCGTGGATATGAGCGAGTGACGCAATGCTTACGCATACTTGGACAAATCCGAGAGGACTTTGCACGTGGTTTTCTTATCACAGCATTATGTTCAACAAATCAACTTCAGCTTTTTTCCCTGCTTAGTGCGAAAAAGCGAAGACTTTTCAGAGTGTGTACTATCTAGCGATTAGGTAGGAAAGAGGTTAACAGATGTCATCACACCGAAGAAAGTTACTCAAATGAAGAACTGGTAACTGGAATTTTCACAGGGATTCGTGAATAATCAGAATTTGAAACTTTCTTCGAAAACACAATGTGGCCATCATTTTACGATAGATCCGTTGAAGAAAACTGGCTCATGTTTAAAAATACACTGTGCGCATTAGTAGACAAGTATGTTCCGCTCGTTAATATAACTAACGATAAGTTGCACCCTTGGTTTACTAAAAAGCTTCATCGCATGAGGAACAAGAAGAAACGCTTGTATAATATCGCTAATCGAGATCGCACATCAGCAGCGTGGCAGAATTACAAAACGTACCTGAAATCGTACTGCTCAGCTTTAGGTGAAGCTAAAGATAAATATTTTTCTAATGATCTTCCTGAGCTGCTTAAGAACAATCCTGCCAAGTTTTGGAAAATAATAAAGCCTAACAACGAATCAGATGAATTGTCATTACATAACAGCAGCAATATTTCTATTCCAGCCAGTGAATGTTCGGAGGTCTTTAATTCATTCTTCAGCTCTGTATTTACACAAGAGAACACTTCAAATATACCTTTTGTTTCAGAATTAGGCTACCAATACATGGAACCTATTGAAGTCACTTTGGAGGGCCTCTCTTCTCTCATAAATAACCTTAAGATGTCTTCTTCATGTGGCATAGATGGTATAAACTCAAAGATTTTAAAGAATACCGTAGAAATATCTAGCAAAATTCTTTTTTACATATTCAGACAATCACTTGCGACAGGCCACCTTCCCGCAGATTGGAAGATGGCGAAAGTTATACCTGTATTTAAAAATGGCAACAGGAACTCCTGTGAGAATTATCATCCCATTTCATTGACATGCATTCCCTGCAAGTTGCTTGAACACATTATCGCTTCGCATATTTACAGACATCTTGAGACTAACAACTTCCTTTTTCATAATCAGCATGGCTTTAGGAAGGGCCTCTCGTGCGATACACAATTATTTGAATTTACAACAGACCTACACACTAACTTAAATTATAACTTACAAATTGATTGCTTGTTCCTTGATTTTTCGCAGGCATTCGACCGTGTAGCACATTGTCGCCTAATATCAAAACTCTCCGCACTTAAATTAGACTGTCTGACCTTGTCATGGCTCCGAAATTTCCTGTCTAATCGTCAGCAGTTTACTATTGCAAATAACTACTCTTCCTCCGTAACAGACGTTTCTTCTGGTGTACCACAGGGTAGCGTCCTCGGTCCCTTGCTTTTTCTAACATTTATTAACGACTTACCTCAAAATTTGTCCTCCACCATCAGAATATTCGCCGACGACTGCATAATTTATCGCCCAATTAAAAACTCAGATGATCATCTCATTCTTCAGCAAGACCTTCAACAAATCAATAACTGGTGCAATAAATGGCTAATGACATTAAATACCACAAAATGCAAAGTAATGTCTTTTACCCGGAAGTCGGCAACCTCACAGTATCCCTACCATATTAACAATTACACTGTTACAACAGCTACACAATATAAGTATCTAGGGGTTCTCTTCACATCAAATCTTTCTTGGACAGACCATATCACGTCCATTTCAGCTAATGCCTCCCAATCGTTGGGGTACTTGCGACGCAACTTAAGAAATGTTCCTTCAAATGTTCGCAAGCTAGCCTACCTAACTCTCGTTCGTCCCAAGCTCGAGTATGCATCTCCCATTTGGTCCCCTCACCAGAAATACCTAATTGAAACGCTAGAACGGATCCAGAATAGAGCAAGCCGCTTCATCATAAACGATTACAGCTACCAGTCTAGTGTTACACAAATAAAACTTAAACTTTCATTACAATCCTTGAGCACTCGCCGAGACATTGCCCTTTTAACACTGTTCCACAAATTCCTTCACTCCACTCGAACACCCGCATGCTTGAAACGACCCTACTCCACGTCACATAGGCTTCATAATCATTTCAGCTATGCCCGCCTTTACGGGTCTACAAAGGCATTCCATTGCTCTGCTCTTCCTCGTGCTATCAGAATATGGAATTCGCTCCCTGACAGCATTGCAAGCCAATCTAACTACGATTCATTCCGTGATGCCTTGACTGAATACATGACTAACGAAAAGTGAAGTTTTACGTATGTCGCACAATGCTTTCTATACTTGCACTATATTTACAGCTTATTTTTGCATTATGGCTGTTATGTCGCTATGTTTACCGTTTCGTTGGAATGTCGCGTCCGTAACTTTTCTGTCATTGTTTTTCATCATTACTGTTGTTATTAATTACATGACTTCACTGAAAAATCTGTGTGATTTATTCCATGTTATTATATTATGTTTTTTATGTTTCTTCTTTTCCCTAGTGAATCGTGATCTAAATAATTCTTTTTTCATCTCAGTTGTACTTTGGTTGTAGGTTGTAAACAAATACGGTTTATAGATGTCTTGTATTCAATGTATTTTCTATGTACTGCCCCCCTTACTCAATGCCTCACTTTGAGGCCTGTAAGGTATTTTTAAATAAATAAATAAATAAATGAGGTACAAAGAAAGGGTGGTACAGAATATTCTCATTGTTTTCTTCGGGATCCGAAAGTAAGCACAAGTGCACACCTTCGCACTTTTTATCTCTACCTTGTGCTTGTAACTGTTTACAGCGGTTTTCCAAGCTTCTCAACGAGGTTTAATCAGCTCAGGTAAATAGTGTGACGCTTTGACATATTGTCCAAAGCTTTGAACAAAGCATTGTGCAGTTCACATTGTCATTGTCATTGCCGGCAACAAAAACAGCTATTTGATGGGCCGCATCGGCGTTATGAGCGTCATCTTAAGCAGAGGCAGCGGAGGCAGTCAGAAGCAAGCAACGAAATTGTCACCACGTGATCACATATTGTGGCGCTCACGTGAGCAGCGTAAAAATCGTGTATAAGGACAGGCTTCCCTAATAAAATTGTGCAAATAAAGCGAACAATGTTGGACATCTCCGTATGCAAGGGGGCACCATCGGTAAATTTATATTCCACTAATATAGGTCAAATGGCGGACAACGTAATCTATGAGCTAAGATTTGACGAGCAACTGCTGTAATCGCTGCTGTCGTTGTCATTTGAATCTTGCCGTCCTTTATTGGAACAAGTACTCATCGTGATTTGAACGTCACAATGGAATATAGCCCGAGTGATAGCAAAAAACGAACAATGCATTTCAGCATACGTCGGCATAGTAAGAACAAACGTCGTCAGTTTACGAAATATAGACCCAATATAGAACTGAACACATTATACAGTACAAAGGGCCACACGTGGCAGGCCAACGTGCGTCTATGCGCGCTTGAGTTCAGTGAAGATAGCGTACACCACCTACCTACGAGTGATCGAACATTATTCTTGTAAGATGCTATGAAAATTTTAGTAGAATCGTCATAAAAACGTTTTATGAGAAAAAATAACCTTTTCCTTTCTTGGGTATGAAAGCCGTTTTCTTACAGCACGGCTTTTCTACGTCAGTAGCATTTACCTTCCACGAAACATATTTTAAGGCAGCAATAGCAAATTTTTCAGATTCCTTACGAATGCTGTGTGTTATTACGTACGCTCGCTAGTTCAGATCTTGTCAATGGCGCACGTGAGGCACCCACGCCATCGCTTTTATTTCTCCGTTTGGGAGCTCACTAGAGACTCCTGTTGGTAGCAGTATTTTTATTAGGTGTTTCTTCGCGAGAGAAATGCCCTTCGTTTCGCACGAGTATCTTTAAATATTGATGTGGAGTAGTTTAATTTTCACAATATAAAGAAGCACATCTGGGTAATGATAAAAGAAAATGTCTTGAGCTGAATTATTATTTGCGCGAATTAGGTTTTTGCAATAGAAGCTTAGCGCAAATAAAACCACGAACACAAGGGAGACAGACAAGGACAAGCGCTACTCACAACTGTTTATTGGAAAGGAAGGATGGTGCATATATATATATATATATATATCCTCTTGTCACGCATGGTTTTTGCAGATGCAGGTTTTTGCAGATGTATGCACCCGCAGCGGTTGCTTAGTGGCTGTGGTGTTCCGTTCCTAAGCAGGAGGTCGCGTCATCGAATCCCGGCCAGGGTGGCAGTATTTGGATGGGGGCGAAATGCGAAAACACCCGTGTACTTAGTGCACAATAAAGTGCACAATAAAGAAGGCCAGGTGGTCCAGAGTTCCGGAGTCCCCACTACGGCGTGCGTCATAATCAAATCGTGTTATTGGCACGTAAAGCCCAATAGTCTCTAAGATGTAGGCATATCAGAGCAACTGAAATGTTAAATTAGGCGGCGCAATATATGGCAATTCTTGGGGTCCGGCTTGTCACTGCCTAAAGTCTGACCAAGGCATCGCGAGTGTTTTACTACATCCTGAAAAATTGCTTCGCTATTGTCGAACGTTGACAAAAGCTCTTTGTGCATCTGAGCATAGATGCTTTATCATTATTTACCATAATAAACGCATGTTCTCGTATTCTGGATATGCTCTACGGGTGTCGGTTGCGCTCACGCCGTCCTGGTCATACGCCGCAACTTCTGGTTTGCGGTGTAAGCTGCACCGGTGAGCGCTCTCCTCGATAATTCATCAGCGATTTCGAATTGTACCTGCGCGCTGTCAAAGACGGCCGGATCATACGACCTATTCGTGGCTGGCTTTTCCTTCGCTGAAACGAAATCACCTCGCACACATATCTCTTTTATTTTCAACATTCCTTTAGTTACGCCACCTGCAGTCACTGACCATTTCTTTTTTGTCAAAATTTTGCTTTATGCTTTGACATTTGTCATATTGTGCTTTGTTTTGCCATTGCTTTGCTCCTTGTGGTCTTCCAGTGCAGAGATGCTGGCTTTTTGGCACGTAATCTTGAAGGCTTTTTGGTGGAGCGCATTCAACAAATGAGTGCATACAAGTGTGGGTTTGCCTTCCTCTTCTCCGCGTCAATGTAGTTAATGTGATCCCCCACAAATACTATTTTACATTTCTTTTAGGGTGTCCCCTCCTTCAGTAGTTGTAGGCAGGCGTTCAGCCTCTTTCAATTGCGGCAAGCCTGCTCCTTGGTTTCCCTTTCCTTTTTTTAGGTGCCTATATTTTCACACCAAATCATATTTTAATACAGGCCGCAGGGCAAGACGCCGCTTGTTTGATCCGGTTGACGCCTACTTTGCGATAAATCAATGCCGTTGAACAATCCTTACAGCATAGGTATAGCCTATGGCAGCTACCATAGGACTCTCATAAGTATATATGTACATACCTATGGATATCAATATATATATATATATATATATATATATATATATATATATATATATATATAAACGTCAGCATCCGCAAGTCTCAATGGCAAATATCTTGGCCACATAATCTAAGAAGCAATCAACCTCTCTGATCAATTTCAGAAATTCACCACACAGTAGCCACTTTGTGTAAATGTTGGACTTCGTGAACGTCCCCTGCAGACATACCTTCGGTGAACCGAAGCGGTTGACGATGTGGAACCAGGCCTTTGGTGCGCCTGGTACGGTCGCTTGTAAACCATACAATCGACGCTCACGTGTCGAATCACGGTGGCCTTTAGACTGCATGAGTTCCAGCGTCAGGGCGGCGGGGCTCCTCCCACTGTTCGATGTTTTTAGATGAGTCAGCACTACAGTAACTTATTACTCCTGCAGAACACGGTGCACCCATTGTACCACGCGATGGGTGCAATGGGTGCCAGCCTGTGGCATTTTGAATTCAAAGTAAAACATTCACATGTACAGCAAACAATTAAGCTTGCACCCACAACCTTAAGAATCACAGATGTCACAGCGCCACCTGCCAAATACTAAACCCTAATTTTACTGGGCGACTGGAGGGGACACACTGTCCTTAAATACTAATACCTATCAATACATGTGCTCAGCCGCAGTCTTTAAGAAATGAAGACGGAAAGTGGGGATAATTAAAAATATACGGCTCTATACATAATAGCTGAAGACCATAGTCTCGAAGGAAAAGCGGCAAACTCTTTGCAAGACATCAAAGGATATGACGAAACGAAGCGAAGCATTATGGGGTTGAACATGCTTGAAATATAAAGAGACCTCTCGAGGAAAGCAATTGTAATGCCTTATGTGTTATAACTAGTAGACGTATTCAAATCTGAAGTGCATTCTAGGCCATTCAATGCAATCACCACAAATAAACAAAAGTATGTGTGGAAACATTACAAATTCTCAGGCTGCAAGTCAGATGTTAGATGTTAGCAAAAAAACCTTAAAGCTTAAAAGTCATAACTGCAAGAAAATTGTAAGTGCAACGCAGTATTTTTTCTGTTGCAGCTCACAACTGATGAGTAATATGGATCAGATGATTCCAGCTCTGCCTTTCTGCAAATAAAATCTCCATTTTCTCTCTCTCTATCTCACTCTGATTGCTTTATGAACTCTTTAGTTTTCAATATATACATTCGCTAATGCAGTTGCAGTAGCGAGAGAGTCTGAATGTAGGCGAGGGCGACTGCTAAGGTATTCTCAAGAAAACTGATTTGGAAAGTTATGTTTGTCTGCTTTCAAAAGTATTATTCAAATCAAGACGACAAGCACTGAAAACTCCGTCTAGCAGTTGGGTTGCCGATGGCAAGAGTTAAGGGATATTTTGCAAAATAAGCTGAAAGAGTTGATTACTTTGCAATAATATATGTTAATATCCATTTTGTTAATGTTATATCTAATGGTTTCCCGCTGCAGTTAGTGGTAACAGGCCATAGAGGTCTTTCCTACGCTTCACGGGGAAAGGAACAGCGTGCATAGGACCGGTTTGACGATGAGATGGTAACATGTGGCACTGACAGCGCATATCATGAGTGAACTAACTTAGAAACGAAGTTGAACATTCTACGCCAGTAATGCTACTGGTATAAACGCTCGTAGGTTTAAAAAAAACGACAGCGTGAGCACACTGCGGATTGCTGTAAAAGCAGACATAGATTTCTGAACGGAAGGTTCTTGGAATGATGAAAATTTATATATGACTTCGTGGCATGTAAGTGCATCTGTAGAGAATCTGATTGCATACGGCGAAATGACAAGCCTGCCGGCGAAGCCAATGAGGTAGCGCGAGGTAAAGTCTATGAGCCGTCACGTCGCTGCTCTGAAGCTATGGTGCCGACATCAATCGAAATAAACGTGGGGCTATAAGTGGAAAGGCAATCAGTGGAGTCACACGGCAAACACGCTGTGACTCAATTCGGATGTGGTCAGTTTCTGGCTGGCATATGCGATCGCGCATTGAAGGAGTTAAGCAGGCCGTTGCGCAAGAACAGCCCCGATGCCTGTTTTGCGTATAATGTGTATCATTTGCTCGAGTGCCCACGGCCACTAAAATTTTACATCTTGTTTTCAACCAGCATCTGAATTGCGAGAGACGCAGGCAGTGGATAGTTCTACGCGTTCAGCATAAAACCAATTTTATCGAGCAGTTTTGAAGGTCGGAACGCGTTATCTGAGGTGGAGTTTGTATCTGCAGTGTTTCTACAATAGCTCTTGCACTGCGCCCTGAAGCGCAAGCAAAGTAGATTATGAAAAGTTTAACCAAGTGTGATCTAAGATAATCCACAAAGTAACACTACAAGTTCCTTTTTCTTTTAGGAAAGAAGGCAATTGTATTATAGTATATTGGCTTCTGCTTATTGAAGAAGAAAAGAAATAAGTAATGCAGATTTTCTCTAATAGAATGCAGCAAAAAAAATTCAGTTATATATTGCCGGGAGGCTCTACTACTATTGTGAACAGGTTTACAAGCCGGTGGCAGAAAGGTATTCCTTTCATAGAATATGGAGGCGAACGTTGGTAATAAATGTCACATTTCTTTTTCGCGATAATATAAGGCTTCGGAAATGTTGCAGTTACGATTAAGAGACATTCGCCTGTACAATATTCATGATATATTTACACGACCTATCAATAAGTACAAATAATATACACCATAAAATGTACTCCCCATTTCTACTTTTAAAACACCGTTTAATAGAATTAACTTTCGCAACCAGTAATTAAAGAGCTCCTTATGCTCAAAGCAGCGCACGAGATAGCCACTTGAGTGCTAAACACTGGCATGATGCGCATAAACTAATCCATAGGGGCGAGCCGGTATTCAACAACGTTGCTATAATTTCCCAAGAACGAATGAAATGGGAAAAAAAAGCAGTTCCCAGGTTGTGTGCATTGAGCGCGATTACTTCTACTAACTCGAGAAAAAGCAAACGCAATAGAGGGACACATGGGGAGTAGGAGTTAACGTATCATCGAATTTCGCATTGGTGGCCACGAGCCACGAAGTAGCATTGAAAGTAGGCCGCTGTTTCTAAAGTTCCGTACGCACTTGGAAGTACCAACGGCTCTTTTTTTATATCTCTGGGAGGTACGATTTCGATAAGCGCGCGCGTATAGTACCTGAAATATATGTGCAGCATAACGGCGTGTGCTGGATAAACTTAATCCCGCGTGCATTCTCGTCCTCTCGTTAAATGTTCTTGAATGGGGGAACAAAGTGGCAATAGTAATTTTCACGCGTTTCAGAAATATTGCAGAACACATCCCATTTTTATGTCGAACCATGAGACGCGTTCTTAGCTTAAGATAATGGCGTATTAAAGTATTACACATGTAATGAAAATTGTGCAGGTATGTTCATTTGTATTTCACAACATGTTTATAATTTTGGGTTGTCTGCTTTTCTTTAGTTCTTCATTTTTCCTCAGCTGTGTAGATCTTCCGAGGGGGTGCCATTCTGAACTAAGAGAAGAGATCTTCTGCGGGTTCTTCTTTTATGTGTGTCACAATGTTTACATATATCTGAGGGGTTACGAGCCAAGAGTACAATCTTCCAATCATGGGCGATGTGCAACTGCAGTCGCTAACGCAAAGACACACAATGCTGACAGCTTCGTCCGGTTTAAATCGCTTCCTGCCAGTGAGCGCGCATAAAAATATCCCCTCCGTCAAAAGAACTCACGTAGCGCGCAACCTTTTCCAAGCGCAGCAGTCGATCCGGATTTATTGGATAAGTTCCGTAGAGCTAGAGGTGGGGAAAATGTGCAGCGTGCGCTTTTCGATGTAGTAATCACGTTCTCGAAAACCAGGTGCAGTTCGGAAACCGAAATCGGCATGCTACGGCTCAAGAACGCAGTGCTCGTCATTTCCACACGTTGAAATCGCTGGCTGTTATGCGCTTGCAACATAAATTATGCGGGTAAGGAACGTATGTAGCGCGCGAACTAACGTCACACGTCATAGCTGAATGGGGCTAAGTAGATGCCTATGAATGTTTACGATACAAAGAAGATGCAAGAAATGTGTCTTGAACGGAGTCCTCTTGCAGCATTCCAATACCTGTCAGACGCTTTTAGAAACGGAAACAAAACAGCCATGGAATTTGTCTTTATCGGTGATTCATTTTTAGTTTAGAAGAGAAACTATGAGCATAGGCAAGCTTGACGGTGGAGTCATCAAGAAGCCGTGCGCGCAGGCAGGTGTAGAAGAATGACGAGCCCGACCTGGCACCTTAAAGCATCGGACTTTCCCCAACAGAGCAGCATATAGAATAAGCTATTCCAAACGTGTAACCAAAACCGGTGGAACACCCAATGTTGCTAAAGCAGACAAGTTATTAGGTTTCACGCTTTCCCGTAGTCTCAAGAATGGCTTAGCGCATATTTATGCATTTTTTTGCTGCTCTTTGATGTAGTGACGTAAACGCTAATATAACCGCTGCTAGAGCACGAAATGGCTATGATGAATCGGCTGTGTTCCCCCGTTGTGCATAATCCGCACTGGTTCCCAAACTTTATTCAGTGGCATGAGAAATTAGCTGCACAAGAAAAGGCGGTTTAAGATGAACTACGGCAGTATGCCCACCTGTCTCCGCCACTCACCTTCCGTCCACGCAGTGCATGCGTTTTTCGTGAGAGTCATAGTACATGGCGAAACAGTCGCCTCCAAGGCCAGAGCTGTCGGGCTGCATGACCTGCATGCAGGCAGCCATGGCAACGGCGGCATCTGCAGCATTTCCTCCACAGCGCAGCACATCTGCAGGTTTTAAACATATAAAAAGAAGCAGCGTTGTTAGTGGATGTGCGGTGTGTGAGTTCAGGTGTCTATGGATGATCGCGCTTCACTTTCAATATACTGCTCACATGTTCCAGTTCATCTGTGGCGTTCGTGATGCGTAGAAAATACGGTGTATTCGCCCATTATCAAGTTTGGTTCACAGCATAGCACTTAAATATAGTCCCTATTATTATGCGTGTCCTATAGTGTAATAGGCTCCTATTTAAATATTTATGACAGCGTTTTTTACCATTTGCAGTCTTATACTTGTAAATGAAAATGTGTGGTTATGAAACATAATATATTGTTTACATTTCGGTTGTGACCAGTCAGTCAGTCAGTCAAGAACTTTATTGAGGTCCTGAGGGGTCTAAGCCGTTGGAGAACGCACGCGGCGAGCTCCTTGGGCCGAAACCGTAGGCGACGCCCAAGTCGGGACGGGAACGTGGTGACGGTCCGCCAGTTCTTGGGCCCTCTGGACGGCCTTGAATTGCAGTTTGAGGTCCGGGCTTTTGAGGGCTTCTTCCCATTCGGGCTCACTGGAGAGAGGGCCCTCTGGTAACGCGGTACATTGCCAAAGCATGTGCGAGAGTGAGCAGTAGGGTTCTGGGCAGTCTGGGCAATTTGCCGGGATTTCTGAATTGTAGTGGCTTAATAGGCCTCGTGACGGATACGAGTCCGTTTGCAGCATTCGAAACGCGGCCGCCTGCGCGCGCTCGAGTTTGGCGTGCGGGAGCGGGTATTTCATTCTGCCTTTCCGATAGTGTGAGGTGATTTCTTGGTATGTGAGTAGCGGGTCATTAAACTGAATGTCCAGCCCCTCGGAGGCCGTGGGACCGTCGCGGCGGGCAAGTTCTCGCGCACGGTCATGGGCCGTTTCATTGAGGTTGGGTTTTTGCGGGTGGATGTCTTTCCCCATGTGAGCGGGGAACCAGGAGAGGCACCGTTTGCACTCGTTTGAGCTCGCTAGTAATATATGCGCTACCTCTTTCGGTACATTGGCGCTTTCGTAAGCCCGAATTGCAGCACGCGAATCCGTGAGGACATGGGTAAATGTGGGGTCTGCCATGGCGATGGCTACGGCTATCTGTTCGGCTTTAGCGCTGGTGGTCGATTTAACCGATGCCGATGACCGTAACGTTCCATTGCCGTCCACAACTGCTATCGCGAAAGTTGATGTATTGCCGTACTGGGCTGCGTCAACAAATGCGGTGGCTTCACGATCCGCGTCTGTGCGGTCGAGAATCGCGCGGGCGCGGGCCCGACGCCTACCCACGTTGTATAGTGGGTGGACGTTTCTGGGAAACGGTGAGACTCTGTAGTTGTCTCTAATTTCACTCGGTAGGGTAACAGCGTGCTCGAGATAGGGAGATGGGGAGACATTAGCTTCGCTTAGAATTAGTCTACCGGCTTTGGACGAGGATAGGCGGAGTATTTGCGCCATAGTCTGAGCCTCGATCACTTCGTCGATGTTGTTGTGCATGCCTAGCTGATCAACCTTTGCTGTACTTGCTCTTTGTGGAATGCCCAAGACCTGTTTGATGCTCTTGCGCATGAGTGTGTTTAGTTTCGTCTTTTCTGTTTTCGTCCAGTTGTGGGCAGAGGCGACGTAATTAATATGGCTCATAAGGAATGCGTGGTATACGCGCAGAAGGTTATCTTCGCAGAGACCCTTCCTGCGCCCTGAGACTCTGTGGATGAGTCTGATCATATTTTCGGTTTTGGCGGTTAAGTGCTTGATCGAGTGTGCGTGGCATCCGGTGGCTTCGATTAGGAGCCCAAGAATGCGTATGTGTTGTGACCACGAATTTTTTTGTATATAGAAATTGAAATGCTTGTGCTTATAGAACTCAGAAGGCAAATTCTTACAGTTTTGCAGGTACCCACTACGGATGACGTTAACATCGAACGCGGAAATGTGGATGGACGCATGCAAGCTCCGCACTACGGACCACCCACTCAAGTGATGCCACTGTTTAAGATGGCCGTAAATAATTAAAGTATACGCTAGATATTCTTGTAAAAGTACCATTTATTGTCCTTTGAGGGCCAGGGAGCCCAATTTCACCCCTACTGACAAATGCTAGCGAATGCACCATATAAATGTGCAGCACGTCGTCATGGAGCAGGAGCAGGTGAACTGCGGAGCGAACCAAACGTGTTGGGAATCAGTTCGAGAACTGTTCTAAACATGTGCATAGTGGAACCAGAAAGAAACCGTAATGAAGTCTGAGTGCATTGAACTCGTACTGAACGGAACTACTGCTTTTATTTTCGGCTCAACACCCAGTTGCGAACTTGCTGTTTCTTAAAGGATGATTCAGTCTTAACCGACAACCCGTGAACATATCCACATTGCTATATCTATTCTTGTAGCGATATCATCTGTGCGCTAGGTTTATCAGGGGGTGCAGATATATAATCGCTGTCATGGAGCCCTTGATCATCTTTGCAAAAGTGCCTTCAAGTTCACTATTGCGATGAAAGTACATGCTAGATGTATAGCAGGTGAAGCCATCGTTTTTAGCGAAGAGTGAAAGCACTGACGATGAGTACTGCGACACTTTTTTTGTGCACAGCTGCTCCAAGATTTCCGTGGCGAACAACCAAAAGTGTGTACCCGTTTGCGGACATAAGCTACCCCAGCCGTGCATGTTTTGGAGATGTCAAAACTAAACTAGGGCGATAAGCCGCCGCTCCCTGGTAACATAATGTAGATTCATTGCAATTCCTTCCCATGGCCGTTTTGGCATTACGTTTGCCGAGAAGTGCGGAAAAATGCTCGCACTTTTTTGAAAAGTCTGCTTCCACTTCGGTAACATTAGGCGCCGTAATGTTCAAGGCGTTGGAAGTCGAACCATGAACCATTTTATGAAAGTAAACGACGCTACAAACACCTGAATTTTTGCCTCTACATCTGTTTAGCTAACCTGAAAGATGAACAATTTAGCCTGTGTAAAGCTGCACAATCTAGTCGACGCCGTCATATGCGTTTCCGAATGGCTTGTCAACAATGCGATATAATCTAAGAGCGTAAATACGACACATTTATTTACGCGGCTGGAGATAGAGCACATACAATGTGCGCAACGTTTCATCACTGTATACAAAGCTCACAACTTCCCAACGACACAGAATCCCAACTTTAGTTAATCCACACAGGCGCCTCAAATTTCTTATGCCGGACGTGTCGTGCAAGGAGGCATATCTGGAAGCACGGCGTCAAAAACGGGAAACTCATCCTGTTCCAATGAAGCTGTCAGCCTCTGGTTGGTCGGGATTTTCGCGCAGTCGACCTGGCAAAAAACAAAAAGAGCTTTCAGCGACTGAAGCGAAAATTGCTTACATTCTCTGGAATCATGCCTCCAACACACAGCCCAATATTTGTTCCAATAAAGAACAAGCATCCAAACAATATATTTGATGATAAGGCGTTCCTGCTAACAATGCGAAGCAAATAGTGCTCCCCGCCTACGTTTTTTTGTAAACATTACGATTACGCAAGCTGCCGTGGAGACGGCAGCTTGCTACGTGAGAAGTGACGTCACTAACCTTTCATATAAAAATTAATATATCTAGCAAGTGATTTCATTGATGCAGTGCCGCGGTGGGTGGGCAACATATAGCTACGACCCCCGAGGAGCAGAAGGAATACGAGGAGCGGGTAAGGGAAACGCCAATACGACCAGCGCAAGCATGCTTCTGCTGATTGTATCCACTTTCACAAGGCCGGGATGGCGAGTCAATTTTTTCCTGAGCCCATAGTGGTCGGCACTACAGTATATTCTAGAACGAGCTGGGTGCTCAAAGCAAATCCCTTTTTAGCGTCGTTTACACAATTGTGTAACCCAACATAGTGCTTCAACGGCAAAAGATTTGATGAAAATCAAAAGGTTGAGGATATGTCACAGCTATGTTGAAACAATTTTCATTAGAACTGTGATCCATGTTTGAAGAATATTGCGAGACATTTTAGAGAATGTGCATTGGAGGTGGACGTCTAGTTTGATTTTCGTATTAACTAGTCATTCTAGTGTGTGCACTTTGTTGCAGGAAAAATGTTTTACACACGGCAAAAGTTGAAATTGAGTGGATGGGGAAAATATACTGAACATGAAATAGCTGATGTTACTATTATTGTTACTGTTGCTACTGCTGCATCTGCTCTTGTCTAGCAGGCCACGTCAGCAGATGAGTCAGAGTGCGTATATTCATTGAAGGAGTGCGGAAACGAGAAAAGGGGAAGACAGACTCATTGGCACCTTTCTATCGTGCCACATGCGCAAAATGTCCTCTGGGGCTCCCTGAGCGTCGTCACAGTACCATCTGGACTGTTTAATTATCCGCCACCTGTAGTGCAAAGACAGCAGCGCTTGCCTTTCTACTAAGGTACAACAGACCAGAGAGAGGTAGATTGATTGGCAGGGAAGAGGTAGAGGGAGGAGGCAGAAAATGGCTCGAGCCTACGTAGCCACCAAACGAGGGAATGACAGATTTGGCGCTCTTTGCTCGCCATTCCAGTACACAGGGATCGTAAGAGAGAGCAAATGCGACGTTAGGAGAGGAAACGCGAGCAGTTGCAGACAAAACAGATGAACTTAAGTTCAAGCTACGGTACGGTACGTTTCTGCCATTTCTGAAAAATCAACATCATACCAATTTCTCAAGCCTACAACTGAAGCCGTCGTGCAGACACAAAGCCACACGACTTAGGAACAATACCTAAAATGTCGCATATCAAATCAACACTTGTGTGCCCGCCAGCGAAACTTATTACTCGAGGCTGCGGCTTCAATTCGAACCGCAGGAGCCGCATTTCTACGAGCGCGAAATAAAAAAAGTGCTCGTGTACATAGATGTGGATGCTCGTCAAAGAATCGTAGTGGGTCAAAATTAATCCCGAGTACTCCACTACGATGTGCCTCATATTCTGATTTTAATTTCGGCACGTAGAAACCCATAATTCAAGTAAACTTTAAGACTCCTGCTACGATGAGATTTGCCGGGTGAGGTAATGACGAAGCTAACCTGCACGGTGGTTGTGAACAATGGCGCACGATAACGGCTCAATCATACAAGTCACCCTGTGTCTTCTGTGTGCTACGCAGATGAACAGCCGCGGTGCGCAGTATCAAGTGACCTCTATCGTATTGGAATAAACGCCGAAGAAATGAAAGAATCTCCGTAAACATCCCCGCCAATTGTCGTCAAATCAAGGAGCTCAGAAATTTTTGCTTACATTTATTCCCAAGTGCGTGGGATCTGCATACGTTTTGTATTTGTGATTTAGTATATAACTTTTGCATTCTGTAAACTTGATAACACTCACTTAGGAATTGACAATTTGAATTCGTTGTGCCGAGGTAGGTCGTTTATGATACTGAGGACGTAAAAATGTGGTGGAACTTAATATTTATGGGCATTATTATTCTTTACCTGATCTAGATAGGGACTTCCTTTTTCTCTCATTATGTTGGCACCTCAATCATTTATTTTTTATTATATTTGTTCGAGATCATTGCAAAAGGTGCAAATAAAGATATTTTAATTTCGTTATGGGTTATAAGAGGAACAGCAGGGTATAAAATTATTATTTCACCTTTCCTTCATCAACTAGTGAAAAATATGAATGCTATGGAAAGTATAAAACGAAATGAAATAAACTTTTTTTTTCACGCTCACTGCAAGGCGAAGCAATTCCGCTGGGATTGCTTAATTTTGATATCCATCGGCCGACTCAATATACTTCGTTCAGCTTTTCCAACACTTTCGATATCCAATGTCTTCCAATGACTTCTAAAGCTTCCAATATGAAATCGTGCAAAATTTCCAACCAATTCCAATTTCCAATTTTTCCAACCGTGAAAAATTAGGAGCACCTACAAGAATGAATGCTCCCCAGCCTGCCGACAAGAAGAAAAAGCTGGCTCTAATTCAATATGTACATAGGATATCACACAGCCTCAGGAAAGTAGCAGGCAGGTTTGGTGTAAAGGTTGCTTTTTCTGCCCCTAACAAGATGATCAAAACTTGCAGTAAGATTGATAGGAAATCGACCCAGGCTGCCGCCACTCATGCTAGGAAAGGCTCCACTGTTAAGCATACGTCCCACCTTGTGCACTGAAGAATGGTAGTTGTTTACGAGCTTCCATTTTCCTGCGGTAATGTCTATATCGGCCATACATGTCTTTGCTTTAAGATTAGATTGTATGAGCATAGGCGCTTGCTAACGCGTAATGCCTACTCACATGTCGCGCGGGATTCCTCTGATCATCGGTGCACTCCAATCTATGAAAACACCACAATACTTTCCGCGCATAGAAATCAGACTACGAGGGAGATTATTGAGGCATACTGTATCAGGAACAAAGGGTAGCGTTGTGTAAGCATGCCATATTTAATTTGTATACAAGTGCATTTGAATTTTTCAGATGCCTCATAGTGTAGCATTATATTGCAGCATTTTGCGTTTTGCCTGTGCACTGATAATGACGCCGTCGATGTGAGAGGACCTGGCTATGGGTTTTAGAACACTAGTTTGTGTATGCCTTCGAAATAAAGTCGGTTGTGAGTTCAGTGCTGTCCTGTGTGTTCCTTCCTCCTGTCTTCGTCATATTGCACTGCCTCTTCAAGATGTTCAACCAGTACCAAGTCGCCCAAATGTCGATCCTTCTATACTTGAATTATTTGGGACGCGCACACTACCGTAAACATTAGAGCGCTTGCAAAAATTCAGCGGAAGGCTTTGTGATTTATTTTCATTTCATGCGGCCACCAGCATCTTGCCAATTACGGAATCTAGCCAAGTTTCCTCATTACAATCCTGCTGCGAAAATGAGCTTTTGAAGTTTCTGTGTTCCCTATTTAATCCGAAGCTCTCGCTCGACCCAGCCCCGCACTTATCCCCATTTGCTACCCAGCGCACTCGGCATACGCACCCGCTTTCTGTAACTCCTTATTTTGCTAGAACAATCATATTTAGATTAATAGTCTTACCACAAACAAATAACGACTGGAATAATCTGTCATCTGACTGCCTATTATTTTTGTTTAATTTGAATTATTTGTCTTTGCAGTACATTTGATAATGTTACTGTGTTTGTATCCGCATTTTCCCACTGTATTTCTTAGCGTTTACGTCAATTTTTTTTATTTTGAAAGTGGCTATTTCTTTTATGATCTTTTAGTCGTTCATTGATGTGTTTTGTTGTTTATGAGGTTGTGTTTTCGCCCCTCCTTCGTGGGACACATGGCTTGCAGTATTTCTGTAAATATTATAAAGAAACAATAATGCATGCTTCCTTTGGCTGTACAAATTTTAAGAAATATCCCATGGTACATGGAATTATTACAAATCTTGATCTAAGCTATTCAAAAAAATGAAAAAATATTTTAATTACGCTGTTATTAAAAATTAAATGCCCAATTGAATAATAACATAAATATGGCAAATATTGTTGATATATTACTTGGAGGCACATACAAGAAGAGTCTCTTGGGCTAATCTCAACACCTAACAGGTCATGGTCAAGGCACATTGAATACACCTGCAATAAAGCACCAAAGAAAATAGGGTATATAAATTCTACATTCTGAAAAGCTCCTTGTGAAACAAAATTGTTATAAAAAAATCACTCATCCGACCTATTCTCGAATGTCGTTGCCCACTCTGGAACCCTTATAAATGATCTGACATTACCACTCTCAAATCAGTTAAAAAGAAAGCAATCTGGTTCATATACCGCTTTTATGACTTGAACTTCTCACCCTCATTTCTCCTTTTTGAACTATCTCTACAACCTCTGTCCGAGTGGCGTGATCGTCAATGCCTTACATTGTTGCATAACCTCATTAACACCCTACGCTAGTCATTAAAAAACAACAATCTTCCTCCTGATAAATGTAACCCTACTAGGCATTGCCACAAATATAACCTTGTACTTTTGAACCGCGTACTAACATATTTAAGCATAGTTTCTTTCCTGATACAATTAAAAAAATGCAAGTTACTTCCAGGTGAAACTAAGTCACTATCTTCAGAGGAATATTTGTATAAGTTAACTTGAATCATGCGCCGTTTATTACTACTGATTGCATCTTTTGTTTTGTATTATCATGATTCCTACGGTGTTGTAGTTTATTTGTGCAGGAAGATGTTTTGTTGTTATACGAAATATATAAACCAACTCATGCGATAGCCCAATTGGGCTGCACCATGTGTAAATAAATAAATAAATAAATTAATTAATTAATTAATAAATATGTAAGTCTACGAATTAGAGTCGGTAAGTTAGCAACCTTGGATTGAATTATCAGAAATGTACGAGTTATGGATATAAATTTTGAGTGTCAGACGAAGTGAATTGCCGTTCCAATTTCTTTTTTACGTAAAAGTTTGAAGCGCAAAAGCGACTGGAATACCAATCGATTTCTTCACACACGTTGAGCAAGAATACCTCGAAACTGACACAGCCCCGAGAACCTGTTTCGAGTGGTAGGCCTGCGAACACACTAGCTGCAATTCGTGGACTGAAATATGTGCCGTAATATAACTCTATAAAAATTACTTAGCGTATTAATGCTTTTTATCAGCTGAAGCACTTTGATTTGTCGTAGAAGTAACAGCCGTCCCATTGAGTAATTTACAGCAAGGGTGAGAACTGTGCGGTGTACCACAGGCGTTATCTTTATTATATATGTTTTAAAAATATTCTGCAGCTATAGAAACACCCTGTATAGCATAAGTGTTGCATATGGTAGAATGAAGTTGTAACGATCAACACGACGACGGCAGCGAAAATTTGCGAGGATTGTATATATACATATTATGTATACATATATATATATATATATATATATATATATATATATATATATATATATATATATATATATATATATATATATATATATATATATATATATATATATATATATATATATATATATTGGGTGGGTTTGTCTGCCAAGATTAAGCCGTCGAAACATTTTCCGCCAAATCCGGATAAATGTGAACCGTGCTGTGCAGAGGCCGAGTGTATTCGATAGGCCTCTACAGGAGAAACTGAAGGGTATCGCACGGATTATGGATCGACGTGCTGCAGCAGAACCTCAAGTGACTTCCCACTGACACCTCAGAAATCAGGCGCTAGCTCACTACACAGAGCTGCACGGGGTTTTTCCTTGCTGGGCGAACTTCTTATTCGGTGGTCTAACAGTTAAAATAAGTGCAAATTTCCTTCATTTTATCTTGGAGTGTGCGACGCCTTGGGCATGGAAGGTTGGTAGGTTGGTTTGCATATTGTGCGCCGAGTTCCGTCATGAAGTGGAAATAACTTTGTATGCCTCTGTGCAAAACAACTACTTCTTAGGAAACAATCCCCTTTTAATTTCGCGGAAAGTCCTCGTAACACTTACCCAAGCCAGCTACGCTCACCAGCATTTCATCGCTGACAACTGCCGCCTTTGGCGCTATTACGGAAAACCTCCTGGACAGTCGTCTGACGCTCATGTTGAAGAGAGAGGCCATCGCCCAAGTTTCCAAAGCAACGTAAAGCGGATGCATACGGGGAAGGCAGGTGCATACGCCCTTTACAATTCTTCCAACTGTGCAGGTTCGCTTATCCTAGCGGCCGTTGGTTGCGCAGAGCAGCTGGCGGTGAAGCCGCCAAAAGCGTGACTCGTCAACTGAAAAACAGAAATATTCGCCAGGTGCTGTTATTCTTTTATTTCCGGAGTGCATTAGCGCATTAATAATATTTTTCGACAATGAATGATTCGCGTACAATACAGTGTAATGCAACACACAGCAAAGGTTAAAGCAGGTGAACGGTTCAAATGATAATGATGTGCTGTAAAGTGCGTTACAGTTAGCAAAACTATGCATGTAAACCTATTGTACATATGTTGTGTGCATGACGCAGCTGTGGTTGATGCAGCCAGAACCAACGTTGTCCAATAAAACAGATAAATATATGCCATGGGTGCGTAAGTTTCCTTTACTTTTTGAAATATGCTTGCATGATAGTTTTATAATGGTTAATCTTCCGATACAGTCACTGATGTGAGGGCGTAGCGTAATAAGTAGCGAAGCTACAATCGGCTTAGCATTTGTGTAACCATATACATTTATTTCAAAAAGGAAGTCATCAGCTTCAGTGGTTTTCTAAACGTGAGTCGATTGAAGAGCCTTGCCGATATGTATTCAGCCATCGTGCCACGTCGATCAAGAACCACGCACATCCGCAGTGATCAGGGGCTTGAGTTAGTTTGAAAGAGAGATCGTATGTGACAACGGTGGTTATCGTAGCAAGGACACACACGTGACAGTTCGTTGATATTTTATGGTAAAGCTCACTGCTCACCGCACTGAAGGACGCGAACACACGTAATAAGTAAAACTTTCACATACAAGTAACCTTTCAATTTCAGAAGACGTGCAAGGTGTACAAAACCGGTAACGAGAAAGAGGTTATTAGCCGAAATTGCTAACATAGAACATTAGTTAAAGGAGATGTGTTTCCGCGTTTCGCGCAAAAGCCTATATAAAATTCATCTAATTGTGACGTCAGGGAAAGCTTCGTTGTTCACATAAGCAGGTTACGAGGGAGTGGTTGGCAGGGTCACCTCATTACGAATGTAGCAGAAAAAGGTATACACGTGATAGCAAGAAAAACCTGACAGTGATAGTGAGGGGTAAGGCTATTACAAAAGGCCAGCTGTTTATATGTCCCAACTACTCCACCTACTGAAAAAAATTGCCTAAAAAAAGGAAGCCTATTCAGACTGTCAAACGTCTCTGATTCGACAAGATTTATGGATCAAGGTTGATTGCACATGGATTGACGAAGACGTCTTCAAGGTGACACTTCTCAACAAGGTCGTTGGCTGTACGGAAAATGTAGTCAGCTAATTCCATTTTCCTGCTTACATATTGCAACGACAAAAACGAGTGAGCGGCAATGAAAAGGTCGTGAGTGCGCTGTTAGCATGCCAGCAGATTAGCTAGACGTACATGCGATCTACCTTTCAATAACAGGAAAGTCAAACCAAGCGGGAGATAATATAGGCGCAGCAAATCCATTGGAGGGGCTTGTGTACGAGCTCCTCTATATTGCGTCTATGAAAATAAAAGGTACATTAAAAAAACTCCACCGTAGTTGGTCGCTTGTCTACATATGCGTAAGCGTTGTGGCACTTGCTCATTTTCATGTTATGAGCTTCGTGCGACTATATCCGGCCCTTATCAACCCTTATGGGTCCATATCTACCTTATCAGAACGGCTCTCATCATTTAAGCCTTCAACGCACTTTATCATCTTATACGTCCGCATGGAACCCTTATCAACGTGGTGTGAGCCATAAAACCCCTCATCACTATTTATCATCTTTATCAGCTCATTCGCTGCTGCTCTCTCGGTGTTTGGTGACGCAAAGTGCATGAGCGCTCCGAGATCGGTGGTATTTCGGTCGGTGAAGGACCACCCCTACAGAAGGCGCATTCCGCGACTACTAAAAGGCATCGCGGATGAAGCGAGTTTGAGAATAATTTTTTGCAAAGTTGGAATTTTTCTCACGTGTTGAATTCTACTAGTCGGCTCTACCGGCGGCTCCAGAGCTGGGTTTTATTCCACCATCGCGAAATATGTCAACAAAGTGTTCAGAGAAACTGTTCTCTTTTGTTGTTTGTTTTGTAGTACATGTACAACACATTCATATGCTTAATACATATTCACCGTCCGCAAGCGTGGCTTTTTAGCACAGTGGGCAAGACACTCGGCTTCTGAGTGTGGGGTCACAGATTAGAAAAGTTGCACCACCAATGTTTTTCCTTTCGAATTTATTTTTGTTTTATATAATGATTTTTACATTGCAATTGCTTTTACGTGACAGACGGACTGAGGGATGGGCAGACGGGTATGCTAGTTGGGTCGGCAAACAAATGCTTACGCACATAAACAAAATCGCCCACCTGCCCAACACGGAGACCTGCAATGCGAGAACACGCGCGAGTAAGTCTATAGAATTGATATGTTCCATACCATATCCCTATTGCAAAAACTAGCGTTTTCCAGTGTTTTCCCTTATGAAACGAGCCCATTGTTTTGACACTGGATCGCACTGGGGACGCTGGCGCTTGCTGGGAGTCACTGGGACACCAGTGAGAACGCTACATACAAGCTGAGTCACAGTGGACGAGTCGCTGGTTTCACTATGAGCCATTACGTGGGGATGCACTGGTTTGTGTTGTACACAAGCTGCTTCTCGCTGCAATTCGCTGGCTCGCAATGTAAACGGCGCTGGTTGCGTTTGTGCTGCAGTGGTTCCAGTATGCAAGGAGTACAGACGCTGCAGAATGTGAAGTGGTCTGTACAATTTAAGCGCTAGAGACGTTATCCTATCCTAAATAACTTTGTTAGGGTAATAATAGCCTATTTTGTGTCGCAGCTCGAAGGAAAGGGGCTTGAGCTGCCATGTTTATGCATGCGTATTTGACACTGCATATCACCTTCTATTGCGTTTTCGCTTTTGAGTGGGCTAACCAGATAAACAGATAACCACGAAAATGCAGAGGATGCCCCGCACTTTCGTTGTTTGTGTGCAACCGATGACTGCCAGTTGTCGCCGTTCAGACGCTTTCGAACAGACCCAGAGTTCAAAGCTGCCGCTGATTGATATTATCGTGTCGATAAGAAATCTGAGGCGATTTGTGCGCTTCCACTTTCCCCAATGTACTAAAAAGGAATAGATAAAACGCTCTAAGGCTCAAATACACACAATTTAGCATTCGCCAGGTACCAGCGCCGAGATCGGTCCCTTCCACCGAAGCTTATACCTAGCGTATCCGCCGAGTCCGTCTACACGCTATCGGCCCATCTGGGCTCCGGAAACAAGCCCAACTAGGATAACTCACTCTGTATTACAGAGTTCACATCGATGTCCTCAATTAAACAATTCTTTCGGTTCTGCGATGTTGGCAAAATAAGTGATGAGCACCGATGTGACGCGTTATACACATAGCTATATGTGCTCATGATGTATGGATTTTATTGGCGCAAGGGCCTGATATGGCCAAAGAGCGTCAAGCAACAGATAATAAATGAAGAACTGATGGTGGAACATTACAAACGTCATGGTTGTTAATCAAGATGTAAATCGTACCGGTAACGTGGCTGTTCAGAGGCCTAGAATTAGTCGCTGTAATGGGCGTAAGATGTACAAATATTAAAGGAATGACTATGATTAGAGGTGTATGCTATGAACATAAAAGTTGCGTTATCAAGGAATTATGGACTCAACGAGTGAGTAACAGTACCAATCATACCTCACCGTGAGCCCTTGAAAGCAAGAACTCGGAGGCATGTGCTTTCCACAAATGCTATCGTAGGCTAGCACTGTCGCCGAAGGCTAATAGCACTAGTATACGCTTCTGTGACGAAGATATATGGTTGGACTGACGATTCGATAGAAACGCATCGTGGAACGAAGATAACGTGGGATATCTCTAGGGTAAAGAACAAGAAAGGGCCATCAGAATCGACCATAAGAGCGCATGCAGCGTCCCGGTTTTGCGGTTCATTTCGGACATTTATCGAAGTTACAATACCAATCGCAAACGAAAATCCGTGTTGTGGCACTTCCAAGCACCCTACCCAATACAGACAACAACGTTTCCTTTTTCTAGTACAGGCGTAAGTCCCAGATGCTGGGCGATAGCGCATCCGCCATATCTCTGCGAGAGGCGTCTGCGAAAGTTAAACTGCGCCGGCCTCTTGATATGGCAAATTATTCCCACACGGCCATGTGTTGGCGTGGCGTAGTGGTTAGGTACCGGTGTTGGGATCTGTGGGTCAGACGACGAAATCCTATTCGTAACGTTTTAATTTATTACTTTCTTTATCTGACTTCTTTATTTTACTAAAACGCTCTATCTTGATTTCTGTATTCAAAAACATACATGTGATGGTCAGACGACGTGTGTTTCACGATCTAGAGCTGCTTTTCCCACCAGTACCCAGCACCTCTTAGTATGCCGTGCCTGCGCGCTCAGTGTCGCGCGTCAAACTCGTGATACTGGGCGAATAATCAGGAATGGCACTGGCACCTGGATGCCGGGTTTTGCAATAGAGGTAGATTTCTAAGAACCGATAATTTGTTTCAGCTTCGTCCACACTTTGTTTTGTCTTTGTCCCCCATGCTTTCATTTGTTACGCGTAACCGCGACCCTTGTTGCCATAAGCACCGCGCTTCACCACGGCACAATCGAGGGGGAGCACCGCTGATACGCTGATTTGGCATGTGCCGCGACAGTACTCAGCACAAGCTACACAACCAGCAATGGCTACATACCTGTCTAGTCAACTTTCTTGTTGTTACAAGTTGCCGTCCTTTAAATCCCGTTAACTCTGCACACTATGAGCGTGATTTCTTAGGTGAAGGCAGCGAGTCCGTAAAAAACTAACCTTCGGAAATGTAAAAGATGGCATAAAGGTTGCTGCTATCCACAGGGAAAGGCCTATGGTGTCAGCCTTCTCACTATTCACATCGAACACGGCGGGAGAGTACTTTTTTATAAAGGGCGTTATGATTATCTGCGAAGAGTTATCTGTTTCAATGTTTCCTTCTTCATTTATTTATTTAGTATATTAACAACTAAGCGGTCATTCTTTTTAACATATTCGTTCGACTTCAGAAACAAATAAAACTCATGTTTACGTATATTGCCTCTCAGCCTTGCCAAGGAGAATGCGCGCAAAGGGGGACGAATGAAAAACTAGCGAGGTTGCAGACTGGGCCGCAGTCTCACCTCCCCCGGCCCATTGCAAACTCGGCGCCCATGCCCATGACGCGGCGCCACCCCCTGCTCCTTGGCTGGGCCATCACGTGCTTAATAACATGCGCACGAGGCCACACCATTACTAAACCAGATGGTCCCAACATGGCGTATGCAGTGGCGCACGCATTAGGCACACCTTTAGTCAGACAGAACCGTGGAGACGCCATGGTGTCGGGGAAGTGGGCGCATATCGAACCTCAATGGCTTGGGTGCGATGCGTATCCCGACCAAATCGAAATTCACCATAATTTCTTATGAAATCCTTTAGTTTACTTTGTTTACAGGAACTTCCCTGCAAAATTTGATGGGACTCCCAGCAGTCTTTCTTTTTTTTTGCGTCTTTACTCTTTGCGCGTCGGCCATTTCGGCAGCAACTTTCGGTCCGCGAAATTCGCCGGATGTTCGCTCTTTATTTATAGACGGAAGCGTGCCGCTTTAGTTAATGCAACCCGGACGTCGTTCCTTCATGCGCGCTGTGGTTACGGAGGGTTGACAAACAATAAATTCGAGGCAGCGAAACTGCTCCCCTACGTGTAAAGATGTTTCACTTTAGTAATATTTTTTAAACTTCAAACAGGTAAGTTATCCATTTATTTGAGCCCTGAGACGGCATTTAAACAAGTCGACACGGGTACACGCATGCTGGTTCAGTTGTGGATCAAAAGCAAGGGACAGAAATATATTACAGACCACCTTGGTGAATAAAGCATATTGGAATTTAATTATTCTGCCACTGTTCTTAAATTTTTTACACAGAAACTGGTACCGTTATGTGTGGGTTACATAACCGCGACGAAGGTGACCTTTATGAGGACAAGCTTCGTTCCCCCATTTTCGATAGCGGAAGGGTTGGCCATTTTTTTAAATGTCTGTTTTATGTTACGTGATAAATCCTGTATATAATGAGCAAAACCTTAACAAGATAAAAGCGGGAGCCAACGGTTCGGCAAGTTTATTTGTCTTTTACAAGACGACGTATGCTTTCCCCGACACGGTGTTCCTCGCCTCAGTAAGAGACGAGTCCACTTGTGGAAACGTTGGCTCCACACTTTTATCTTGCTCTCGTTTTGCTCATCGTCTTGAATTTTCATCTCCCGCCTTTCGCGTGTTTTCCCTGGCAACATTATTATGGTAGCTCTTGAGCTAACGCAGCAAGTGTCGGTCATTTAAGAGTGGCGCTGGTATTCTAGAATGCTTCCGTAGTTTCCTTTATTCATGCTAACGAAACCGCGGCTTTACCGATATGGTGGGAGGATGAAATGGTAATTTTCTATCTTGCACCGTGCTCGACGGCTCCGGTGACCTTTAGCCACCTCCAACTGTCACGTGACCGAATTCATTGAGAGATAGCGTTCCGTGAGCTGACCCTTACTCTGCCTTGAGATTTCACTTTTCTCTCTCATTCTACCCTTCCAAACCTTGAACATTTCCCATTTTTCACGGCGGGAGCCGGTGTGCCCGGCACCGTTTGCATGGTCCAGACATTGAGTGCTTTTTTATGACTCTTAGAAAACTCGCCGAGCTTGCTCTTGCTTTTGTGGTTTCAATGAGTTAGGCAACGACCCTTGTCGATCGTTGGATTACGCAGCATCGCTTCTTTGACTCCGAAAGCGGATCCTGCCTAAGGTTGTAAGCAGTTTAGAGAAACTTGAAAATTAAGTAAAAAAAATTATTTCTTTGCGTTTTTTCTATCCAGAATAAAACAAAAAAACGTAAAAAAAGAACAGAGTTCCTCCGCATAATATTTTTGTTGCGATGCGACTCCTTTCAACATGTGTAAACGTTTGGTCAAGAGAAACAGGTTGGGAGTCTGCGAAGTACCTGGATCCATCCACAATATCGCAAGGACTTTGCTCCAACCAACCCTTCAGCGCCTCTTTACTCTGCCTGGCGTTAGTGGAGGCCTATCTGCTACTACTGCGGCTTTCGAGGGCATATCTACCGGTTTCGCCGACGCCGCCAGCAAGACGAACTTCGTGGTTACGCTGCCTTTGAACGCTATGAGCCACCTCCTCGTGTCTACCGCACTTATGACGATAATCCTCCCGTTCGCCGGTCTCCATCTCCGGCAGACTTCTCCAACACCGCACACAACACGCGTGCCTCGAGACGCCACTCCCCGTCGCCACTCCAACGTTCTGTTTCGCCACTTCAACGTGTCTCCCAGCTCCATGTCCAGTTACCATAATACTAACCGGTCCCGATTTGGAGGGAAAACTGCATCGACGCGAAGTGCTCCAAGTCCTCCTGAACGTCCTTCGAACATGTTATTGGTGTCTGTGGAGGGTGTGCCTTTGTTTGCTCTGATTGACACTGGAGCTACTATATCTGACGTGCGTGCGGACCTGTGCTCTCGTCTGCGGAAAATGAAGACGCCTTATATTCGATCATCCCTGATTGGTGCTAATGAAGCAATCATTCGACCATCAGCCCAATGTACAGCACGCATCTTCATTGATGGTATCCGTCATCACATTAAGTTCGCGATTTTATTCCCGTGCGCTCATGAACTAATTTTAGGTTGACACTTTCTCTCGTCAGCGTTCGCTTTAATCTCTTGCCGTCAAAGTGTAGTCCATATGACCGAGACAGTTCATTGCAGCAGGAGTGCCGATGAGCCACGACTGCGTTTTCTCACTGCTGCCAATTCTGTACTGCCTCCCGGCCATGAGTAAGTCATAACCCTATCAGAAAATCTAGCATGGTGGGTACGGGAGATAATAATGGGTTTATTGGAAATCATAAGGGGCATGATAGAAATCATGGTGAAAATAGGGGACAATGCTGGGAGGCTGTGCCTGACATGGTGGGCAATGCTGGGAAGCAGCAAACAGTATGGTGGGTGTTGCGTAAAGGATGGAGGGTAACGTTCTACTATGCTAGGAAGCTGTTCCCACCATTGCAGGCATGCTGGGAATAAATGGGCAGTAGATGGGTATATTGCGAAGGATAAAGGGCTGCAGTGTGCTATGCTGGGAAATAGCTAGAGCCAGATACTGGGTCGGAAACCTTAATGGTGGGTGTACTTTAAGGAGTGGCGGCTGTGATGGGTGATATTGTGTAGCAGCAAGCAACATACTGTGCATGAAAACTGACAGTGTATCTGGCAAAAAGCAACAAATTTTTGATACACCAAGTTTGACTGCTTTAAATGCCAATTTAAGAAGAATTAGCGAACATTGTTTAACTGCTCGAACAAACGAACCACAAAGACAGAGAGGGACAAGGACGGGAGCAGACTTGCAACAAAAGTTTATTCCACAATGTACACATATAAGTACACAGCCGACATGCACCACTGTGCGTGCGCGAAGAAAAGCCAAGGTAAAAGAAAAGTAAAACCTTGTATAAGCGAAACGCGACCTACCTACGCTCGTCAATAAACCTCATCTCACTGTTATGTAAATAAACTGAGGTGTCACTGACACATTGTTGCCCCTTCTTTCTGATGTGGTACGCCTCGAGTAGCTCTCTGGCTCGGCTATCTCGGCAGCGGCACAAAATCTTCACTTCCTTCATTATCGGCTTGCACGTGCACGCCAGGCAGTGGACAGGCAGGTGCCCATTCGTTTTATTTCTAATAGACAACTCATGCTCACGCAAGCGCACATTCACACACCTTCCTGTTTGGCCTATGTAAACATTGCCGCATGATAGAGGTATCTGATATACTACTCCAACACAGCAATCTACGTGGGAAATGGAGTGCTTAGTTCCGCACCCTTGGAAGTTATTTTTACTGCTTCCTATGCGCAATATCAGATACCTCTATCATGCGGCAAAGTTTACATAGGCCAAACAGGAAGGTGTGTGAATGTGCGCTTGCGTGAGCATGAGTTGTCTATTAGAAATAAAACGAATGGGCACCTGCCTGTCCACTGCCTGGCGTGCACGTGCAAGCCGATAATGAAGGAAGTGAAGATTTTGTGCCGCTGCCGAGATAGCCGAGCCAGAGAGCTACTCGAGGCGTACCACATCAGAAAGAAGGGGCAACAATGTGTCAGTGACACCTCAGTTTATTTACATAACAGTGAGATGAGGTTTATTGACGAGCGTAGGTAGGTCGCGTTTCGCTTATACAAGGTTTTACTTTTCTTTTACCTTGGCTTTTCTTCGCGCACGCGCAGTGGTGCATGTCGGCTGTGTACTTATATGTGTACATTGTGGAATAAACTTTAGTTGCAAGTCTGCGCCCGTCCTTGTCCCTCTCTGTCTTTGTGGTTAGTTTGTTCGCGCAGTTAAACAATGTTCGCTAATATCTACCAACTCGCCCAACAACAAGTTCTACTAAATTAAGAAGAATTATCTGAAAAGCCTACAGCTAGCATTTTTGTATGCTGGAATATGAGGCTATATGGCCATACAATTGGAATATTTAGCATATATATGTTATGAATAAAATTGTTTTTCATTTTTTGATGGGTGAAAATTAAACCCGAACCACATATAGCTCTAATTTTTTATGTAGAATTATGTTCCGGATTTTTGGCATTCAATAGTATTATGCGGTACATATATGTTAACGTGTCCATGCATGCCTTTCGGCCTAACCCCCAGCAAACACACTTCGACCCCACAACATCTTTGACTTCATCGAATGGGGTCAGCACTAACTCGGTTATAGTCACAGCACATAAGTAATGCTGTTCAATGTAGTGTAATCAACAGCTACAATTGCAACACTGCTGCCCACGAGGTGACCGAGCAGATGCTAAAGGTCTCCCAATTAATCCCAACTTACCAGTAGTGTCCTGTATCAGGACTACTGTTACAAGAGGGTGCGTTGCCTTGTGCTTATTAAAACTAAATTGTGCTGGAGTCAATGGGGCTGTCACTAAACATACCAACAACCATGTTTTGTCCTACCCATGTTTTAAAATGCAATAATAGTTCAGGCTTTTCTGGTCAAGGCTCTTTAATACTACAAAGGTGACGCGAAAATTGAACATTCTTAAGCAGAATTTTTCAATACACAATTGTTGCGATTGGATATTGAAAAATTGTCTGTTTCCTTTGCTGTTTCATTTGCTGTAAACAATGATAGGCAAATGCCATGGCAATTTACACCAGCATTTATGGGAAGCTGACTAGAGCGACCTTAGCCATTAGAAATAATATTGTTTATCAAGTCAATGTTTATGCGGTTCATGGTCGTTGAACTATTCAACTATTTCTGCAATAGTAACACTGATGTGTCTTCAAGGTTTCCTGTCCATGTGC
This sequence comes from Dermacentor albipictus, assembly GCF_038994185.2. Taxonomy (NCBI): domain Eukaryota; kingdom Metazoa; phylum Arthropoda; class Arachnida; order Ixodida; family Ixodidae; genus Dermacentor; species Dermacentor albipictus. Next base: position 29,949,743 of record NC_091828.1, on the reverse strand, counting down.
TTTGGGTATATACAAGTCAAGGCATGTACTCTCTAACAAAAAAGCTACATTTTCAAATGCGAAATGATGCTTTTACTACAGTGGACTGTACTTTGACAAGTGACGCGCAGTTCAGCATGTTGCCATGCAGAAGCATATCGTCTCTCGAAAACTTAAGCGACCTGGAGCAAAGAATTTTGCCCTGACTGCGCTTAAGAACTTACATTTATAAGAATCTGCAAAACAGCCTAATGCACATCTCTACGCAAGGAGGCATGCCAGTTTTACCATTGCATTCGCTGCCACATAGGCAGCACAGCTTCTAAGCGCGAATTTCTTTTATATCACAGTATGCATGGAATAAAACACAAACTCCTAAAAATATATGGAATACCAATTAAAATATTAAGCTGACTATATAAGTCACGTGGTAAGAATCCAGTCCTAGCACTGTTTCACTGTAAAGTGTCACGAAATCCCATTTCTCACTACTTTTCCTTACTTACTTTTCCTTACTTTTCCTGCTTTACATTTATAAGAATGAAACTGCTTTTTTTAGATACACGGGCGTGAGATACGTTTGTACCTCACCTATCTTTATCCGCTTTTTGTAAAAACCTCGTGCGCGTGTGTGGTTCTTGCTACCCATCTTTGTTTGTCCTTATATTCATTCGCATACGCGGTGAATAAACAGTTGGAAGTTGCGCCTGTCCCGTCTCGCTTGCTGTGTGTTGTGTTTTTTTTCGGCGCTATAACCCTCTTCTGAAAACATGCACCAACTAGCCCCCCAACAAGTATGACACAGTTTCCCGAGAACACCAAGCATATAAAGCAAATTAAATCACATTATGGCATTTTACATGCCAAAACCACGATCTGAATATGAGGCACACTATAGTGGGGGACGCCTGAAATTTGGACCACCTTGGGTTCTTTAATGCGCACCTAAATCTAATAAGTACACGGGTGTTTTCGTACTTTGCACCCATTAAAATGCAGCCACGAAGGCCGGTATTCTATCCCGTGATCTCGTACTTAGCTACCCAACACCACAGCCACTAAGAAATCATGGCGGGTAGCAGATAAAGCAGAATAAAAGCATATATGGCTATACTGCCATGCACTTCATAATACCACTTAGTGAATCATATGGAAATTAGAGGACCAAGGAAACAACCATGCTTAAAAAGTGTTATCTGACAAGCATATTTTAGCACTTCAAAAGAAAGTTTTATACAAGTTCAAAACAAAAGTCATGGAATGAAGACAATGGGCCAATATTTGCTATTACAGTACTCCTACATACATACAATACCCTCCGGGCATTAAATCATTATTGCATCTACTACTCCCTCTACAGTTGAGCATGAATCTCAGATGACACAAGAGGATAAAAACAGGCACACAACAACACACGCTATTTACAAGGCAAGCAAATGAAATGCAGATTAGACAGCTTGAACAAAATTTAGCTAAATTTAGCTTTGTTAACATAGGTGAAATAAAGCAGCCTCCTGTTTACACAAAAATGTTTTTTTTTATTGTTGCGCATAATCAAATTGTCATAACTGTCAGCACATTGTTTATGCCCATCGCAGAACGAAGGCGTCTCCAAGTGATCTCCAATTACCTGTCTTGCACTAGCCTACTTCAACTGGCAGCTGCCAATTTCTTCATTTCACCACCCCACCTCATTTTCTGCCATTTTCGACTGCACTTCACTTCCCTTGACACCCACATTCTTCAACTCCAATGGTCGATTAGTTATGTGCCCTACACATTACGTGGCCTGCCAAGCTACATTTCTTTATCTTAATGTCTTTTGGAATATCGGCTATGCCCGTTTATTCTTCGACCCAGACCGCTCTTTTTCCATTTACAGTTACACCTCATATAACATGTTTGATGAAATAAACAATATCAAAGTGTCACCTATCACCAGCAATGCAATATCTTGATGAAATTTTTTTTATGCTTTCACATTATGTAGAATACAACGAACATGTACAGAGAATCCCTAATTGGCATTCCTACCATTATCCTTCTGCCTGTTGCTATACTTGTAAATTAGGTAATTGATGAGCTGCCTCTATGTTGCCCTCTCAGCAACCCAGTCTTCCTTCAGGGCCCTAGTGCTTAAAGGTTTGTGCATACTGTATTGCCACCTCTTAGGCAGACCACAGTCGTTCTTGCCACCAAAGCTAGTTGTCAATATCCCTTTGCCAATATAAGAGCTGTCATGTTGATATTTAGGCGCAAAAAGGGTAAAGAGAACAAAGTAAGCACGGATACCAATGTCCATGTGTTTGTTGTTCTATGTCCATTTTACACTGAAGTTTCAATGTGTATCAAGATCAGCTAGCCCAGCTTTCAGTTCTTAAGCAGCAGCTACCATTTTTCAATACCTGGCCAAACCGTCAAAGCCGATGGTTGACATCATCGACATATTTGCTAGAATGTCAGTGACTTTCTCAATTGTAAGTAATCTAAATCCATGAACCATCACGTCCACTTCTTCACATTTCTTCGGAATCCTGGTCTTGCTATTCAGGATTGTTCAGTCCTGTACGGCAGTACCGATTTTACGTGTTATTCTTAATACTTGTCTCACTTTGTTGCAGAGAAATCTTTCAATTTCCTAGATGTTTTCATTCTGCCTGCACCATGCTGGCTACTTTAACCACGCTGCTTTTTCCAACACAACATTCTAAAGCTACTTGAGATGAGGCCTAGACTGGGCTTTCAATATCTCTAACGCGTCATAGCCACATTTTCTGATAAAGTACAAGAACTGCTGAAGCTGCAATGACATGAAGTAAAATGATATGTTATCACTATGTGTGCACTGTTCAGTACAATGTTCTACCAGCTGAGAGGCACTATCCAACCACTTGCATTAGCATTCTTGTCACCTACCTCCTATAGGGTGCTGCATTTACAAGACCAAAAATGAATTAGAATTGCATTTTTTTCGCACATTTACTGAAGCATTGCCAAATATTAATTACCCGCAAATTACTTTGCCCGAAACACAGTACACTTTTCCGAGTGCCCTCAGAGCTTCATTTGTTTTCCTCTTTAGCTCCTCTATATCCTAAAGAGGCTTTCTCTTAACCCTTTTTGTGCCAAGTACAAGTTTCACTTTCATTTGTCACAGACAAATAAAAAGTGCAATTATTTTGGTATGAACGCAGCACCTCTAAATTGTGGAAGGTTCACAAGAACTATAATGTTATTTTTGGGGGACATTTGTTGGCGGGAACAAGCAGAGATCTGGTTCCCCTGGATTTTTAAAGTGGCAGCACAGATTTGCAAGATACAACGAAGACCTGCACATTTTTCATTGGTGGAATTGTATTTTTTATGTTTGTTCCATTCAACTAAACAATCAGACTAGGAAAGCTCTAGCATGTCGTGTTCGGAGCTTTATCTAAGTAGCGCTGAATATAGCGAGTAATAATGTGAACCTTTGCCAACCTCCTTTGCAAGGATACGGCTCAACACAAACACATTGTAGGCTGTGCCTCAGCAATTGCCATTCCTCAATGCCAGTTACCACATGGAGAGCAAGACAAGCACCGTTTGGCTTCCATGCCAAAAAATAAGGCGTTTCATATAGTTTTTCCGTGGCCATGCATTGATATACTCAAAAACAGGGAAAAAAATTCACAGTAATTGGCAACAGAGAAAAGGAAACACACTGCTATTTCAAAAATGAAAGCTGCTAACAATGAATGAGTCATTAAATACATCAAAAATTTGCTGCTTTGCAGAAAAGGAAAAATGACATACAAAAAGCTACGCACTTGCTTTAGCCTTGGAAATAAGATGCAGGGGGCAAGATCTGAGGGGCAGGGACGTTGTACGGTTGTCATCCCACATTTTGTCAAGAAGCGCCCCATGCTGAGTGCTGTGTTGGCAAACGTACTGCTGTGGTGCACAAGCCCTCTGGACATTCGCAGAGTAAGGCATTTACTCCTAACCACATCACATAACTACTTTAAATACTCTAAATATGCTGGTCACTGTAAATATGCTAGTCGACTACCTGAACATGTGGTGCAAATTTAAAATTACCAAGCCCTTTTATGTCAAACAATTTCTCAGGACAGAAATGAACTAAACGCACAGCTGTTATGTCCACCGCAGCAAAACTGATGCAGTCAATGGAGGCTTATAAGAAAGCAATGCAGTGAGCAGACATAACTTTGCACAAGGTCACTGCATGCTTAAGGAGATGACAGCGCAGCGTGTGTGCCTAGTGACCTGCATCGGTGTTAACATCCCTCTCCCACCTGAGGTGAAAAACTCTCGTTCCTTTATGGGCTCTCTCTCATCATGCATTCACAACCAAATTCAATCTCCGTCAATTTTGTTTGGCAAGTCAAAAATGAATATTTTTCCTTCATTATTGAAATTGATATACATACAGGTGTCAGCCACCTCCCCTGGAAGCAATAAATCTAAATTTTGGTCCGGTGACAAGAAGCAATCCTTAATGTGAGGAGGCACTGCAGTTGCATCTGCAATAATTAGTGGCCTGCAGAAGAGAGCACAAATGTCTGCCTCTTTTACAAAGAATATCTTTTCGATGCATTTGTTGCAGCCACTGTTTGTTCTGATGAATCTTGTGTCAGATTTTCTGGCCCTTTCGCAGGCTGTGCTGTGAAATACTTATTTATTCATAATGAAACGTTCACACTCCACTGCCCTTGTTATGGATATTCCACAAGTATGGTGAAGTTTGTCCTGTTCATTAGCACTGAGAGCTGTAACTTTTGCCTTTCCCAGCAAAGTCAAATTGCAAACATGTAATGCCTTTTTTATGGATGGGTACCCAATGAACTCATTGCAAAGTTCTCTTTCTCGAATAGATAACAGGGGACTTTCTATCAGCTGATTCAGCTTTTGTGTCATGATGACTCGTTCAGTTATCTGCCGTGGCAGCCCGTTTGCAGCTGGCACAAGGCGCACAATGCTTCCATTCCCCCCCTCAAATACAAACGCCGAATGTGCCCAAAGTGGTCCAAGTGAGCGAGCACAGTTTGCCAAGTGTTGTACATTGAACATTGAACATTGGACATGGACATTGAACGTCATGAATGCTGTGCCGTATAATGTCTTGCAGCGGCGAACGAAATTGCTCAGGAGGGCCTCTGAAAAAGAAAGCATTGCCTTAAGATGTTGCAAGTGTTTGACAGCACTTCAAAAGAGCATTACCACACTCCAATAAACAGTTGTCTAATCTAAGTTCTGTTAGCATTAAACAGAATTTGCAATTAACTTATGGGTTTTCACATCCACCAGCTGCGCTGTAGGCTATGAGGAATGCCAAATGTAGTGCACTCCAGATTAATCGTGACTACCTAGGGTTCTTTATTAAAGCGAAGTTTCTTTTGCCTCTTCCTTCGACTTTCCCACTGCTCTCTGACACACCGCGTCGGGGGGTGGTTCAGAGCGTGTAAATGCATGGAAGTAGCGAGGCAAGAAGAAAAGAGGTGTGAGAAACTTCGAGACTACATCGTGTCAAATGTGCACAATGTCCTTTGAAGCTCCCTGGGCATTGCCAATTTGCCTCTTGACAGCTGTAATTATCCGTGACGCCCCGTGCACTTACTTTTCTACTAAAGTGCAAGTCTGCAGAGGGAAGCTAGATAGAATGGATGAGAGGAGGAGGAGAGGAGGCAGAGAATGGTAGAACCGACGCAGTCGCAAAATGAGTGAATAACAGTATTGCCACCCTACCGTCACAGTTCTCATACAAATACAAGGGGGGTGATATAGGGAAAAGGTGACATGAGAAGGCACGGAAACGCTACTACTATAGACCATATTTTTATGGGCGCTGGCATACTGCATATGCAGTGGCACCATCTATGGACAGTCGCCATGTTGGCTAGGGCGAGCACTCTGTGTTGTCTGCCAAGCGTACAATCGCCAGCAGTTTCTGGTTGTTCTCGGGCTCGCGCTATCTGCTTTGCATGACCTGGCATCTGCTACACGGGAAACAGTTCTATGAGACGTAGTGAAGCAATTGAAGTCAGCATAGCCGGAGTTTCTGCTGCGCTGAGGCGGACATAGCACCAAGCATGAAGTGTGCGCTTGTTTGAGCCTAATGTCTGCATCGGAGATCAGTTTTGAATTTCTAGAAATTTGTTTCATTAAAGTGAGCTTACTGCGGCATTCTCGCTGTAATTTTAAGCTATCGTTTAGCAGCAATGCATAGTTTCGAAGCATATGACAATCTCAAAAGCGTGGGTTCCCTTCTGCTACAGAATAAGTTGTGCTGATTAATTTGACAGATGTTCAAACTCTTATCTGCTGATAGATTTCACGGCTGCATACCCTTCTTTTGTTGGACGAGGCTTCTGCCCACGAATAAACTAGTTCTGGTTAATATAACAGCATACTGTACAAGGTGAAATACACTTTTCAAGTGGTTAAGTGATAATCTGCAGACTGCGTGATTTTCCGATGCAGTGGTAGATGCTGGGTTAAAGATCGCTTTGTTCTATATAACACATGGTCCAAGCATGCGGCACGAACATGCGATGTTTTATTGTAGCGTTAGAACATTTTCTCTATTTTTTCTTGCAAAAGAAGAGAATAAGAACTGATTTGTTTTTCGTCTCATCCTAGCAGCCATCTGTCTTATAGAAATTCTGTTCTAATAGTTGCCAGATTCATTTTATTCGATCCTCTTCGGAGATTACTGTTTTACAGAGCAAAAACGCAATGCCAAACCACAAAGCTTATATGGTGTAGGAAGTTTTGCGAACTGCAGTGATTGCTGTATTGAGAAAAGCCATCAGCCTCAGACAGCAGGCTAGCACAGACAATTCACAGTGATTTCAAGTCTACTAGAGTTGAAATCATCCTTCTCATACGACATCCTTCTTGTGGATTTCAAGCCTACTAAACTTGAAATCCAAGAGAAGGATGCCGGTGACTGACGCAAATATTTAATAACCATTGGCGCTTAGACGGGTCGGAGATGCATTGTGTCAGCCGTACACGAGCATGCACTCTTACGTTTTAATTCCCACACCAAGCGATCAGACAGTGAGATGCTTTACCAATTCACACTGGCAATTCAAAGACACCGGTTCTCTTTGTCGAATGCGTATGCATTCATATGCATTCATATGTATATGCATATGAATGCATATGCATGCACGTACAAGCTGCGCCACGCCGACTCGCACGAGCCAGAGAGGAGGAAAGGCTCATTGCGTGAACTTTCTTCCTCACCTGATTAAATGGTCCTTAGACACGACAGCGGTTGCAAGGAAACTAGATAAACTTAAGTTCAAGGCATGGTAGGGTGTGCTTCTGCTACATCTGAAACATAAAATCATGCAAATATGTCTAGCGGACAACTTACGCACGGAGTGCAGAAGCAGAGCCGGAATAATTAAAGCACACCGGAGGGTCTTGGTGACACAACAGAAGCGGTCACACGTCATATCAACACTTCTGTGCTCGCCGTGGTAGCTTCGCGGCTATGGCATTGCTCGAGGTCATGGATCTGATCCCGACCGCGTCAGCTGCGCTTTGACGTGGGCGAAAGAAAAAAACGCTTGCCCCCTTAGATTTCGGGCCACATTCAAGAGCAGCACGGTGTCAAAATTAATCCAGAGTCCGCCACTACAGCACGCCTCAAAATCTGATTGTGGTTTTGGCACGTACAGCCCTGTAATCATGAAGTTTAATGTTTCTGCCACGATACGATGTGCCATGTGTGTTATGTGTACTACGTAGACAAACAGCAGTGGAGTACGCAAGGTATTGTTTAACATCAACTCCAGGCTCTCGTGTTGGGCTAAAGGTTGAAGTAATTAAGCATTCACCGTAAATCACCACTAATTATCGTCGATCAAAGGAACCAGCACAGAAAACTTCGCCTACATTGATTCTTACAGTGCGTGGGATCTGCACAACATCATGCACATGTGCCTAAGCACATAAACACACTATGAAACAGCAGTGCTTCATAATTCAATGCAGTATTACTAATAACACGGTCAAATGAGAATTACTTGCTCTGTCAATGTCACGGGCACCCAATTCTTCCTGAAGAAGGATGTGGATGCCTTCTGAATGCCAAGACAGGTGCTTCCAATTCTCAGGATGCGGAATACCATCAAGGCAAGGGAGTGCATAAAACAATATCCATTGCCTCCACTCAGATGCCTTCCAGTGGCCACGATCTTTGAGCGGGCGTGGCAGCCTGGTCACGCAGTGTGGGGGCTTTATGGCAAGCAGCCGCGACTCTATCTTTGCAGCAACTGAAGGCGCACCTGCAAACAGCAATAATGTAGAGTTAGTCAACTATAACAAAAAATATTTACCAATACCACATTTTACCAAACCAAGGAGGTACATTGTGATCTTTATGCTTACAGCTACATTTCCAGATGTGGCTCTAAACATCAAGCTTACCTCGAAGATGAATTATGACCCCCTTTTATAATATTGCATGTCCATTTGCTACTATAATGCATGGCTGAACTTGAATTCACCTCATGTGAATGCATGTCATATGCTATGCAGCCACGAAGTGTGCTCAAGTAAAAAGCAATCATGTCACAGTTAGAGTTGACAGCACCTCAAGTCATGGCATTTACATGACTATGACAGTGATTTATTGCATTGCATTTCAAGCACACCTCACACATGTAAATGGTGGTAGAAATGCAGTTCTGGCTAAGAAAAACTAAGTGGGAAAGCTAGCAGAAATCCAACTAGCCCAACGTTGAATTCTGTTGTAAATGGTGGTGATAATGCACAAGGAATTGAATGCAGCACCGACAATGCTCTGCATTGTAAATGGTAGCTGTGATGTTGAAGACAATTGATTCAACTAAGTGCCATTCAAAAGAAGGGTCGCGGACTTGGTTAGTTGGCATTCGAATAATTTTGTTGCAAGAACATATGTTGCAATACCAAAAAATACATATATAACACGACAAAGACACGGACTAAAGACCTCACAGGTTTTGGAATGAACACTGAAATGCTCTTCTGATAATCAACATCAACAGGGCATGCGAAACAAGGAAAAGCTTCACACCATGTGCACAAATACAGTTTTTTCCTTTGTTAAGTGCAGAGAACAAAATAAATATGGCACTGCCAACCATGTCTCTCTTGTTTTTGGTTAATTTTTTATGCCTGAAAAGGAGCATTTGTACAAATAAAACGACATGTGACTTGCAAATAGCTCTTTGCTATTACATGTACCAGTGAATTTTGCCAATTTAAATATGCTGATATCCAAAGAGGTGATCACATGTGTTAAATCCTTTGTGAAATTTACTAGGTACATCCTATACTTTGGGCTGCCAGGTAGCCAAAACCCCAATTTCTGTGTGGTTTTATTCTTAAACTAAGACACTCTGCGGATTTCTACTCCCTGCCTCCTTCCCAATTTCACAGAAATATGAAACCTGAAATTAAACGACCCTGCCTGTAATCAATGAGCAACTATCTTTATTTAGCCTTTGCTTGAAAAGAGTGCCTACTAGGTGTCAATTGAGCGATGACTATTCATTCGATGCAATGATTCACGGTGATTAAAAAAGCACATAGAACTACAACTAAGACAACAAATTCTACATTGAAATTGGTGCAGCAAGCTGCAAAAAGTACACATGGTGACATGGTGACACAATGTATATCATGAAAACCATTACGTACCACACGACTTCACAAGTACTACCATCGTCATCATAATCAGCCCACTCTTATGTACACGGGTGGAAGGACAAAGGCCTCTCCCAGCAATCTCCAATTACTCTGTCTTGTGCAAGCTGATTCCAACTTGTGCCTGCAAATTTTCTCATTTCTTCTCCCCACCTAATTTTTTACATTTTTCAATTGCACTTATCCTGGCAGCCATTCCTAATTCTATTGAACCACCACTTATTCTGTTTCTATTGTTTGGCAAATTTCCTTCTTGTGATCAGTGTCCCCTGTCAGTAATTGACCTAGATAAACATACTCCTATAAACACGCTTCTAAACATACAATCTAATGAAAAAGTTTACAGAACGCTGGATCTGGAAAAATGCTGAACGTCTTCGGAGCCTCGGAACACAGGCCGTTTTAAGTTCAGGTGTACAGTTAGATGGTGCATGAACTTCACAGGGCCAGCCTAACCCAACTTCCACTAAGCAGGATCAACTTTGGTTTAAACTTCATGTGCACAGCTTGAGAGGACTGAAGCGTGTGCATTTCAAGTTTGAAGGCATGTTTCAACTAATTTTTACATGATATATTACTTATACAAACAAAGGTGCTGTGGATATCGCGCTGTCGGTTCGGTGGCTGATCGCTTGGGGTTCAGTTGAGCGATCATGGTAAACAATTGTCAGTCCCATCGACAAAGACAGTCACGCTATGAGAACTCGTGCCTGTCGGTTGCGTCATTGTTGGCCTATTCTGATAAAATCGTGTCAATGACACACTGTGCTGAAGAGTTGGCCAATTCTTGGCGTCACAGTGCCTTGTCAATCTCTTATTGTCCCAGTGTTACCATGCCTTAAACGAGCTCATGAAGGCAGGCACCCACTGCCATCACCAGTAAAAGGGGGCGAATGCTGCAAGAAGACTTTGTCAGCAATGTGTCGTTTTTGAAGTGTCTCCCAAGTGTAATGCAAGGGTTTATCAATGAATTTGCTAGCCATCATTGCAGTGTAGCAACTACATGTTTCACGTTACGATCCGGCGAAGCCCTGGCTGCTATTTTTTAAGTGGAGTTACAGTCTTACACTACAGATAATATCAGCACGGCACTGACGTAAAGCTACGTACCAGTGGAGTTCCAATTCATTACACAGCACGAGTGTCTGCTGCAGTGCACATCTGTGCAAGTCCTTTTTTTTTTCGGGGAACTGTTCCCTGATATCAGGCTGCACAGCTGCTGAAACATGCATTCTAAATGTTTTCCGATTAATCCGCTAGGGCAGGGCGCATGCACCATCGCACCATTAGAAAGGTGGATTGTTTAAAAGACCTTTACATCATTTTAGAAAACAGCCACCGAGTCCTTAGGTACCTTCGAGGATATATTCTGCACTTTGCCACAGAAAAGGAGCTCCTAAAAATCACTTTTTTATCCCTTTAAGTGCATGAACAGTACTTCTTTATGATTACATACAGGAGTACGACTATCATTGACTTTTTAGAAACGTCGCTTAGCGAATTTGAGGTGATATCAAGGCTTGAGTCGGTTGAACAGCTTTGGGAACGTTTTAAGAAAATTGTGCAGTACTGTTTAGGTAACTACGTACCTACTCGCACTAAAAAAACAAAACGAAGAAACCCATGGATAAACCGAAAAATAATTCAGATGAAGCGCAGAATAAAAAGACTGCGCAAAAATAAAAAGTTCCCGATGGAAATATGGCGTGCAAAAGAAAACTTGAAGGCAGAGATGGCGCAGTCTAAAAAACAAAATTTAGCAACACCCTCACTAACTTTCTGAAGAGCTCTCCACGAAAGTTCTGGCTGTTTTTTAAGGAAACGAATGAAGGAATTGAACAGATTGTAGAAGGAACGGAAGTAATTACGGAAAGGCCTGTTATCGCTGACAGATTCAATCGATATTTCCAGTCAGTGTTCTGTACAGAACAGGATGACAACAAAGAATATGAATCGGCTCCAACATTGCCACTTCAAGCAGGTAATATTAATATTAACCGAGAAGGCATATTTGATCAGCTGCTCCTTCTGGACACGAAAATGTCATGTGGGCCTGACGGTATACCGAATGAATTTCTGCGAAGATTCGCGGAGTGGTTGTCGTATTACCTAGTAATTATATTTCAGAAGTCTTTAAAATGCCACTCGCTACCTCAAGACTGGCGCAGAGCAATCGTGGTCCCAATTTTCAAAGGTGGCAATAGAACAATGTTAAGCAATTAAAGGCCTGTGTCTCTCACATCAGTGTGTTGTAAAATATTTGAGCATATAGTGGCAAAATACATCAGACAATTTCTGGAACAAAATGACTTATTATGTCCGTTTCAGCATGGATTCCGCAGTGGCCTTTCAACTGTAACGCAGTTGATCGAAACGATTCATGATTTCTGTGTTGCTATAGATGCCTGTGTACAAATCGATGTTATATGCATAGATTTTGCGAAGGCTTTTGACAAAGTTTCACACCGTAAACTGCTCTACAAGCTTCGCAATGTCGGTCTTAGTGAGGATGTTCTCGATTGGATAGGAGCGTATTTAACTGATCGCCAACAAGCAGTCCGAGTGGCAGATACTATTTCAGGAAATCGTCAGGTGTATTCGGGCGTGCCGCAGGGTTCCGTACTAGGGCCACTCCTTTTTCTGCTATACATTGATGATATCTCAGCGGTTGTCCAATCACCTGTAAGAATTAAGCTTTTCGCAGATGATTGCCTAATTTATTGTCCGGTAACATGCAGGGAAGATCAATTTAAACTCAACCAGTGCCTTCAAATCTTAAGCTCGTGGTGTCAAAAATGGGGTATGGAAATTAATTTAACAAAAAGCACTTACACACACATAACAAAAAGAAAGGAAGTGCTCTCGTTCACATATAATATTGCTGATAATATACTGGTAAAAGTATGTAGCTTCAAATATTTGGGTATAACCATAACAGACAAATTGAACTGGCGTCCTCATGTTGACAATATTTGTCAATCAACATTCAGGAAGTTGTGCTACTTGCAAAGAAAATTACGCCATGCGACGAAAGAAGTCAAGTTGATTGCTTACAAGACATATATCCGTCCGAGCCTAGAATACGCTGGTGCTGTGTGGAGCCCACATCAAAAGGTTTTAAAACATAAACTAGAACGAATTCAAAGAATGTCAGTTCGCTTTATCTGCTCTAAATATCGACGACGTGACTCGGTAACTGAAATGTTAAAAATATGTAACTTGGAACCACTGGAATTAAGAAGGCAGAAGCAGCGATTGAAATTGCTTTTTCAAATACTACACGCACATGTGAAAATAAACAAGGATGATTATCTGACGCTCTTTCACAAAAGGCTACCACGAACAACACGCAGTACATTCGTGCAACCAATATCAGCTCGAACAGACTTATTCCGCTTTTCTTTCTTTCCTGACGCTATTAAAATGTGGAATGAATTACCGAATGATGTGGTACAAAAAAATGCTATGAGTGATTTTGAGGTTGGCCTTGACAAGTATTTCGCTCACACTGTATAGCTTGTATTTGTTACTTGCATGTAGCTGTGTGTTCTTTTTCTACAAATGTTCTATGTATTACAAATGTTCTACTACAAATGATCTTCAATATTTGTTCTATGTATTACTGACCCTCCCTGTAACGACCCTCAAGTGAGGGTTAACAGTATGACTAAATAAATAAATAAATAAATAATCTCCGTGACTAACTAGGACCTCAAAATGTGCTCCTAAGAAACAGTTACTGTTGTTGTAGATAGCTTTTTGTTTTGTATACTGGACACACAATGCATTTTTGATGACTGCTATTCTGCTGTCCTCAATGTAGGCAATCATGCTACACTCCAAGCTATGCACCAGAATATGCAAATGACACGTGAATGATCAAACAACACTGAAATAGACTGCATACAACTTCAAGTTGCTACATTACCAACATAAAAGCGCTGGTTGCTGTTCGTAGAAGTCAGGATCGCCTCAGTCAGTTGTTTAGTGACACCTTGACGTACACAGTGCATGTACTCAACACTTTGACCGTTCACGAGATCCAAACCTATAAAGAAAATATGCATTGTGCGAGCCAAGCCAGTTCCTAGCATTGTTAGATCAAAGCAGCATACTGTGCAAAAAACATGCAAATAAAATTTCAGAATATGAGCTGCAGGTATTGCACTCGTCCAACTAACCAACTGCTAGCAGAAGTACAGGCATTTACTTGTTAAAATGGTGAAAGTTGTCCAGGTTTGGTTCGATTCAATGTGAAGCAGCAGCAACTTATGAAAACATTGAGATTTGAGTAAGGTTTTTCCAATTCACTGTGAATTGATACCACAAGCGATAATAGTCAGAAAGGGAAGTGCTGTTTTCTTCTGTCTTTTGTCATTTTTAGCAGCAAAACTTTTCATTTCATTTTAAAATTTAACAGTCAAAAATATTCTGAAGTAAAGAGCACTGCATAGCGCTCATGCCAAAGAGGTGCTGTCTAGCCCAACTGAAATTTTATTTTTCAAGTATACACTAGAACAAACACTTGACTAAAAGCAGCCACAAACAGCTTGACTGGTCCCACAAGGCACTGCTCATAACAGCGCAAGGACACTTCGTACTCCTTGAAGGGCACATAATCAAGAATACTAACAAAATAATTCAACTAAGGACTTACTAAACAATGACAAAAAGAAATGTAAAAAGAAAAATGTCAACACTGTCATAGGACACACGAGTGACAGCATAACTAACACGCTTTCAAAAGGGTCTGAAATAGAGCTTGTGTGTATGGCTTCATTACAGGGAAACAGCACCAAAAAATGGACAGCACTTGTCCTGTACGTCTTTCTTGTCTTGTTTCTTCGCACTTTTTCTCCGTAATGCAATATTCACATGACATAACAACACAACAATTTCTTACTAAGAATAATATAAACGCATTAGACCTTTTTCACCTTGCATGAAACTGATAAGAACATGTGACTGCACCAGAGGACACTTTTTATAGAAGTAAACAAACCGACACAAACACCTAATGCAAACGTTTGTTATACAATTTCACTTTGCCAAAATTAGTAGCCTATGAAAATTATGCATCTGCCAATGATAGCTCATGTTTAGCTAAATATAGTGCCAACAACATATCCTACTTCTGCTAACTTGTACTTCCTCAGCCTAAGCATACATACAGTCGTGCAGTGCTGAAATGTCGCAGCGCTGCGCGACTGAGGCAGAGAAAGAGGAAGTAGAGTGGGTGCACGTGATCTCGTGGTACTCTGCGCCGGCTGGACCTGGTCTGTAGCTTCCATCTCGGACCTCGTTTCACCTTGTAAATAAACATCATTCGTAACATCTTTGGTGGAGGTGCGGGGTAAATCTTGGACGATCCTGGACGACCCAGCTCTACCAACTGTGTAGGATGAGTATTGGTGTCCGTATACCACCTCCTGAGGCTGAGGAGAAACGGGGTTAACTGAGAAGCCCTTCTCATTATATCATGACAAGCCAACAAGGACACCAAGCAGAACAAGGGAAATTACTTGTGCTTACTAAATGAAATAAACAAATGATAAATTAATGGCAATGAAAGTGGATGAAAAAACAACTTCCCACAGCTGGGGAGCATTCCCACATTGTTGCATTATGCATGCAATGCTCTAACCAATTGAGCCATATACGGCGCGCGGCACAGTAGGCCAGCGCCACCACTCACAAACCTTGGCAGCGGATGTGGAGCATCCTTTCTGCCGCAGGCGTCACGAGCACGTGATCTTTCTGGGTGAAAGCGACTGTTCAATAAACCCGCACATGCTATATGAAGGCATCAATGTCGCCGGATTTGAGACCGTCATTAGGTAAGAACGAGAAGAAAGGGGGTTAACTGAGGGGCCCAATATTTATTAATCACATCATGAGAAGCCAACAAACAAATAAAACATAGGTGAAATCACTTGCACTTACTAATTGAATTAAAGAAATTATAAATGAAAAAACAAATTGTCACAGGCGGGGAACGATCCCACGTCTTTGCATTCTTCCTGAGGCTGTTGCTTACAATGGTGTGTGCAAGTTTATTTTGCTGATGAATGTTTCACATTACTAGGCAGCGAAAGTTTTTTCTTGTCTTGTGTGATATCCACTTGACTCCACCTTTGTAGATAGTTATATTTTAGCGAAAAAATAATTGTTACTGTCTTTATGCAGGTAAAAGTTGGTGAAAACATATTCATGCCATTGGATAAGTGGCTGTTTGTGAGGAAAAATATCTCAGATGCCAAGTGTTGTTTGGAACTCGACAAACACTTTTGGCTACCTTCTGAGGCTGCCACACGCAGCCTTACAGGCCAGGCCTGCCGCAGCATGGCCACGAACACAACAAAGCTGCCGGCCAAACCAGAAAAGGTGGAGATGGTAAAGAGTAAGTACACCCTACAGCAGACATTTCTTGCACACTATTACACTTATTGCCCTGCAGTGGCTATGGTGTTATGCTGTTGACCATGAAGGCTACAAGCTTGACTCCCACTCACTTCCAATACGGGAAGAATTCAAGAACATTGGGTTCTTCAGGAATTCCTGAAGAACCCAATGTGGTCATAAAATCGGAAGCCGTCCACTACATCATTTCTTGTAGCTCAGCGATTTTTGCTATGTTAATTCTCATCATTAAGCAATCGGTCTACTCAAATAAGTCTGTAGAACCAAAACGTATACAGTTGACTCCAATGATAGAAACCTCACCTTAGTGGAACTACTGTATAAACTTATATAGGGTTGCGACATTGGCTGGCTGCCCATTGGAATGATAATGATATAGTATATTTCCGTTAACTAGTCCGGTTAATTCGATCCTGTTCTCAAAGCTTCCGCTGGCGCTCAGACGTTTCTATCGGCTCAAATGCATTATTTCTATCTGAAGTTGGCCTTCGCTAGATAAAGCAAACTTAGGTAATCATAATCAGCATGCATGCTGTGACCCCCTGGAGAGTAGTTGAATAGCTGCTGCATTTGTCTTAGGTGTTACTTAAGGCACAGTGAATGCATTCAACATATCTTCCTCCAAATACCCCATTTATATCTTGCTTGTGGATATTTTAAGAAGTAAAAACAGTTTACAATGAATTATACACTATTTGCTTGAATTTAAAAAAAATTAAATTATGGGGTTTTACGTGCCAAAACCAGTTCCTGATTATGAGGCACACCGTAGTTGGGGACTCCGGAAATTTTGACCACCTGGGGTTCTTTAACGTGCACCTAAATCTAAATACACGGGTGTTTTCGCATTTCGCCTCCATCGAAATGCGGCCGCCGTGGCCGGGATTCGATCCCGCGACCTCGTGCTTAGCAGCCCAACACCATAGCCACTGAGCAACCACGGCGGGTATTGCTTGAATTTAATGTGCACCTTTGTTTCACTAACATTAGTCTAAAAATTCCCTCTGCAGTACACTCTAATGAAAAAGACGAGAAAACATAGTGCCACGCACGCCTAGCGAAGCTATGTGGGCTGGATGCAGTGCATGGCCAGAGATGAGCTGGAGACTAGTGGTATAGACTATCAAAGCAAGCTATAGTTGAAATTGCCTAGCATTACACAGACTATGATAGCTGCACTATTCTTCGGCAACCTTTTGTGCGTGGGTAGAGATATTGTGCAAAAGAAGTGGTATACCGTATTTACCCGCGCAATGATCGCACCCCTGAATTTTGTCGTCAAAATTCGATTTTTTTTCTATTTCACGCGTAATGATCGCACCCCGAATTTGCCGCAGCGATATGTCGTGTGCCAAGTCTAGCTAATATGGATCGCATTTAGCATCTGTCGAATGCTATGCGAACAACTCTTCAAGACAAGTCAAGCGGTATGCACGCACCAAACATTCTTAAGTAGATGCCCCATTTCATTACTTTCATCACTTTCCGCACTTCCATGACTAAAAAGAAGCTGCAACCAAACTTGCCTTTATTATGTGTAAGCTTTATAATGGTTGTGGTCAACAACAACCAAAAAGGCGCCTTTCGATTCTTCTCATCTGCACCCGTGGGCACGCAACAAATCGCTAGCGGCAGCGATAGTAGCCACGTTTACAGTGATGCGTTAAATGTACCCTGTTCATACGTCGACGCTTGTAACACAGCTAAGATATTCACCCACCCTTAGCGGAAACATGCCGTATTAGGATAGTAGTGAAGACAGATGCCGCAGTTTCCGCAGCATGCCGGCCCTGTGTTTCTATGTCACTGGCAGCTAAGCGCGCTCATCTGTTTCTGTCCTCTCAAAGTGGACATGGCTACGTTAGTGCCGAAAACGTGCCGATATTAACATTATTATTCATACTGATACGGGAGAAACTGTTTCAGTGCACGTAATGTACTCACGAGAATAAAAAAAATATCGTGTTTGGCTTGCTCCACCGGCCGCCATTTTTGTTTTGGTCCCCCGCAGCAAACGTCAGCCGAAAAAAATGTTTTCGCTGGAAATTTAACTCGAGTCATGATCGCACCCCTGATTTTGCGTCAATTTTTCTGACAAGAAAAGTGCGATCATTATGCGAGTAAATATACGGTACAGTACAGCCTATATCGTCCACTGAAATGTCCTCAATCCATGTCCTTCACCTAAATGAAACTTCATTGCACCCTACACTTCTTCCTTCCCCTCATGCTGTTCACGTGGATACCACTGAGCACCACTTCTGCAACATTTTTCAGACTGCCTGGCAAAATACATCGACCTTCACCCTGCACCGCAGCCCCCTAGGGATCATCGAGTGAATGCTGTCAGAAAGTACTTGAGTACTTTCTTTACCGAGGCAGCACGGCAGGCAAAGAGGGTGCGTAAAGCGCCAAAACATGCTGATGTGCAATAAAAATGGATTTATAAGCAACGGTGTTACACCACTTATTGCAAGTATGGTGTTATATTGCCTGTTAGGCCTATATACATGTTAGCCTAACTTGCAAGTTTTTTTTTTCTCCATGGGCAAGCTGCTTTTCATGTTTCTTGGCTCTGATATTATACGTGGTAAACATCAACATTAGAGGTCAGTTCCATTGCCTCGTGCACGCTTTGCCTGCTCTGTTCGGGACGCTACAACTACTTCCTTGTCCAGCAGAACCCTTCTCTGTCGTTGGCATTGATCTTTTCGGGCCACTGCCACCTACTGCAGACGGCAACAGATGGATCGTCACTGCTGTTGACCATTAGAACCGGTACGCTGAAGCAGCCTCATTATGCTCAGGAGCTGCCTCAGAAGTAGCGGCCTTCTTCTTGCAGACTGTCTACTCACGTCACGGGGCGCCTCACGTTCTTTTGAGTGACCGAGACAAGGCATTTCTTTCAAGCACTCTTATTCAAGTTCTGCAAGCGTCCAACACCGTGCACAAGACAACGTCTAGCTACCACCCTCAAACGAACGGCCTAACAGAGCGATTTCATCGCATGCTGTGTGACATGCTATCCATGTATATTCAACCTTATCATCGTAACTGGGATGCGATTCTCCTATTTGTAACCTTTGCGTACAACACGTCTGTTCAACGGACCCCCGGATACTTTCAGTTTTTTTTTTCTTTAGTGTACGGCTGCCGCCCAACCTCATCACTCGACGTTTCTTTCTTCGCTGGCCCCGTCGACGCTTCACCATTCATTTGCGACCAGTTTGTGTCTCGTCTTGCCCAATGTCGTCGTCGCGCCCGTATGAACACTGCAGCCAGCCAAGGCGATCGCAAACATCGGTACGATGTCTCTCATAGCGCCGTTTCCTACCACCCTGGTGACGATGTGCTCCTATGGACACCTGCACGAACACCCGGTTAATGTGAGAAGCTTGAGTCTCGATATATAGGCCCCTACGAAGTCATAGAGCATACCTCGCCGGTGAACTATCGCGTTACACCTGTTGAGGCCCCAACCGACTGTCGCTGCCGCGGAACAGAGATCGTGCACGTTTCTCACCTGAAGCCCTTTCATCTCTGTACCACTGTCTAATGTGCGGCCACGCTGGCCGCTTCCGTCCACGGGGGAAATTAGTGTAAGCATTTATGCGGACTTCATCTTCTTCTGTACAAAGTCATCATCAATCATCGGCTCGTGTTCGTTTTGCATCGGCGCCATTTCTCCTTCTTGGAATAACGTGTCGTCTCGACCGTGGTATTTCAACATTCTTTTCAGTCTTAGAAAAATAAATGTGTCGAATTTTTCACAGCACTATGGACAATCATGCTTTCTTTATTTTTGGCATTTTTCTGAAACATAGAATGAAACATTCAAGAAACTAGTTTGTTTCACGCCCTTCAAAAGTTCATGAAATCTTACATCTATAATCCTGCCTTGTCGATGTCGCAGTTTCACCGACAAAATTGCGTATATGGCACGAGAGTGTCTTATTTATGAGAAATGTCTTCCCCAAATGTTGGTTGTTCTGCATGTGACATTCACGCGACACGCTCGATATGCATACTGTGAGCTTGCAGTGGCGTGAAATTAAACGTATAGACATATAATTTTACAGATAAAGGAATGCATTTTCCACAGTGGGGACGACTGCTTCTCGCGTTTTTACGTCTTTTTTTTTCTGGATGGTGACATGCATGCGTGATAAAGGGCTACGCAGACAAATATTATATTTCGGTTATTGTCAACCATGGTCCATGGAATTCGCTAGGCACAGATAGTGCCCTTGTATATATGCATACTGGTACATTAGACAGATTTAATTAACCATGCCAGGCTTATGGGAACTGGTGATGTACGCATGGCGAAACCAGTGTAGCTTGTTTAACTACCTAGAACTTCTTGGCCAGCTGTTGCATGAGGCCCACCATACAGGCACTGCTTGCGATCTCGAACGTGATCAGGCAACCTCGCATAGCCGAAGAAATTCGTTTAGCATGCTCATTATTCCCCAGTACCTGGGTGGCGCGGTAGCGCTATTGAAAAATACTGCCGCCTACAACCTGATTCTTTTCCGGTTTCGCGCTAATTCGCACGCTTGCTGTTACGGGAACGTGTTTCGTTTCAACTCGCACTACACTCCTTGCGTGTAACGCACCCTTTATTATTTAATTTAATTCCCTGTGGTGACGGTCACTCTGCGTCACAATCACTGTGTCTTTGTGCGGTCTACCTACAATCGTTTACGCTTGTTATCGACTAAGATCTGGTCGGCACCACTGAAATTTTGCGATCTTCATGGGTGCCTGCTCACGGTTGCCTTTTCGGTAGCAGGCCACTTAGCGTAGAACTTTCTTTGGCGCCACATGTTTGACCGGCTGATTGTGGTTGGTCAAAGTTCATTCACATCGTCGTTCGCGCAGCAAATCAGGAACCAAGTCATTTAAATCTCGTGGGGTGAAAAAAAGAACGAATGCTTAGGCAAGCTTGCAATTAGAATAAATTAAATCTTTGGTTTTACGTTGCAGGACCACGCTACGATTATGAGGGAAGCCTTCGTGGTGCACGTGCGAATGATTTTAAACATCCGGTTTTTTAACGTGTCGGGCATTTTCGTATTTCGCCCCTATTTAAATGGCTCCGCCGTGGCCAGGATTTGGTCTTGCGCCCTCTAAGTGACTTCGCAGTACACTTTTATGAAAATGAACAATGAGTGTCTGTAGAGAACGTCATGTGTTCCTAATGGGACATCAGATATTCATTAGAAATGCAGCGTGTAATGTTTTTTTGGCATCACAAGTACATCAGATAATCTAATGACAATGCACCTTAAGATTTCTGATAAGAAGAGCATACAACTTTTTTGTGTTATTGCTAATGTCAAAGTACATCATATATGAATGTGTACGATGCCAAGTCGCGAAAAATTTTTCGTAATGTGATAGCATAAATGGCTGATGAGGCGGGAAAACGGGCATTGTCGGCATGAGCACACGATGTACAAAGAGGTTAGAAACACTCAACCTTTCATGGGGATGAAACCCGCTACCAATGGTGGTAATTAAGGCTATGAACACACGACGTTTCGTGTTGACTGAGGCACAGTCAATTAAGATAGAGTTCATAAAGGTACTGGAACACACGACCTTTGTTGGGAGTCGAGCCCACGACCTTCGGTGTTCAGGAAGGCAATGTTAATTAATACGCAGTTAATTATTATATAGTTATTTAAGGCATTTGAACCCATGACCTTTTGCGGTAATGAAGGCGATGTTAATTAACGCACAGTTCAGATGCCCTTATTTAGGGCACCTGAACACACGCCCTTTGTTAATGAAGGTAATGATAATTAAGCACTTGAAATCATAGCCTTCGGTAGGAATCGAACTCACGACCTTTGTTTTTAATGAAGGCGCAGTTAATTATTGTACTGTAAATAAGATATAGTCAATTTGTGCACTAGAACCAACGACCTTTATTGTTACAGATGATGTTAATTAAGGCACTTGCACCCATGATCTTGTGTCGGAGCCGTGCCCACGGACTTTGGTGTTAATGAAAGCAATGTTAATTAATGTGCATTTAATTGAGATATTGTTAAGGCACTCGGACCCATGACTATTGGTTGGAGTCGAGCCCATGACCATTGGTGTTAATGAAGACTATGTTTATTAAGGCGCCGTTAATTAGAATATAGTTAACTAAGGTAAATTTAAATACCACATAGTTAATTAAAGCACTCGATCTCATGACCTCGCGTGGGAGTCGAACCCAAGAACTTTGGCGCTAGTGAAGGCAATGTTATTAATGTGCAACTAATGAAGATATGAGTAATTAAAGCGCTCGGAGCCATGACTATTTGTGGGAGTCGAACGTATGACCCTTGGTGTTAATGAAAACGATGTTAAATAAGGTACTATTAATTACGACATAATTAATTCAGACCCGCCGCCCCATGACTTGGGGTGGGAATCGAACCCTGGGCCTTTGGTGGCAGCGGTTTAGATCTATCGTTGGGGGCAGTCTAAGAGACCGAAATGAAGAAAACGATATAACACGGCGTGAGCGCCGAGTACTCTGGAAACGATTCCGATTTATCAGGGCTAGGCACGAAATAGCGACGTAATTTTCTTTTCTTTTTAAAGAGCACTGCGAGTTCGTGTTTCCCAGTTCTAACCTCTGGTAAGCAGTGCAAACCTACATCGTATGCCTTGTTCTGCGTAGTTTGGTTTCTCGGCTGTGTTACTTGTCTTTAAATGGCAATCGAGAATTGTGCATACCCGCAATGGTTGCTCAGTGGCTATGGTGTTGGGCTACTGAGCACAAGGTCACGGGATCAAATCCCGGCCATGGCGGTCGCATTTCGATGGGGGCGAAATGCAGAAACACCTGTGTACTTAGATTTAGGTGCATGTTAAAGAACCCCAGGTGGTCGAAATTTCCGAATTCGTTCACTATGGTGAGCCTCATAATCAGAAAGTGGTTTTGACACGTAAAACCCCATAAATGTTTTTAACAATTGTGCAGAATAACATGAGCATGACAAAGAAAACTGCACGTAAGCGGCAGCATCTATTTGCTGGGACGCACTGTAGTACTTGGTTGCAAGCACATCCTACGCCAGCGCACTTTTCTGGCACATACCACATAGGACAAATGCAAGCTGCCGAGATATGTGGGTATTTCGAGGAATCTTTGTGGGTAGCACGATCAACACAGAAGGCACAAACGATAGGAGTGCAACCTGCGCACATTAAACACGCTACACGAAGGCAAGATAAGGACGACAGCGGTGTGAGGTGCACGACACGAGCAGACTTGATGCTTTCCGTGTGACACTGTTGCAACGGGCACTGAAACATCGCGCACTGCACATATGTCCCACGGAGATCGCGTCAATGATGTCTGAGGTTGATGTTATAATTGATGTTAACGGCAGCAGCAAGCTATTCAAAATGAAGTGACCACGCAGGTAGCATGGGGAGGAGCAAAATGCGTAATTGACTGGCTCTAAGAGAAGTGACCGAAGTGCAAATCGTTCTAATAACGCCAAAGCGACGGCTTTCTATAGAGATAACATTTTCCGATCTCAACGGCCATGCTTTTGCTGGCTCCAGATAGCAGAAGCAATTCAAAATTGTAAATCTGTCACTGAATTTTTTCTATGCCGAGCTACAGCTTACAATACAGACTTATCTGTGGTTCTATATGTCTTGCAACAGCTATGCGCCGTTAGGCAGCCACGCAAGTCCTCAGATGACGTTGGCTGAGTCTTTGGCTAGCCCCATGCGACCTGCTGATGGCGCGACCCACCACCCCGTTTCAAAAGAGACGCTCATAACATCCATCCAATTAGCCTGCCGCTCTGTTAACAACACAACAAGTCAGTCGGGTGTGCGAGCTGCAACGATGCGCTTGCTTGATCGTGTGCTTTTGTGTTTGCTGTAATGAAATGGTACTTAGTTCGCGTGCGCGTAAGTGCCACAGACAGCTTGTGTATTGCTGCAAACTGGCTGTATGCTAGGCGTGCTCGCCAAATGTGGACCGACGATGTTCATGCCGTGGAGTTCATTCCCTTTGTCTCTGGTTGTTGTAGAAAGTTAGGCGAACGTTGCAAAGAAATAATATGTATTGTTAGTGTGCCACTGCTCGTCCACTATGCACCGGCATGTGTGCTGGGAGTAACATCGCAGCACCGGCAACTTGGAGGGCGCTTTTCGACACCGTCGTAGCGTTCAAAAGGTGAGTAACCGTGCTTGCTAACTTCACAAGTGTTGTGCGTGCTTCTCGTGTGGGTGCGAACGTAGGTCTTGCGAACGTGCCTTGCAAAAGTAGGAAGGAGAACTCGCACAACAGTGAAACCTATGCTGATGCTTGCTGGGTGTCAAAGTTTATTTGCACAAATTTATTGCCATATTGCGGAACTTAAAGTCTTGATAAACGCTTTCTTCCGATGAGGAAGATTACGTTTGGAAACTATCGTGTTTATTATGCGCGATTGTGCGTGAGCTCCCACTTTTCTCCTGAAGTCGCATGATAACCACTCTTCTGCATCTTGACAGATACTTACTGCAAGGACGTTTCCTCGCAAATAAATTATTCGACGTTCTAAATAATCTCTGCTTACAAGGTTTACGGTTTATGAGCACTATTAGGGAAGAAATATAAGCCATCGCAGCGTGCTACTGGTAGAGGTTTGTTTTCAAGGCATGTTGCCATAACTTTTACGTAACTAAACATCACAGCTCTAACTCTAAAATTCTTATGTAAGTAAACATTCATGCAATGCGCTGTTGCTGCTGCGTGCATGTTCAAAATTTTGCATTATTGAAGGGGTCCCTGTTATGACATTCATCAGTGACTTCGACCTTGTGCTCTATTGCCACCCTGCACCAGTTCGGGCATTGTTTTCGTGACTTTTTTGCAGGCTCCTTGCATGTGTACACTATGTGACAGTCTTATTGTGCCACAGCTGAAAGTTAACACAGAATTCTCTTTGTAGTAGTGAAGCCATCACCCCCAACAGTGTCCACATAACCCGTGGTCATGGCTTCAGCAGCGCAGCGTGTAATTTGAATGGACATGTCAGGTATGCACTAAGTGTACGTCCTCACAAAAGAAGGATCTCAGTATCATTACTGGGTAAGCCTATCGACTTATTACTTAATGCAGCTTGCTAAATAGGCTAAATATTTATGCAACTTTATTGCACTTGCTGCTCTTTTGTGTTTGTAGAAATTATGCACAAATTGGCTTGTTCTGTATTAAACTACACCTCACATGTCCTGGCGTTTAGTAATTTTCTCGCATCAATCGCTTGGCTGCAACTTCCATTTTATTTTTGCCTATTACACAGTATATTCCTTTTTATTTTAGTTTCATTGATTTGTAACTGTTTCCTATGCAGTAGCATATATTTCCATATTTAACGTTCTGCTTATGCTACACACGTGCAGTTTTTGTCTATTGTAAGAATTTTGTAAGAACTCGAAGTGTAGTGTGCCATAAATGTCACAGGTCAAAGCACGCAGTGTGCATAACATTGTTTGTCATTGATATTTAGAATTATTTCTGTCATGTCCTCAGAATAACTGCCGCTGGCAAATACACATTTGATGAGCCCAAATTTCTTGAAATGAAATAGGGACACCATTATTCATTGTGCTGCAGTCACATAACTAGTGAGGTGTTTTCTGGCAAGCTTGCTGTATTTTCTCTCACTTTCTTTATATTCTTTACAAGCTGCCCCCATTCAGGCTGGTAGGTACTGTAGCAGTTCTGAGTGTGTCTACAGCAGCAATGTCGCAGCTAATTTGCACACAATACAGTATTCCAACAAATACCCATCACTGTTTTTGTGCGCTCTTGAGAACCAGCCCTGTCCATTGCAGAAACTTGTAGCGTCCATTTGAATTTGCCGGTCAGTTCATGTAACCTGTCAGGACAAAATTTACGCAGCGAGGGAAAGGAAGCCATGCAACATGACCTTGGCTAACAATTGACTGTTTAAGTTGATAGAAGGATTAACAAATTTAGCACTGGTTAATTTGAGGGGGAAGGCAGAAGTTGTAATACAAAGGCATAAAGTCACAATAAACGGTGTTTGCATAAAAAAATTCAGTAAATAGGCACATACTATTGAGAGTAGCGCCTTGTCCTGTCGCCTTTCTTGCGTCCGTTGTATGGCGCTAAACGAAGTATCTATGGAGGCACAGACTAATTTCTATCCCTTGTAATCTATAAAGGACTCCTTTCTTCATGCGTTGATAATGAGGGCTAGCTCCCACTTATTGTTATTTATAGACTGTGCCTGACTGATTTCTTTTGGAAATTTTCAACCATGTGTGAAAACAGATAAACAATCCTAATCAGGCCTGAAGCCCCTTTGCGGAAATGCGTGGCCGAGTCAGACGAGCACACTGGTCTTTTGAGTGAAATAGGGTAATCTCCTAGGTACATATTTAGGCACCAGCCAGTCTGCCCTGTGTAGATTTGACCATATGTGAAAGGAATATAGTACACTGCCTCTGACATGTACTGGCCAAATTTGGTGCTATTTATAACCAAGCAAGCCTTGCTTGCCCTCTTGCCTTTCTTAATCGAGTTGTGAACTGTTGTGCATGTGCTGCCTTATTTATTTTTTGCTGGAAATATATGTGCATAGCAGTCCACAAGTGAATGGATAAAGGCACCCAGGCATTGGAGGCTTGCTTATGTAAAGATACCCAAAATTTGTCTCGTATCTCTCAGGGGTAGTGTAGTCTATCCTTTTCATCACGTGTATATTTGGTCCAATGTACATTGGGCATGTAGACTGGCCGCTGCCTCAGCATGCGCCTAGGAGAGCACCATAATTCAGTCAAAGTACCAGTGTGCTCGTGCCACTTGAGCACATTGACACGACGAGCTGGGAATACCACATCCAAAAATGGGATGTGTGTCAGTCAACAGTCATTATGATAGCGTGACAAAGAGGAACACTCTCTAATGACATGGAATAGCAATCAGTATGCTCATTTATTAATTTTTATGCAACTTTATTTATCATGCTTTTATACATTTGCTTTTCAACGTGTGCCCTCCCTCTGAAAGAAGCGCTGGGGTGTTAATGATAAATAGCACGAGACATGTGTGGTGTATATCTTGATTGGAATATATGCCATCATACCGGACGCCAACACAAGCATGACGCAGTAGGCTTGAAATGTACGCGAACCATGCCGGTAGCTGATGCAAATATTCTCTAACTACTGGCACTTGGATGTCTCATGGATGCATTGGGTTGCCCGTACATGAGCACTCCTATGATTTTTTCCATGCCAAGTAATCCGATAGTGAGAAGATTTTGCAATTCACACTAGCAGTTCACAGACACTGCTGTCCTTTCTCACGTAGAAGCCAATACAGCCAAGTAGTTCACAACATGTACACACGCCACAGCTGAGCCCCGTTGCTTTCTACAGAGAAAGCAACGGGGATCAGCAACGGATTCCTTTCTACAGAGACATTGTACACCCCCCCCCCCTTATAATTATCGCTCAAGAGAAAACAATATTCGCCCCACCGCCGACGCTCCTCCCATCGGCGTCAGTCTGCTCTTCTCTGAAAAATCCTGTATCATAGTGTCCGGCAGGTGAGTTATATGTGCTACAGAGTTTGTGCGCGGATTACCTGTAAATATAAATTCTGAGAATTTATCAAACATATTGAAAGCGAAATGTTCATTTTTGTGAGCTTTTCCTTTGAAATTTTAGTATTAATGGTGGTGTACCACTTATAACAACTGCGCTTCGTAGGAACGTGAGATTTGCCAATTTCCATAGCAAGGCACCATTTATTGATCCCTAAATAAAACGGACCTAGCACTGTTCACAGAATTGCATGTGTTATAAAGTAATGACGAAAGTCGCAGTTTCGTCCGAAAGGCGAAGCATCGATTGCGATAGAAAATTAGTGTCCATATATATGAAGTAATGATAGTAGTTTTATCAGGCCTATAAGTTTGTAAACATAGGCATACTACCTAGTGGACAACTTTCTGTGGAATTGAAGGGACAGCTACAGGCGCGTGGCTGCTGCACATGTGTTACCGTGCGATGAAGTCAGACAGCGTTTGACAGTGCTATTTGGTAGTTCGGAGCAGACGCTTCGGCAGCCGAAACTAAGGTGGAATAAAACGCGCTACTCTTATCAGAACTGCGCTCCCTTGTGCCAGCTTTGCCTCCATAAATTTCCCTTCATAGCCACAACAAGTTATGTGCGGGTGTGAGTAAATTGTCAAGCATGGTGGAACGCGCGCGCAAGCCAACATGAGCACATATCACTCGATGAACGTGGATACTCTGTCAAAATGCTGCAGTGAGGAAATGCTGCAGCAGCAGCGAGCGTGTCCACCTTCGCGCAGTCGCTCGCATCAACGTGACCTACGCCTTGAGAACACAGCGCAGCGCAGACTCTGTACCCGTTGTTGATGTCTTACAACATACAGTGGCGAGGCAGGCGCGCTGGGCAGCCTAGGTCGCCGGGAGTAAAAGGGTGAGCCGCGATTACCGGCTCACCGTCGTTCGCTCGATTTCACTCGCACGTACAGCACACTACGCGCTGCTGTGATTTTGTCGCTCGTTACCTTTATACGAAACCTCACGGCGACGCCAACGACGACGGCAGAAATGGGCCTGGAGTGTCCATATAATTGCTATTGGAACAATAAGGCTTCATAATGATGTTTTCCAGCAATACTTCGCACTGAAGAAAAACAATTCCTAGGATTTTACAACGAAATGGATGTCGACTTGAGCTGGAGTACAAGGAAAGTGGACGCTGTGTCAACTCGGTAATATGACGGATTATATTGCGCACGCACAAAAGACTGCCATAAGCGTGCGTCAGTTGAACAAATGCAAATACTACGCGACTGGGAAGTTTCCTAATCCGCAGGACGAAGCTGAAATTTCGAAGTTTTTAGACTTATTCCAAGTCCTCAGGCTGTTGTCAATAGTTATTTAATATACAATCTATAGTGTATTGTCAATACACAATAGATTTGTGTATTGAAAATTTAGTGCGGGCTTGGACTCACTGCAGTAAACTTGAAACGGGGGTAAAATGTAGTAGCACTGGAGGACAAAGACAGCAACAAAGAGCTGGTGGGCTAGTTGAGAACCTCGGCATCCAGACAGCAAAACACATAGGCACGCCCACACGCACAGGTAACAGCGTGAGCAGGGACACAACACCCAATCGCGCGTACACGCTAAACATCAAAGACGCACAGTAGGCACCACTAAACAATACCTTGGGGAGTGATCATGATCTGATGCGTACTGCCCTCTCCACCCCCAAATTAGGTAGAAAGATTGGCACAACGAAATTAACCGACTGGTCAAAATACAAGGAGCTCCAACGGAACGTCGACACAGGAAAGACTCCCGACAACATACAAGAATGGACAAAACTCATCCAGTGAACACACAACGATACTACCAAAACAATAGAGCGCATGTCGGAGGCCTCTGTGGTAGACTCCCACTAAACTTGCGGGACGAAAGACACAGATTAGTTAGGCGTTGGAAAAAAACAACGCCTCAACGAACAAATAGGTACCCGCAAACACTTCTGGCGGGGGAAGCGCAACGACACGCAGACGTATTAGGAAAAAAAAACGAGTGGGTTACGTTGTGCGGGTCCCTCTCGGGGACCTTGGGAATGGCTGGCACGTGGTGCAGGCAGGAAACGTCGCTTCGAGTTCGCGGCGTGCAATTCGGGTCATCTTTTGCTTGGTGGTAACGAGCTAGATTGGTCGGTGGGGTGAGTGGAGGAAGAGGTCGCTGCAGTATTTAGAAGCTATGCAAACTGATTATATATACAGCGACTTTTCGCCTGCTCGAAGCTGCGGCATTCCGTCATTGTGGCGTCGACAATTGATAAGCTTCTGAAGACCAGAAAGTAGAATGCGTCATCCGCGATGCCTTTGATAGAGTGGCCAACATGCCTCTGACATAGACGTATCCATTTTATGACAGAGGGCTAGGACGTCCTCAATATAAGAGACATAGGGCTCCGTAGCAGTTTGGGCACGCGTGGCAAGTTGTTGCTGGGCGGCTAGTCGTCGACCAGTCGGAATGCCAAAGACGTTGCACAGCTTTTCTTTGAACATGTCCCAGCTGGTTAGCTCTTCCTCGTGTGTGTAAAACCACGTTAGTTGTGTACCGTCGAGGTAGAACACGACATTGGCCAGCATTATGGCCGGATCCCATCTGCTTACCTTACTGACGCGCTCATAGATCTTCAACCATTTTCCTACGTCAAAATATCGAGGTCGGTGAACTTGCCGAGGACTGAGGTAGAACAACGTACTCGGCATGCGTAATCGGCATCGCAGCTGCAGACGCGGTGCCTTGCGCTGGAAGCATGATCCCAGGCTGGATGAAACATCGGATGCGGAGCTCCGTGGCGTAGACGCGTACACCGCACCTACACCAAAATGTGACGGGTATAAAACTATTTGCACGATATGTTTACAGGGCTTATATAAACAGCAACCGAGAAGCCCGAGAGGCTGTTGCCACTTCGTCGTCTTCACCATCGACCCGACCTTGCCTTCTTTGTCCAGCGTAACAATACAATATATATATATACTGCCCCCAACACCACTTCAGATCCCGATGTCCCACAGCGGTGACCAACAGCCTTCTCTGGCAGCTCCAGTTCGACCAACCGCCGCCTGGATGCATCAGATGGAGCCCCGCCCTTTCTCAGGAAAATTTGGCGAGGACGTGGAGGAATGGCTCACCCACTACAAGCGTGTGAGCAAGTACAACGGCTGGAACTCCACGGCTCAGCTCGACAACGTGGTTCTGTTCCTCTCAGACACTGCGCTAGTGTGGTTCGAGAACCATGAAGATATCTGCACAACGTGGGACAGCTTCGTTACTCACCTTACCGAGTGCTTCGGCGATTCCACCACGAAAAGGAAGCGGGCGGAGCAGACATTGCTTCAGCGCACTCAAGTCCCAGGTGAGACCTGTACTACGTACATTGAGGTAATCCTGAAGCTTTGGAGAACGGTCAATCCTCGAATCTCCGAAGAGGACAAGGTTGGACACCTTCTCAAAGGCACAGCCGAGGATGTTTACAATTATTTAATCGGAAAGGAGAGTCTCGCCTCGGTCGCCGACCTCATCAAGCATTGCCGCACATTTGAGGCCTTGAAGCTGCGCCGTATCACGCCTAAGTTCGGCAGGTTAGCAAATGTCACAACGGTGACAAGCGTTGAAGACAATAAGAACTACAGTTTTCAATTTGACCTTGCGGCAACTAATGCAAATTGCTCGCGAAGAACTTAAAAGACACACCAAAGGGGCGGATGTCGAACAGCTTGGGTGGGCTCCCAACCAACCTCAATAACATGCATCTGCTGTGTCCGCATTGTCTGCCATGCCAGGCGTTGCAGAGTGTCGAGTCGATCAACTGCGACAGCACCGACGTACCTTTCCCGACGACGTGACGCACGATCAACGAACTCGTTGAGCTACCACCACGAATCGGAATTCGGAAGATCGCATTTATTATTCGCAGCGTCCCAGGGTTGACCCCGAGGTTTACAACGTCGGTCGCGCATCGCCTGTGTGATACAGCTGTGGCGCCTCGGGACACATTGCTCGTTTTTGTCGCCGGCGCCGACACACAAGATATGCCCCACCACCAACTTGGCCTAATTTTGAACGTGACAGTAATGACGACCGTTGGCAGGCAGACAGACCCTGATAGTGCAAACTCCACAGGCGCGCCACCCCGGAATACCTTCCGTCAATGTAGTAGAAGGAGTGGCTCGCCAGCTTCAGACCGCAGCCTGACGCCCCCAACCAGTCGCCAACGCCGTTCACCGTCACCACGGTGACGTGCTGCGTCACCACCGCCGTCGGGAAACTAGCCGGCGCGACCGTTGGAGGTAAGGTCGCCGGACAGTCTGCGTCTCTGCGAAATACTCCTCTGCCTATTATGATGGTGAAGAACAAACTGCGTGTGTTAATTGATAGTATACCTGCAACAGCATTAGTGGATACTGGTGCTACCGTTGCCGTCATGAGTGTGACATTCAAAGAGAGGCTGGGTCGGAAAGATATGTTCCCGTGGAATGGTGGTGTGACGTTTCGTGGTGTCAGTGGAGAGTGCCTAGTTCCCCTTGGTATTTGTGCTGCAAGTGTTTTGTTCGGAGGAGAAGATCCTAAAACAGAATTTCTCATACTAACGCGGTGCACTCACGACGTGATTCTCGAGATTGACTTTCTTCAGGATTGTGGTGCATCCGTTAACTGTGGCACAGGTGAAATTACTTTGAATAGGGCGCTTCTCGCCACCCTTGCCGACACCTCCTTACCAGTGAAAAACAGTTGTGTTGTCTAGAAAGATTCGCTGGTACCGCCTTGGTCGCTGTCACGTATCTCTGTCAACTTCGCTGCTGCCGACCTTTCATTGTTTGACGCGCAAGTCGAGCCACTTACGTCGAGCTGCGCAAAGAAAGATGTACTCATACCACGCTCTGTCATGAGAGTAGTGAATGGCGTCTCAAATTTGTGGGCTTTCAATTGTTCTTGCGTCCCTGCTGTTCTTCCGCGTGATATGAAGCTCGCTTAATTTGACTAGATTACTTACAGCTCCATTACAGTTCTAAGCGAGGAAGAGCAGTCTCGTACTAGGGATCCTCACCAAAGCACTTCTGAAGAGCAGATCCTATGGATGATCAACAAGGCGCTGCCCTCACATGAGCGCCACGCGCTCGCAGAAGTTTTGTGGGCACATCTTTCTGTATTCGATTCCGCATAAGGCGACAAGCAGGCTTCACTCCCTCGTTCTCGTGCTCGCCAAAGAACTGACACCGGATCTGCGCATCCCATTCGGCAAAAGGCTTACCGCGTTTCCGCAAAAGAGAGGACAGTTATTGCTGAACAGGAGAAAGACATGCTGCGGAAAAGTGTTGTTAAAGAGTCCTGTAGTCCGTGGGTAGCACCAGTAATCTAAGTAAAGAAGAAGGATGGATCGTGGCGGTTTTGCGTTGATCACAGGAAACTGAATGCAGTCACCAAAAAGGATGTGTATCCACATCCTAGAATTGATGATGTCATCGATTGTTTACATTCCGCTGCCTACTTTTCATCACTGGATTTGCGATCAGGGTATTGGCAGATACCCATGCACCCAGACGATAAGGAGAAAACGGCCTTCGTGACACCAGATGGCCTTTATGAATTTAACGTTATGCCGTTCGGCCTTTGTAACGCGCCGGCAACATTCGAATGATTCATGGACACTATCATCCGATGATTTAAATGGGAAATTTGTTTGTGCTACCTCGATGAAGTGGTGATTTTTGGCAGCACATTGAGTGAGCCTAATAGCCGTCTTAGTCTTGTTCTGGATTGTGTCAAAGAAGCCAGCTTGATCCTAAATTCCAAGAAATGTCGTTTCGGGGAAACAGAGGCGTTAGCGTGTGCAGCCTCGGGACGCCATCTTGACATCACCATCAATCTCGTCCCTTAAATAAAGCCGGTTTAACATTAACCGTAACAGTTTTGTGGTGGAGGTGCGGGGTACCTCGACCAAGACGACGGATCTGCTGCAGCAAGCACCACGCCGGAGCCGATGCCTCGCTCGACTACCCCGCACCTCCACCACAAAACTGTTACGGTTAATGTTAAACTGGCTTTATTTAAGGGACGAGATTGATGGTGAAGTCAAGATGGCGTCCCGAGGCTGCACACGCAAACGTCTTCTTCCTCTTCTGCTCGCCCGGCTCATGCCGTGGCAATATGTATATTGTTTGTCTGTGGGAGTTACTGTGCATATTAATTGAAACATCTGTTTTGAATGGGTCAGGGTGTAAACTATTTCAGGATGGCTTGTTCACTATTCATCTCATGGAAGAGCCGAGGTGGGGATGGTCGAAAATCTACTGCACTCCAATCACTGTTGAACTAAAGTTTCTTGCTTAATTAGCGTTACTATATTTGACACGCACACAGAATAGCGTAAGCAAGAGAGCGTCACGGGAGTCTAAAGTGGCACAGGCAACATTGAAAAAATAAACCATGCGTAATATAGCCGTAGACAAAAATATGCAAATTAACGCTCCGATCGGGAAAGAAGGCATAAATGGAAAAGGCCTGCCGACTTGCTATACAGACCTTTAGATAGCAGCGTCAAGGAACTGCTATTGGTTTAATCAGCTTTAGCATTTGGAATCATTCTCTCCGTGTTTTCAATCATTTGTAACAACTGTTTGGTTGAAGATTTGAAGTGAAGTTTGTAATTACAGTAGCACGTATAATAATTTTTAACGTGGCATACATATATAACTCACCTACCCCACTAAACAAATAAATTTCACTCCTGTGAAGTTTTCATTATGAACACGTCAGAGTTTATTGACAGGGACATTTTTTATTGCGTTTCAATGGGCCGTCTGATTATGTTCCTTCATTTGGATGACGCTGAGCCTAGACGAATTCCCTTTTTCATTTATTACAAAAACGTCACTCATACAGCACTCCCGACTTCTGTTGATGAGGTACATACTGCACATAGTCCTCAAATATTCAGTATGAGTCGCACTTGCACGGCTTGAATTAAATGTAGGGAAAAAGCCACGGAACCAATCTTACCATGAAAGTCTAGTCTAAAGCAATTAGCATTGAATCAATATAGTGACACAACATATTTTCACCATCGAAAGTAGTTATATATGATGCATGTAACGCAGCGGGATTCTTCTTTAGCTCTTCCTTATGGAAACTGAGCAGCAGAACCTGATCATGGCCTCTGAAATGCATGACGTGCCGATGCGTGCAGTCGCAGAATAGTGCGTCATGCTGCCACCGGGTTGCCCTCTCGAGCTCCTTTCTGAACACGCTGCGTCATCTGCTGGCACTGCCAAGAAATTCGCGCGTGGCGTGTGAGGTGAGGAGCGTGACGCGACAGTGCCTGCGAATACTGACAATAGTTCCTTCTCTTGCCGCACACTCAGTGGCAAGTACTCAGTGACGCAGGTTGGCGAATTATTTAATGAAGATGGGCACATTCTGAGTGGACATATGGCGCAGCTTGCTAAAGCGTTGGCGTGAAAGGTGTTCTTGAAAAGTGGCGCAAACCCACTGCATTGACAGCGTGGCCTGCTAAGTCGTCGAACTAGTGTCATTGATGAGCCCTTACAACGTGGCTTTGATATCAGCATCGGATAAATTTAAGGGATATTTCTTTGAGTGTAGAGTGCCTGTGCGGAACAACTAATTACCCAAGTTAGAGTAAAATAAATGAATTGAATATAGACACACACCTACTGGCACAAACACAATCACCCAAGTTGGCCTCGAAGGAGTTCATTGGAGTCCAGCCCAGACCGAATGGAATGCTACAAGCACTCCAAGTCAGCACCAAAGAGCTCCTTCGGATAGGAGTACCGGCCCAGTCCTGCATCTACAGAGACCCATGAGGGCGTGGAACGGGTTCGTTGCACATAGGCACGTAAGCACACATTGTCATATACTGAGTGACCCTAGTTTATTCTATGGCTGGTTCGACCCCTGTTACTTCTGCACATGAGGTTGATCGCTTCCTTTGATCCCTATCTATCTATCTATCTATCTATCTATCTATCTATCTATCTATCTATCTATCTATCTATCTATCTATCTATCTATCTATCTATCTATCTATCTATCTATCTATCTATCTATCTATCTATCTATCTATCTATCTATCTATCTATCTATCTATCTATCTATCTATCTATCTATCTGTCTGTCTGTCTGTCTGTCTGTCTGTCTGTCTGTCTGTCTGTCTGTCTGTCTGTCTGTCTGTCTGTCTGTCTGTCTGTCTGTCTGTCTGTCTGTCTGTCTGTCTAGCTAGCTAGCTACCCAGCTAACGATATGTATGGCTATATCTGTTGTGCCGTAATTTTTTTTTCTTTCCCGTCTATGTACCTTTTGACATTTCCTGCCGGGCGCCGCCCCTAGACAGGTAAAACCACCTTTGGGAGGGTGTATCTCTCTGCCTCTCCACTACTAACTTTTGTTTGCGACATTGCGCGCGGCCACACAGGCTTGACTTGAACATGTTTCAGGACGAAGTCAGTCTTAGTGACCTAACACCATTATATGTATATATATAGATATATATATATATATATGGTTATGTGTGGAAAGACACAGGCGAAAGATGCTCTTTACATGCTATTTACACTGGAGCAAGGCAGCCAGGCTGACACTCGCTCGTGCCAAGGGCACCGACCAACTTCTTCGTCGATCTCACTTCGGCTCGTTTCTTCAGCATCACTCAATGGTATCAATGGTGCATGGTGCATGGTCAATGGTGCATGGAGAGTTGCAGCGCTTGAGTCGGGCAACGTGGACAATGTCACTGGTTGTCACAGCGGAGGACATAGAGGGCGTGGCTAGAATGATTTCATACGTGACATCGGTCACTTTGCGTACCACGCGATATGGGCCTGTGTAATAGGAAAACAGTTTTTCACAAAGGCCGACTTTAGGCGATGGTGACCAAAGCAACACGAGGGAGCCGGGCACAAAATGAACGTCAAGGTG
Organism: Dermacentor albipictus; assembly: GCF_038994185.2. Lineage (NCBI taxonomy): Eukaryota > Metazoa > Arthropoda > Arachnida > Ixodida > Ixodidae > Dermacentor > Dermacentor albipictus. The sequence continues at coordinate 29,913,080 of NC_091828.1, read as the reverse complement.
ACGAAGGTCGTAGCGTGGCTTCTTCTTCTCTTGAGATAATTGTAGACGAGCGCGCGCAAGTTGGCGAGTATGGTAAGCATGGGCGATTGCTTCACGGGCATAATCGCTAGTTGAAGCTGTGGTGGATGGAAGCACAGTGTCCTGTGCTAGTGTTGGCTCGCGGCCATACGAGATGTAAAACGGGGAACAGGCGGCAGTTTCGAGACGGAAAGAGTTGTCTGCAAATGTAATGTAAGGTAGAGCCAGGTCCCAGTCACGGTGGTCGTCTGAAACGTATTTGGATAGCATGTCTGTAAGGGTGCGGTTCAAAGGCTCAGTGAGGCTGTTCGTTGGGGGTGGTAGGAGGTGGTAAATTTATGCTGTATTGAGCATGCGCGCATGATGTCGTCAATGACTTTGTCCAAAAACGTACGGCCAAGGTGTGTTAGTAATTGACGTGGAGCCCCATGCATCAAAATGATATCATGTAGGAGGAAGTGCGCAACATCAGTTGCGCAACTGCACGGAAGAGCACCGGTTATGGCGTAGCGGGTCGCGTAGTCCGCCGTGACTGCAACCCACTTGTTTCCTGATGTAGATTCCGGACATGGGCCCAGAAGGTCTAAGCCGACACGATGGAAGGGCTCGGCGGGGATGTCGAGCGGCTGCAGGTAACCAGCGGGGAGCTGGGAAGCCTTCTTGCGTCGTTGGCAAAGTTCACAAGCGGCGACGTAATGTCGTGCGGAACGGGCAAGGCCCGGCCTGAAAAACTGCGACGTACACGGTCATAGGTTCGAGATACGACGAGGTGTCCTGCCGTTGGTGCGTCGTGAAGCTCGTCTAGAACGGTGGAGCGGAGGTGTTTAGGTATTACAAGCAGGAACTCAGAGCCGTCCGGATGAAGGTTACGCGGAGGACGAAGAGGCGTAGAGTAGCATCGGCCGGAGAGTGTTCAAAACGGTCGATGAGTGCTTTGATGTAGGCGTCACGGCGTTGCTCGTCGGCGAAATGAAGCTGCTGGGATACAGAGAATACGCAAGAAGCACTGGTAATATTGGAGGAGTCGGAGTCGTCAACAGGGTAACGCGACAAATTGACAGCGTCTTGGTGCAGGCGGCCAGACTTGTACACCACGGAATGTGAAAATACCTGTATCCTCAAAGCCCATCGACCAAGCCGGCCTGTAGGATCTTTTAGTGATGAGAGCCAGCAGAGAGCATGATGGTCAGTGACTACGGAAAAAGGGCGACCGTAAAGTAAGGACCGAACTTCCAACCGCCCAGACTACAGCAAGGCATTGTCGTTCCGTAATTGAATAGTTGCGCTCCGATAGCGCAAGGAGGCGACTCGCATAGGCAATAACGTGATCCTTGCCACGTTGACGCTGGGTTAAAATGGCACCTACGCCATGACCACTGGCACCTGTGCGTAGTTCTGTAGGGGCATCACGCTCGAAGTGGGCGAGAATGGGTGGTGATGTTAGAAGAGTGACGAGATGAGAGAAGGTGGCGACTTCTGCAGTACTCCACGACAATTGTACGCCTTTCTTCAAAAGATTAGTTAGGGGCCTAGCAATTGTCGCAATATCTGGAAGAAAACGACGAAAGTACGAGCATCGCCCTACAAAACTTCATACGTCTGCGGCTGTCTACGGAGCCGGAAACTCTCGGAAAGCGCGAGTTTTATCGGGATCAGGCTGTACTCCGGAAACGTCAACGAGATAGTCCAGAAGAGTAATTTGTCGGTGGCCAAAACGAAATTTCGACGAGTGAAGCTGCAAGTATAGTTGTGAGACGCTCAAGGTGAGTGTCGAACGTTGGCGAGAAGACGATGACGTCGTCGAGGTAGCAGAGGCATGTGGACCATTTGAAACCTTGGAGCAAGGAGTCCATCATACGCTCAAAGGTGGCAGGGGCGTTGCATTATCCAAACGGCTTTACTTTAAATTGGTATAGGCCATCAGGTGTGATGAACGCGGTATTTTCTCTGTCCATACCGTCAACAGCAATCTGCCAATATCCCGAACGAAGATCAATAGACGAGAAATAGCTGGAACCATGCAGGAAGTCAAGGGCGTCGTCTATTGGTGGGAGCGGGTAGACGTCCTTATTTGTAATGCTGTTCAGATGACGGTAGTCTACACAGAAGCGCCACGTGCCGTCCTTCTTCTTAATCTGCACCGCAGGGGACGCCCAGGGACTCGATGAAGGCTGAATGATGTCTTTATCAAGCATTTTGTTCACTTCACTTTGAATTACTTGGTGTTCCGAAGCAGAAACTCGATACGGTCGTCGGTGAATACGCGCAGCATCGCCTGTAAGAATGCGATGCTTGACCGCGAGCGTCTCGCCTAAAGGGCGAGCATCGAAGTCGAAAATATCGTGGTAGGACGATAATACTTCGCAAAGGTCTTCAGCCTGCGTAGAGGACAGGTCCGTCGCAACCATTTTATTTGTGTTGGGATCGACCCCCGAGGCCGGTGCGAGGGGCATGCTAAGCTCGCGAGGACCATCGGTCGATAACGCTGCCATGTATTGGTGGCCGAGACAATCTATGGTGGCAAGGCCTTGTGGTAGAATTTGCTTTGCCAATCCAAAGTTACAGACAGGCATGCGAGTGTGGTTAACAGCAATAGTAAGTATACTGTGAGGCACGGTGACGTCATGCCGTATTGGGATGTCGGGCAGAGGAGTGACGAGGTACTCGACATCAAGAACTGGTGGGAAAGACAACAGTTCAATGTGGGCTGTGGACTTTGGCCGCAGGCGAAGAAAGCAGGTGGAGCGTAAGCGGCAGTGGGGTGCGTCAGAAGGCTCTGCGAGCATCGGCAACTCAAGGCGAAGGGCAGTGGAAGAGCGGTCATTATGAGCAGAATGGGCGGAGAAAAAATCGAGGCCGAGAATGAGGTCGTGGGGGCAATGAGCGATTGCGGTGAAGAGGACAGGAGTGTGGCGGCCGGCGATGCTGACACGTGCCGTACACATGCCGATGATAGGCACAGTACCGCCATCCGCACCGCGCATGACGCGTGCCGGCGCTGGGGTGAGGAGCTTGTTCAGTCGTCGTCGGAAGGGAGCACTCATAATAGAAAGATGTGCTCCTGTATCGACGAGTGCCGTGACAGGATAGCCGTCAACGTCAACGTCAAGAAGGTTTCGGTTAGTAGGTAACGTAAGCAGAGTATTTGAGGGCAGGGTCGACAACGCAGCTTCACCTCCAGAAGCTGCAGTGCCTAGTTTTCCGGCTGGGTCCGGGAGGCGATAGGCGGCGAAGAGAAGCCGCGGGGTTGGGACGAACGAGACTGGTGGCGTCGAGGTGCCGGCCAGCGGCTGTAGCGAAGGTTCGCAGCAGGGGCATCAGCATGGCGGGTGGCATAGGGTACAGAAGGTCCAAAGGTGCGGGTATAAGTGGCGGCGTAAGTCCGAGGAGGTGGTGGCCATCGGTTGCTGCAGTGACGGGCAATGTGGCCGATGCGACGGCAGTGGAAGCAGATCAGTCTGTCATCAGGGCTACGCCATTCGGACGGGTTGCGGCGAGATGGGGCAGAAAAGGGCTGCCATGGATTAGGAGGGCCGCTAGATAACTGGGGAACGCTGAGTAGAGACGTGGAACACACGGTGTTCAGACCCATGTTTTGAAATTCCTGTCTTACGACGGCTTGAATCATTGCAATGGTGGTTGCTGGCGGATCGGGAGGCGTCGTGGAGAAGGCTGGCGAACAGGGGGCCTCGAGTTCGCGGCGAACAATACGGGCGACGCCGTCACAGGTGGTGGTCTGACGCGGTCGACCCTCACATGTCGGCGAAGCAGCAGTGTTGGGTACCCGCGCAATGTGGTGTGAGATACGGCGGCTCTTAGCTTGTTCAAGGCGACGGCATTCTTTTATAATGGCGTCGATAGTCGAGACGGTGCCGAAAACAAGCAAATTCAAGGCGTCGTCGGCGATGCCTTTTAGCACATATGCCACTTTATATGCTGCGGACATATTATGGTCAGCTCTACGGCATAGAGCCAAGACGTCGAGGATGTAAGAAACGTATGGCTCTGTGAATGACTGAACACGAGACGCAAGAGCCTTTCTCGCGGCAGCCTTGCGCCCAATGGGGTCGCCGAACAGTTCCCGTAGCTTTTCTTTGAAACTGTACCAACTGGTTATTTCGTCATCATGCGTTTGGTGCCACACGCGTGGGGTGCCACCGAGATAAAAGATGGCATTGGCGAGCATAATTGTTGGGTCCTACCTGTTATTAGCAATGCCGTGTTCGTAGAGCTTGATCCAGTCGTCGACATCCTGTCCCTCCAGGCCAGAGAACACACCTGGGTCACGATTTGGGGCAACCGTGACGATTGGAGCAGTCGGACAAGCCGAAGCCGTTGCAGAGACGGGCTCGTCACCGGGAGGCATGGTGACAAGCTCGGTGTGCCGACCACTTCATAGTTCTGTTGTGAGGACGGGGATCGCTGACCTCCACCATATATGGTACGTGTGGAAAGACACAGGCGAACGATGCTATCGTAATAATATATATGTATTTATATACATATATATATATATATATATATATATATATATATATATATATATATATATATATATATATATATATATATATATATATATATATATATATATATCGTGCTCAGATATATACATCTGAGCACGAGGTCGCACGATCGAATCACGGCCACCGCATTTCGATGGGCGCTAAATGCGAAAACACACGGGTATTTACATTTAGACGCACGTTGAAGAACCCCAGCTGCTCAAGATATCCGGGGTCCTCCGCTACGGCATGCCTCACAATCAGAAAGTGGTTTGGGCACTTAAAACCCAATTATCTAATATATATATATATATATATATATATATATATAGAAATATATGTATATACATACATATGTGTGTGTGTGTGTGTGTGTGTGTGTGTGTGTGTGTCAGACACCGTTTAGGCCATGAGCCACTTCTGTATTCACACCTGCCAAAGCCCCACGACACGCGCCTAAGCCGCTGATGATGCGCAGGCACAGGTGAGAAGATGAAGCGCATGAATAATGCTCAAAGTAATTTTATTGCCGCACGCGCGTCGACGGCCAGCCTTGTCACGAATTGCCGAGGAAGGAAATGTTGAAGGAATTGCTTGAGGTGCGAAACGTAAATGATTTCCGAACCATGGGAACGACGGTCAGACGAAACTTCTTCTAAACTTACTACCAGGATAGTTTGTCAGGAAGGTTTGTTCAGTAATAATGTATGGTCTAAGGAAGTATGATTCAAACTTCTCCCACAACCTGAGTGTACGTTGTGGCGTCCGAAGGAGGACCTCCTCTCCCGGGCGAAAGGAGACGTGTCGACGAGAGAACGTTGCTTGATACCTAGTTGACTGACTTCTGTGTTGAGGCGAGCAGCTTGGCGACATTCGTCAAGTGCCGAGATTGGCTGTTCGGATATACTTGCTGAGGCGTTACTGCGGGCATTTAAGAAAGTGGCGTTGGTGGTGAATGTCGACGAAAGGTCATAAGCAAGGTAAAAAGGTGAGTACCCCGTACTTTGTTGGAAAGAGGTGTTGCGAGCCAACGTCACAAAAGTAAAGCCTTTGACCCAGTTGTGGTTCGGCCGACATTCATTCATATGATAGGCCTTAGTGTATAATAAAATCGCTCTGTTAAGCCACTTATTTGAAGGTGGTATGTGGATGTCTTCTTATGAACAGTTCCACAAGCTCTCAGTACTTTGATCATTGTTAACATGAAAGTCTTGTCGCAATCACTCAGCAGCAAACGAGGTATACAATAACGCAGCGCAATGGTGCTCCGCACAATGATGCGGAGGCCCATTATATGGTGTTTTCACCTTGCGCAAGTGAGAACACAAGTCAGTACTTATACGGAGGAGTTTCATTTTGTCCGAAAGATGCAGTGTTCGCTCCTGCAGCTGCACAATTCACTTTCCGGGCGGTGATGGGAGGGTCGAAGTAGCCGCTCGAAGGGGAGCGCCGCGTCGGTAGTGAAGAGCGGCTACGCGGGAAACGCAGTGTTTATCATCAGCCTGGTTGCGCCCACTGCAGGGCAAAGGCCTCTCCCATACTTCTCCAACTACCCCGATCATGCCACTACCCCGGTCTTGTTTTCGCAGCCGCTGCGGAGTGAGGGCCGGGGTTTGATTATTCTATTCATACACGAGGTTAAGGCCAAGTGCTGCAACAGGGTGGCCAATCCTGCTCTGGTGAGGGAGTGCGTTACCGGTTCTGGGCACCGGGATCTGGCCGCACTCCAGGCCTGCTTACGCAATTTCATCAACACGCGGTTCTTTTTTTTACATATAACCCGGTGGAAAATTGCGCCGCGCGAGAATTCGTACCACGGTCCTGTTGCACGCAAGGTGGACACTCTACCTCTACGCCACCGCTGCACCGAATGTACCCAATATTCAAGCATTTTTGAATTACTGCGGAGATGGGGAACGTCAGGGATAATGGTAGTAGGAGTGCCGATGTTGTCGTACAGGGCCAGAGAATTATTCGGCCCAGTAATTGAAATAGCCCACGTGCTCGTACTGATCTAACCAGTGTTCAGCATCGTCGCCACGAAGTCCAGCAAACACCGGCATATCCACCGGGTAAGGGATGACCATGAAAGAAAGAGTGTTTGGTTGGGCAGGCAAGATAGATGTCGTGGTATTGGCGGGTTTGTCTTGCGACATGGTCGCCTGCAGTTGGTAGAAGCGTATCCCGCGCAGAAATCCAGGAACAAGGCGAAAGATGGCTCCCCGTTCCTGACGAACCGGAAAGCCCACTCCACCACTTCAGGTTGTCACATCGAAAGTCACCGACACGGAAGTCCCGTCAACGAAGCCCTCGACCCAGGACCAAGACCGTGATGACGGGTATATACACATGAAAATACAATGCGTATGAATAGTGCGTACAGTAGATATAACTATATATACATATATATATATATATATATATATATATATGTGTGTGTGTGTGTGTGTGTGTGTGTGTGTGTGTGTGTGTGTGTGTGTGTGTGTGTGTGTGTGTGTGTGTTTGTCTGTGTGTGGAGGGGGGCTACACTGCCACAAGCTACCATGGTAATCATGAACCTTGGTGCGGTTGGTATCTTGGTGCTGATATATATCTGCCCGATATATATATCGGACAGATCACGATGAAGGCAAACAAATTGTGTGGTGTGTCCATAGTACTGATATATGTCAGCATACAAACATTTATTTCAGCATTCAACTTGTCGGTAGCAAGATACAACACAAAGGTTCAATCTTAGCGTTGTAGGTTCCAGTAAAGATACTCACGTTTCTGCTTTATGATCAAGACGGTGTTAGTTGGCACAGTTATTCCATATTCCGGAGTACGTCAGCGTCGTAGCCCCACCTTTTAAACACTACAATTTAAGAACAAAGAGAGTTCCGGTGACTCTCTTTGAGGGAGTAACTGCTTGTCTCATATTTCACTATCTTTTAGAGAGTATCGACCCTCTTTGAAAGCGAGTAGGTAGGCTCCTCCCTACAGAGTTTTGTTACGCCACCGTAGGGGAGTGCTAGTACTCTTCTGCATAGTGCTAATACACTCCCAACAGGCAGTGCTAGTACTCTTCCGCAGAGTGCTAATACTCTCCCCAGCGGGGCACTAGTACTGCCTCAGATGGAGTGCTTCTACTCCTCCAAACCGAGTACTTCTACTCCTCAAATTCGAGTGTTTCTACTCCCACAGAATGCTTGTACACCTTCAGAACAGAGTGCAAGTACTCTTTCCTATACTTTGAAAGTACGATGTAGATCCATAGTTACGTTTGAAGGGATTGGCAATGCTTACATTTGGGGAATATTTGATCCTTTCATAAGCAGCTTCTGCACGTATGCTTGGTGAATGGGATTTAATATGTAGTCGCCGGGTTACTCAAATGAAACATTTTCTCTCTTAAAAGGTCAAAATGTTTATTGATCAGTCAAAAGACAAATTTAATAATAATTTGAGAAATATACTCACAAACACACAAAATCCGATTAAAATGATGCCCATGAACTTTAGAACACATCTTGTAATAAAACATAAGTATATTTTGTACTCATTTTGTACTCAGTATATTTTCTATTTGTACGCTGTAGTGCTCATGAAACAAAGATTAATGAGTACTACAGCGCAGAAATATCCTTTCATTTCAATTAGCCTCTTCTTTTCAAAAATATACAATGGAAAGTTAAGCATAGAACAAGCGCGTGCATGCTCACAAAGGATTGACACTACGATCGAAGATAAATATGCGCCACATTACTGGCCAGCAAACGCATTTATGGCACAAAACGCGTGCACTTATATGGCAGAGTTTACCATATGAGGTACTAAGCATGGAGCTGGTAACGTAGATAAATTGTACAAGAAACTTTTTTGCGTGCCATATTCTAAGAGAGCAGATCATTTGATAACGTCCTGTACAGCGTATGGATGTTCCTGACTGAGAGTACAGTGCACTTAGCAATGTGTTGTATATTCTCATGCACGGCCGCAGGTCTAGCTAGCTTTGTTTATACAATGTATTTCGCATAAAGTTATTCTTGTATGGGCTGCACCACATAGTTTGTAAGTGAGTCTTGTCGTGGTTTCACAGCAATATCCTTGGGGCCCGGTTTCAAACCGGTGCAGATGCGTATTATATTTCCCATTCGGTTGGCCTCCCCACGAAAGTAGTTTTCTGTTGCTGTTGGGATTCATCCGTTACACTTTCTCACAAATATATAAAATTTACAATATTATCTAGCGTGTAGCAAATGAGTATAAAACTGCAAGGAGCATTGGAATTACAATTTTGCGCATCAAATTTCTTCTCATATATGTTAGCTTTTCATTCCCATTACGATAAGAATGATATACTTCTGAGGGGCAGGTTTGCATAATTACATGATCAATTATTCTGGATCGTTGAATATGCGGTCTACTTAGAGCGCATATTCAACGATCCAGAATAACCGTGCTGCACCTTACTTAAGGTGCAGCACGGTTTTAGATGCGAACCAAAAATCACATGTGACGAATGTGATGCATCAAAGGCGACATAAGCATGAGTACGGGCAGGGACATGCACGAAAAAGACAAACAAAGAAGCAAAACATACATTGAGAATGGCACAATCCTATTTCACACATCCATTTCATGCACGTAGATTTTGCTAGCGACCATGCATATACTTGCACAATGAACCAACTACCACCAACCAAAACTTTTTTCCTACTGAAGTGGTTAAGATGCGCTAAAGTAAGAAAAATTATCGCAATTCAAAGAATCTTCCGTCTCAAAACAAGTACATATGTATCTAGGAAGATTAAAACATCGGCTCACTGAGCATTAGGCCCAGAAGAATTATGTCTACAGAAGCCATGAAACTAAGGGGATTTCGCTTAACACTACATGTTCACGTCGGTCAATTGAGGGACAAGTGTTCTACTCAGATGCTCTCAGTTACTAGCATAGTTGGTTGGCAAGTAGATTAGAGAAAACAAATTTTATATTTTTTTAAAATATTTTCAATTCCAAGTGACTGTCCGGCTTCTAAGATGTAAAGTGTGCACCACGGTGTACACAGTTAAACCCATGAATTGCTCCTTGCTTTCGCTTCGGGAGGCGCGAGCGGTTATAATGAACTGGTTTCGTGAGCATGCACGTAAACGATAATGATTTCTTAAGCATGGGATTCTCTTCCCCAAATGCTTCCCCTTTCTGGAACACAAAAGGAAGCCATAATTCTAAAACTAGGTATCAAAATAGATGAAAACGAAGATAAGAAGATATGTCTCTTTCATGTCAGCATTTAAAATACAGAATCACAGTGGTTTGTATTTGCACACTTGCATTCACATGCTCCTAAATGTAAGCTATTAAAGCTGTTAAATGTATGTAAGCACCTAACCAAGCATGAGCTGTTGCTTTCTAAGTGAACACAGGCACCGTGGTCATTGCAAGTATGTATCATGCCACTAAGCATACATGCAATTTCATTGTACAACTATTTTTTGTCACATGGATATATCTGTTGAGAGGGAAGACAAGAAGCAGTCCCTTCTCACAACTAACCAGCTTCTTTTTAAACACATTTCTCACTTTTTAATGACACTTGCTCCTATGTGTTTGTAAACAGAGAGCATACTTCATGCCGATTTTTCAATCTGAGACATTACATAAATATACCTTAATAATATGACTGCCTAGAGCACGTGAGCATTTTCATCTTGGTGTGACACACTTTATTTTGATTTTGTTGACATTAAGTCAAATGGTACACCCAATATACTCACCTTCTAGTTCTGTTGTCCAAATTGCATGGCAATGTATTTTGATTCTTTGACATTCCATCCTCTGCACTACATGAAGTCGCGGTGGGCTGGCCCTTTGGCATCCTTGAGTCTTTACAGCTGCCTTCTTGCTTTATATAAAGCGGTTGCCCGAAAAATATAGTGTGCAAAAGTCAACACAAGGACATGGTGTAAAAGAACATCAAGACAGTCAACGTCATGGCTCTAATTGAAATTCTCAGCTCTTAGTCTTCTTAGTGAATGCATGCAAACACCTAAATAACTGCAAAAGTCAACTGCTAAACTAACTTCAATTTTTAGATTTAAACAAGAAAGAAATAACCGACAGTTCATCCTCGTTAGGCACCAACGTTAAAATATTTGTGCCATTATATAGAATATTGGTCATTGTCTGATTTCATAAGTCTGTCATTAGTCTGATGTGTTGCAAACACCACTTGCGACACATCCTAAGCAGGTGAAGTTGAAGGAAAATCCAGTCAAAAAGCACAAAGGACAAGAGGAGAGGTTCACACCACTACGACTGGACTATCAACTGAGCTTTATTAGAATCAGTGTAGTCCCAGCAAGGCCAACAGAGCGTGCGCAACCGCATCATCGCTAATCACAGAGCATGAAAAGACAAGAATCGCTTCTATCGTGACCAACCTAGAAATGCTAATTCTTTTTCCACTAAGCGCACCGAGGTCGTACTAACGCAGTCGTCACCTAATAAAATGATGTAGTATGCTTCCAGAATTTCTCGCAGTTCTTTGCTTTTGCCCCTGCCAAGAATCGTTACATTGCTGAACAAAGGATAACAACCACATTCATCGCAATGGCGAGACAAGTGTGCACCGTTATCTGACCCCAGGGAGGAGAGGTGCTCACGCAGGCGGTCATTAATACATCAACCGATTTGGCCTATGTAAGATCTTTCGCATGTGAGAGGTAACTTAAAGAGAACCCCTGCAGCACATACCATAAAACGGTTTTCATGCTGCGTTGTGCAAACGTGGTCCCTTGCCCTGCCTCGAGAAATGCGCGAGCACAGACCCGAAAGCTTACAAGGGACAGAAAACACAACACTTACTCCCTGCTTGGCGGCAACCTTCTTGATGTTGTGGCTCACTCTATACACATACGGCATAACTTCAAGTTTCCTACGTTCAGTTGCCCCACCATCTACCAGCTTCGTACGTTCCCTCTTTAGCCTCTGAAGCAGCGATTCAGCTAACGCTTTCAAAAGGGGTGGAGGGAACCCTGCATCTTCTAAACGTTGGAATTGTGCGTCAAAGCTACTTGTAATGGCGTGGTGGCACCTTCTTTCGAGTGCATTACGGCAACAATTCATTGCAGTCCCTCTTTTTACGATCTTTGAATGGGCAGATCTATATGGTAAAAGATATTGCTTGCCCCTAGGTGAAAACGTCCAGCACAAATGCCCGTCATCAAAGAATGTTAGTTGCAGTTCTAGGAACCTGATGGAATGATTGCTAGGAAGTTCATGAGGAAAATTAAGAGTGCGTGAAGAGGCTTCAAGAGCAGTCAATACATCGTCTACTCCTACGGGCAGAGTGCATTTGGTAAAAGCTCTAAAAGTACTAAAAAATCGTCCACATACCTAAAAACTTCCCATACACGCTTGTTTTGAAGGAAGGCTTGAAGTTCCCTGTCAAATTTTCCTACAAATATCTGGGAAAGCACTGGAGCAACACTAGAGCTAATACATATTCCTTGTTTCTGAAGGAACAAGGAGCCTTTGAATTCAACAACAGTGGGTGACAGATAAAAGGATATGAGCTCTAGAAAGGCATCCACCGACATACCACATGCATTCTGGAAGTTTACAGCACTGCAGTAATCAATAAGTTCGCGCACAGCTACAAAGAGTTCATCGTGGGGAATACTGTAGAAGAGGTCTTCAATGTCAACTGAAAAGGCCATGTTGACACCAGGGATCCCTCTATTAAGGACCTCTACCAACGCTGCCGAGCTAGCCACGCTGAATGGATCCTCCACTGGGAGGGCCGTCAACTGTCACTGAAGAAACTGACTCACTAACTTCTGCCATGAACCATTTGTGTTATTTGTGTTTTTTGACTGGTTTTCCCTTGAAGTATGTTCCAACTGGCCCAGATTTAAACCCTTCTGCTAAGAAGGTGCCCAGTGGGCGCCTGCACTTTCTCTGGTTGTGCCACTTCTCAAGCCGTAAATTGAGGATCATATCTGCAACATGATGCTCAGTATGGATGAAATTATGGTCCTGCAGTTCAATTAATACGATTGGGCGTGCCTATAAGAAAGGGCAACAAGGCTTGTTGTGGCAACGTTACCTACATTTCAATAACAACAAGAAAGTTCACTGCGGCCTGCATCTAAGCTTACTAAAAGACATGAGCGTGTTTTCATTTATGAGGTGCACAATAGATTGCATTTTTGACAGACTGGACCACTGCTGCAGTTTGAAATCTAGCATTTTACATTCTTGAAGGCATGTAAAAGTTGCCGTTAGACGGCAGTTATTAGCTTTATAGAACAACTCTGTTTTGTTTACGACAGACGACTGATAACACGAAATTAAAGAAACATTTTATTTTTATACTGTATTTCTCTACTCAAAATATTAAAGCGATAACCACGATTTGATCTGCCGACACTAGCAAGATGCACAGATTCCGCTTGTAACTACCAGAGGAAGGGTGATTTAGCGGTACATATGACATAACTTTGAAACGCAAACTAGTGTTAGCAAAGGCACAGGCATGTCCAAAACAATAAGCGTATGCAAAGTGCCCCTGTCATTGTAATTCCACACAGCAGTCGTTATATGCGATGCCGATGCCTAACTCCCTGCATGACAATTCAGCGAGTTCGTAGACGTAAGCACTCTTTCAGATTTGCACCGTGCTCGAAAACCGCAACAGGAGACATCAAATCAGACATAATCACACCATTTTTATATGAGGGGAAAAATAGTTCAGTCTTTGGCGTAAACATCATCAGTGCGATTTAGTGCGCGACTGCGATGAGCGACGGCTTGGAGAAATAAAAGGGGCCGTCGCTTGAACAGATCGCTCGGTTGTGTATATCTAGAGACAGTCGCCCGTCTCCCAGAAGTGCTATGAGTGACCAGCCGATAGCGCAAAGCCGGAACTGGATGTACATTGCTCAAATATTACCGATTGTCGCGCGGAACAAGCAAACGGTTGAATTTTTATACGTGCAAGAATAAGAGCCTACTGCAAGACCTTCGGAAACATTTTGCAACTTTTTACAGTAAAATACATCAACTTAAATTACTAAAGCACGCGTCACGCTAGTTTCGACGCGTGTTCGCAGCCCTCATACCGGCAACATCGGGGAGGTGTCGCTCAATATCATTGCTCGCACGGAGTACGACTTGTAGGCGACGAGCGAAAGTTGTCGTGCGAAAGATCGCCTATATAAGGTTTATACTTTATGCAGCACAAAAGATTGATTCCTCATGCGTTTTCAGTAAGTTCAAGATGACGCGCCCTAGTGACCGATTGCTGCATGCAGCTGAATGCCTGCGGCAAAGTTTCTATCTGGCACTGGCGTCGCACGTAACTTCAGTGGTCGCAGATTACCCATCGGCGAGAGACCATCAAGCGCACGGCATATCTATAAGGAAAGCATGCCGCCAGCAAACGGATCCTTTCTGTTTTGTGACTCCTTATTTCAGCAGTGTTCCGTACACAGTAGACTGCCTAACTGAATGAATTCAGATACACAAAACGCGCGCTAAGTACGCTCCGGATAGGCTCGGAATCATGGGCTGGTGAAGAAACTATCTTAAGCGTCCTCTCGCCTCAGGTCTTATTGAACATACCCTGGTTCTCGAAGCGTTTGCGATTTTCAAAGCTCTTACGGATAGCGGCAAGTGATAAAATCACATGCAGTTATCGCGACGGCTGGCTTTTTCGATTGACATCGAGAGACCCAGCGCGCTGGCATAGTCCGTTGTCAATCGCGTCGGCTAAGCGCCGCGACGACTTCCTCGCTATAACATGTAAGATACGCAGAATCTGCACCTAAGAATTCACTTACCGTGGAAGATTTCTTGTTATATCGAACGAATTACGAACAACAGTCGTGTTTTCGCGGCGACGCGAGATGGCTGACACACGATCTCCCTTAGATGGCCTTCGCTGCTATGCTGCTCCGCGATGTTGAGCGCGTGCGCGGCGGAGTAACTCCGAGGGAAAAAGTAGAGCGGTCGCTCCGCGTTCCCTAGAACTGTGGCTGCCTGATATCTCAGAATCAAAACGGTGTGTTCTTTGGTCAGCGTGCGTCAGTAATACATCACTATGTTCGGGGCCAGCCTCCAACAGTTCAAGAATAAGATTACGCTACGTTTTGTTCTCTATTGCCGTAAGAGTACAACGGGCAATGTACTGTCTCTCAGAAGGAAATAGTGAAAAGCCCATTTGACTCTCTCCTTGATGACTGAGTGAACAATGCATTTCACTTCATTCGACATTTCGCGAGAGTAAATCAACGCTTTGAAGAGTAGATCGGCTGCTTCACTCCTGCGACACCCTCCCTAGATATTAGAGTGTATGTTCAAATTGCAAACTTCTTCAATAAAGTAAATATGGACTGGTTGAACGTCTAAATCCTAATTCCTCACCGCATTACTTCATTGTACGCTGTCAAGACGTAGGAGAAAAAAAAAGTTGTCATATTTTAAGCATTACGGATTTAAGCCTAAGAAAACAAGTCCCTCTGGTGTAAGTAGTAAATCCTTTTTCAGTGTTCTGTGCAGCACATACAAGGAATGAAACGCTTCTCGACAATCAATGACGGCATGCTCAACTGACTGTAGTTTTTGACAGGGTAATCAATTCGTTTGCCACGGCGAAAAGGCACCTCTCTGTGCCAGGCACGTTTTAACAGCTAACGTGCAAGTCGGTAACCTGAAGGATCAATGTGAACTCCGGCTGCTATGAGCAATATTTTAGCTTTCTTTAGACGTTCTCGCCTTGGCCCCCACGATACAAAGATCGTTACGCAGAGAGCTAAAAAAACTTTCGCACACATCTCTAGGGACACAGACATGCCTCAAGAGGTAGAATATAACCTCAGTATTAATTTGCCACATGCAAGCAAGAACATAGAGATGCTTGGAACGTTTTCCTAAGGCTGACAGTTTCCACTTGTTCTCACCTTGTGCACCGTCAATACGTGACGCGCCCAATACCACTGGCGGTGGTACTTTATCACGCGAGCGTTGACGTACGTTTCGTAGCATAGAGGATGCTGCTGCTTCTATCCTGAAGGAGTCGCCTTAAGTGCAACGTCGTTCCAGAATGTCACACCTGCGTATACTTTAAACACCGTCCGAGAAATCCAAGCAAAAGCTAAATGGTGTTATCGCTGTCAAGGAACACTGTCCATTTTAAAAGTAATCTTTCTTTGCTTACTCCTCCAACTTACCCACTCTTACTGCTGCTGCTGCTTCTGCTGCTCCTGTCTTGCACGTGCTGGTTGGTGGTTCAGGTGGTGTGTATAGATGATTGGAGGGTAGCAGAGAGGAAAGGCGACGCGACAAACTCATTAGGACCTTTCACCGCGTCGAATGTGCGCAGTGCCCTGTGAAGCTCCCTGGGCGTCGCCACATTAGCCTCTTGACCGACCTCAGTGTTCCTTACCCCCGTAATAGCATTGCAGAAATTGCAGCGCTTACTTTTCTACTAACGTGCCAATCTAGAGGCAAGCTAGATAGAGTGGTAGAGAAGAGGGAGGAGAGGAGGCAAAGAGTGGGTAGAAGTGAAGCAGTCGCGAAACGAATAAATAATAGCCTTGCCGCCCTTTGCTTGTAGTTCCCATACAATTGTGTGGGATAAGATAAGGAAGAAGTGAAGAGAGACGCTAAAAGAAATGCTGCTCCTATAGATACGACAGCGGTTGCGGGCAAACCAGATAACTTAAGTTGAAGGCACGGTACGGTACGTCTCTGTTATTTTGGGAAAATATACATCATGTATTTTTGCTACGCGATCTTACGCAGGGCGTGCAGAAGTACAGCAGCATTAAAGTGCACCTGAGGGTTTTGATGACCCTTTAGAAGTGTTGACACGTCGAATCAACAGTTCTGTACCCACCACGGTAGCATAGCGGCTACGGCAATGCTCGCGGTCATAGGTTCGAGCCCAACCACGGCAGCCACATTTCGATGGGGGCGAAGTAAAAACAAAATTCTCGTGCACTTAGATTTAGGGGCATATTAAAATACCACAGAGTCAAAATTAATCCAGAGTCTTCCACTACGGTGTGCCTCATAATCCGTTTGTGGTTTGGGTACGTGCTTTAATGCTTATGTGATTAATGAGTTTAATGCTTATGCTACGGTGCGATGTGCATGTTGGGCAATGAATATACCCAACCCTATGAGATTGACCGAGCGAGATACTTTTGTTGCTTAAAAGGATTTTCGTGCTATGGTTGGAGCCCACTCAGTCCAGGTCCCCACTGGACAGTTACAAATATTAGCTGAGCGCACTCTGTAATACTATAAGTGCTATTCTTCGGGTAAATGAAAAGTACACAAGTATGTAATGTCAATAAGACCCTAAACGTATTTCTTTTTTGCACTTTAGTCCAAGCATGCCAGTTGGCAGTAGCTGCCTCTGCTGAATGTGGCCTCAGTGCTTTGCCAGGATTTTGAGTGTCAGTCAAGGTATACGCAGCACCATGAATGCAACGGAATGCGTTTATCTGTAGTAAGAAGTACAGTCGACTCCTCTAATTCGACCATTACAGAACCCCCAGTTTTAGTTGAACAATCCGAAAGATTCAATGAACAGTCGCAGAATAAGAACAAGTATTTTTCCCCCGAGGTGATGTGTAATGTTTTTCTTCTTGTTCTTGAAGCAAAACTCAACCGGCATAAACGAACGAGCACCAACATGTTTAAACACTGTCTCAGTGTTATATTGCAATGCAAATTTGAGTTGTGGAAGTTTTGAAAATAAAAGTAAAATAAAAGCAATGTAAAACATCTCAACACCAAGGGAAACAGCAGCATTCTCTTCTAAATTTCTTGTACTTCAAGCCTTAGCTGCGGCAGGTGGCCTGGGCGCACGCTGTGGGGGCCGAATTCTCCAAACGGCATGATTTCGCATTGGAATAAGCATGTTTTTGTTCCATAACAATATCTGTGTTTTTGTTGGGACATTGCAGTGCGTTCGAAAGTAAAAAGCCAAGTTAACTGAGGTCCAAATACTGAGTTGATCACTGCATGTGCCTTTCTTTGTTATGTTGTTGTGATGATAGCTGACATAAAACTGTCTTGTGTGCTGTCCTTTTTGGTTGTTAATTCTCACAAATAAGATGTGAACCTGCTATGCCCTGATAAGGTATATGCGTGCCAAGTGGCATCATTTCAAGGAAAAGGAATTCCTATGCCATAACACCTTGTGATACTAGAGTCAGGAACCACAGAACAACATCAAGGAAATCCACGAAGCGGAGGGCTCCCTGATCTAGAATGCGATGCTCCTACGAGTAGTGACCTGCTAGACGTGCCTTTGACTGATGCGAAACAAACGCTGTGGGTGTTCCCTGGCTACAAAGACATTGTGCAGAGGCATCTGAAGCTGCACATTACGACTTTAAAGCGGACAACTGTCGTGCCCACACGACGCTACAGTCCTTGGAGGACTACATACGCGCAGCAGGAATGGACCATTGATGGTGATTTCTCCTTTTTTTCTCTATTTACGCCCTTTCCCTACATAATCTTTCAAGCCAGTAGTTTCTTGTACATAGAAATTTGCCACTTACTAATTGGAACTTTCGTCACGAGTGAAATGTGGTTTTCGTAGAGTGCTAGAGCATCCTCTTTATAGGTTTCATAGGCTCTAGGATTCTTAGTGTGAACCCACATATATTTGGGGACTTCCTTATTTTTTTGTTTTCTTTTTAGACGGAACGGGATGCAACAGGCAGCCATGATGCAACAAGGAAGCTTTATGCTGTAGGAATACATTTATACCCAAGGTCTTAACTGCTTGGCGTAATAAGAGTAGATGTCTGGGTTTTCTTTATAGGGCTTTCCTTGGCTTTCTGTCCGAATTTATAGCTTTTTTTATTCGATTGTATTGAAATTTCTTTCATTCCACGTCATTCCATGTCATTCCACGATAACTGTGCCAACTGTGGCGCTCAACTGATATCCATTTCTCAAAGATATCTATAATTCTCACGCATTGACTCGACAGCATTTTCGAGAAATATTATCAGTGGGAGAACATTTTTGTGGCTGGGAGGAGCGTTTACTTCTTACAAAACAGTAGAAATCTCTGTGAGAAACAAAAATTTTCCAAAAATTGACTGCTTAGTGCATTCTCTCCAACTCTGCGTATTAGCGATCTCTGAAATTAGTGTTTTCGTTATAGAACAGTTTCACAAAGTCATTTTATATTGTTCAGCTCGGAACACCAAGGTAAGTATGCAAAAATTTGTCGTGCTCGGGAAATATTTCACAAGAAACGGTAAAATAGGCAAACCAGGAATTATTCCTATAGAGGTGTCCCTAACAAACACACTACTCTAAAATTTCACTTTAGCCGATGTGCGGCGCTCAGGGTTTAAGCTTAAAGCCTAATTTTGGCGAGAGTCCTATTTTGAGCTATGTTTAAACGTTGGTAACACACTAAAGTTTTCCAGCATGACGCCACAAGATCAAATTCCGGGCAGAGTAGCGGCATTTTTATGGGGGACCAAATACAAAAACACTCTTCATCTTAGATTTATGTGCATGATAAAGGAGTCCCCCAGATTTACGGACACGTATTCAGGACTACTCCAGTATGGCGTGCCTCATAATCAAATGGCGGTTTTGGCACGTAAACTCCTCCAATTGAATTGAATTTCATCAAGGTCATCCACGAAAAAATATGCAGAAGAGCGGATATAATTTAGAAGCATAACAACATTCGGCGTCAAAATTCTATTAGAAGAATTTACGTTTTCACTAAGAAAAAAAATTTTGCCTGAGTCCCACCATTGCAATATATCGGTTCGCGTTTCAACTGCATCTCATGGCATATTGACAGGAAATGCAAACAAGGGTGGTACACATGGTGGGGTGTGCGGAGAGCAATAAAATCGCTGATGACGAGAAGTTTGTAAGATTTTTATTCCTGAATATCTGCCTACGTATCACAGGGCGAGAGTGCGCACTTTTCTGGCGCTGGACCTATATATATAGATATATATATATGTACAGCGGGAGGTCCAGGGAGGTCAACCAGAACAGCATCCGGTTTGCTACCCTACACTGGGGGTGGGGAAAAGGGGAATAGAAAGCGGAAGAAAGGGAGAGAGTAAACACTGAGTACGTGTGAGAGGGACACCATACACAAGGACACTATAAACGGTCACGAGGTCATTACAAATGGTCTGTTAAGCCCGTGAACTTCAAGTACTGCACTAGTGCACGAATCGCTTTTCGAGCCAGTGACGGGTGTGGCCACGGTCCGAGTATCTTTGACTCGGTGACAGGTCTCGAGTACAGTCTGCGTAAAGTTGCCCGCAGAGAGAGGCGTCGCACATCGTAGCGAGGGCAGGTGCACAATAGGTGCTCGATGGTCTCCTCGCACCCACAGGAGTCACACATCGGGCTCTCGGCCATTCCCATACGGTAGGAGTATGCGTTCGTAAACGCCACACCCAGCCACAAGCGACACAACAAGGTTGCTTCACCGCGGGAAAGGCTAGATGGCAGTTGTAGCCGTAGCGTGGGGTCCAGTTTACGTAATCTGTAAAAACATAACCATGCCATTGACTTTATTACCACAATGCCACCAATCATAAACAGCTGTACTTATTGGTTTTTCAGGCTTGACATGACAATAGCCATATGCTGCGTGTTCTAATATAAACTTAGATGTTGATCAATACAATATATATCAATACCAATCAATACAAATAAATAGAGCTTTCTGCCTTTGTTGTCTACTACCTGGCCCCAAGTACCTGGATTAATAGTAGAGACATACCACATAACTAGTGAAATATTCTCAATAATGTTGCCTGTCCACAATATTGGCTTCATAGTAGCGGAACATGGGTCGTACAAGTGGTGGTCCCAGTTCACGCTGATGAAAGCGGTTTCTGGCCCCCTTCTACCACTTCACTCATAGGCGGACACGTGCATATATATATATATATATATATATATATATATATATATATATATATATATATATATAAATATATTTATATATATATACATAGAAAACCAGTAATTATGCTATCTGCCACAGGTTATTTTTAAAAATTACGTCAAACTTATAGATGATCAGCCCGTATAATATACAAAAAGTACAGTATGAAAAACCAACAACAAAAAAGCATACGCTGCGGATACACCACTAATTTTTTACACACCAAATCCAATTGGTTTGCGTGTTCTGCCAATATGCTATGGGGTGAATCCAAAGATGGCACCGAAGTATTGTAATGGTAGGAGTCAAATTCCAAATTTATTTGGTCATTAAACACTCTTAAAAAAACAGTCAAAAGAGGGTCACGACTACCTCGACTCTCTTTTTTATTCACTGACTACCTTTTTTTACAACGGTGGTCGCAAAACGAAGTCAGGACTGACGCATGAAATGGAGGACTCCCATACTGCTTTAAGTGAGTCAGTAAAAGGTCCATGTGATGTTATAGGTTGCAACGAATGTAGATTCATTGGTTCACTCAATCAAATAACTGATTGACTATACAAAAGAAAACAGCATAACATGTAACGGCTCGAGGTCAACTCAATAGCCGCAAAAAGTAAAATGTGTCTCATGCAGTGCTGCATTACTGCATATTCAGGATTGGAAGAAATACAAATATTTTTTTTATTATTCAGTAAGAAATAATAGAAGCAGGATGGTACAACTCCAAACTCCAAAAGTGATAACACCTCATGCTACATATTTGCAACACACTGTACATTACTACATATTTTGCATATAAAGATACCTTAAGGGTAGTACATTGCATTGTTGCAGTACATGTATATTGATTAAACATGCACACAATAGAGAGGAAATATATAATATTAATATACATACACACCATGTCAACAGAACACAAACTGTGAAGTTCACTACCTAGAGTTCATGACACAAGGCTAAGCAAATATTACTATTTACAATGAAGCAACAGCAATTCACATCTGGATACCCCCTCCTCTGCCAGATAAAGATCTAGGCACTCTGGCAATACCTCATCTCCTCGCCACACTGCACAGACTACGTTGGCGTTAGATACCTTAAATGTATATCGCTGTCTACTGGATTCAACAAGTCCCATCTTGCCTGACAAGAACAGAACCTCATCCTCAGCAGCAAAAACGCCTGCAATCTCTGCAACTTGTGGATCGTCTCCTTTACCCGCCATGGTTGGTCAGTGGCTATGGTGTTGTCCTTCTGAGCACGAGGTCGTGGGATCAAATTCCATCCACGGTGGCCGCATTTCGATGGCGGCGGAATGCGAAGCGCCCATGTACTTAGATTTACTCATCCGGGTTCATTCGGGCTAGGACTCAACGAAATTCGACTCGGCCAGACTCATTGGGACCCATTTTAGAGATCACTCTGAGTGAGTCAACTCATGCATACGTTTGCCGACCTATGCCAGATGTAAAAAAAGTTTGGATCGAATGTACATATACTGAATTCATTCCACAATAAATCTCTTCATTATCTTTGGTCACGCATTTTTCCCAACTTTGTATAGCAATAATAATGTTTAGCACATTGTTAATTAGAAAGGGTATTGCCCTCCGTTCTCATGTGGTTACGTCACTAAGGCAAGTGGGAGGTGTCTATAATCAAAACAAGTTCTGTTGTCTAATTCATGATTATAACTTAGTTGCTGCGCAGTTCTCCTTGAAAACTCTCCATAACCGAGGGGAAGAAATTGTTTTCCTAAAGCTTTGCATTGGGGCAGTGAGCAACGTGCATTTTAAGCGTTTAGCAGTGTATATGTCATTGTTGGTAGAAAATGTTTTCATAACTGATACCTTTTTGACGAGTCCTAAATTACAGTTCACTCAATTTCTGACCTCGTAATCTAAATATTCAATGGCAATGTCGGCATTGCAGCCCTGAGGCCATTTTTTTTATTCTGGCTAACACCACGAACCCTAACACTCCCACCGCTACATCTAGTGCGTGTATACAAATACTAAAAGAATTGGATGTAAAGACAGTTCTCGCTAGCTGAATCGCACAGTGCTGCATGTGTCATGTAAAATTTGGGGGCTTGGTTGCTAGGATGGAAAGACAGTCATGGCTATTTAAATTGGTAGAGCGCTGCGTGTGTCATGTGAAATTTGCGGGTTCGGTTACCCGAGCAGGATTTCTTCTACTTCCAATGCTTATTTTTCGCAAGAAACAGGCACGAAAGCTGCAGAAAGGTTAACGCTCAGTCATAATTAATTACATGCATCAATGGAGCAATATCCTCCGTGGTTTCCTTACCATGAGTCTTGGGCGCTAGAATAATGCGCTGAATAAAGCTTCTTTAACTGCTGGTTACATTTCTAATAGGTAGTGTACAGCGCAAAGGCAAACGAGTATATAGACAGAAATGCCGACTGTCAAGTGAAATGTTACTATCCAATGTGCCAAATATACACAAGCGAGTGAAAGAGCTAGCTGAAAAAGATTTGTAGATAAAAACAAGAAAAACAGATGAGTGGGCAAAAAATGAACAACACAGAAATTCGAGATAAACAAAAGAAATGTAAGGTTGCATCGCAAATGCGGACTGTTCATGGGACTTCCAGAAAAACTTTAGTTCTTCTTCTGAGAGGGCAATCAGAAAGGCATATGCAAGGTCAAGCGTAAGATTTCGCATGTGGACTCCACATAAGAGGTTGTCTACCAAAATTCTCTTTCATGCGGCGCTTGTCACATGAGGCAGACTGCCAGATGCCTTCATGAGAGGTTGTGTGAACATGCATATAATGTGCGCAATGGCAGATAAAGCTTTTGGGCACATCATCTTAACATGCATGGCTGCACTCCTTGGTTTGAAAGAATGTGTTATTCACAAGCACAGGGATGGTTATATGAATGTCATACATGAAGTAGCACAATTGGTATGGGAACAGAGTTCATGCATCAGCAAGCCATCCCTTGCCTTATAAGACAGCTCATGTTTCTGGGAAGCCAAACCTACGGCTAGCATTTTTTATGCAGCTCTACACTTCATCGTGTCTCTCTTGATAGTCTGCTTTCTTCACTTTTTAGTAGTTATTATTTCGCAGGTAGCCAGATCACTATTTTTTGTGAATTTAGCAATAAAACCCCCATTGGTAGTCAGTGCTTGTGTCTACGTCCTTGTTTAACCTTTGCGCTGCACACTCATTATAATGGATCAACAACTAGCTTAAGAAGCTGCCCTGATAAATTCTCATACGAGATGGTCCTTCAAGTTTCTATTCATGGCTAATTTTCCCGTGTGTGCCTGCTTTAGTAATGACCTAGTTTTAAATGATAATTAAAACCTTTTACATCTTGTTTGGTGAAAGAATTTTAAGAGTTTGTGAACTCTAGTCCTGATTATCAGTTTATCTTGGCTATTGCAGGACAAAAGGATTAAATGTATACCCCTGTCCGGTGTCAAATCTATCCGCTCAATTTTCTAACCTCGGTCTCGTCACGCACATAATGATTTCATGGTGCAGTTTACTTAAGTTCTACCATCCGATAAATCAGAGTTCAACTGTTTGATATAATTTCATGGAAATGATTGCAGTACAGTGCTGTTGCATATTGTTTTTTGTGTATTGTTTTATGTAGAAGCTTTATGCATGCTTTTCTGACCATGAGATACCTAAATAAATGGTGTACTGTTGCTGCAAGGAGCCTCGTAAACCAGTACTTACAGCATGGTGAAGCCATGTACATTCTCACCCTAACTACTGAAGTTTAGTATGGGCCGTAATGACCAAAACAAACATAAATATGGTTATCCTATTGCAAAAGAAAATTGTTCAAATAATCGCCAATGTCACTAATATATCTCCCTCTAAGTATGCCTTTGATGTACATAACATTTCCCGTATCAATCGCTTGTGTAACTTTATGTTGTTACAAAATCTTAGTTTTTGACGGCATCCACTGCCAAACTTTATTCTACTCTGGCATCTCTGGACATGCGTCGTGCTAACATATACACAAGAACTATTAACACATGGAATATAACATGTTTTCGCGCTAATTATGATTTAGAAACATCTTATAACCTGCCCCACGTTCTAAACACGTATAAACATACATTAGGCTATACCAAAGCTGAGCTGCATAAATAGTTTGTTGAAATGTGATTATAAGCATTCGCTAGTAGATGCCTCATGTTTCTTTGTTTATTACTATTATTATTTCTGAACATATGCAGGACCATTTCAGCGCTTCAATTTTATTGCTCAAATTTTGTTCAAAGAATATTAGATGATGATGATGATATGTGGGGTTTTAGGGCGCAAGGGCCACTCAAGGCCAAAGAGCGCCAAGCAATGTTGTAATGGAGTCAGTGATGCAAGTAATAATCAATGGCGTCGTGGTTGGCTATAACAATGGAACCTGGCTGTATAGGGGCCTTAAAACAATAGTAAAATAATATATATATATATATATATATATATAAATATATATATATATATATTAAAATTGTCACAGTGACTTTTCAGATGTACTATGAATTTAACAGATATGTTCTCACGGAGGCATGGAATAAAATCTGTAAATGCCAATAGCACTATTGCCTCAAGATGCCCTTAAGTGCAAGGGCCTGTAGGCACGTGCTCTACAAGATCCTACTATCGCAGCAGCAGCGTCCGGTAAGATGCCATGCTATGAATATCTTTGGCCTATAACTTGCAATGAATTCACATCTCCCAGAAAGGTAAAAACTGACTTTCTGTGAAAAAATGGGTCAGCACCAAGCAACATTGCAGGATCAAAAGGAATGTTTTGTTGGTAGGCTAGAGGGAAGTATTTTTTTCCTTTCAGTTTCCATTTCTCTATACTCCAGCAAGACATGGAGGATGGTTAGTGTCTTGCCACATCTACAGCATATGGGAGGTTCGCTACCGGTCAAGAGATAAGAGTGCGTACCATACGTATGACCTATCCGAAGCCGGCAGAAAATGACCTCGATTCGCCGTATTTTTGTTATCGATGGGAAATTTCGTAATTGTGGCTCGATCAAATGGAGTTTATGAGAGGTTTTGGTGTCCCACTTCTGTTGCCAATACCGCCTAAGTTTTTGGCGCAAAAATGGCTTTAAGTCTGAGGCAGGGATACCTACGGAACAGTTACCAGCTTTCGTTGCAATGGATGTGGCAATTTCATCTGCAAGCATATTGACCTTAATGCCTCTGTGCCCAGGTACCCAACATATTATGACGTGCTGATTAGATGTATATGCTTTGCACAGGAGCGAATATAGCTCATTGAGTACAGGACTGTTGCGTTTCTGGAGTGACATTAAGATTTTACGACACTAAGGGAGTCTGTGAATATAATGGCTTTTTGCAATTTCCTTTTCTTGATACGTTTAACAGCTGTCAATACAGCATATGCCTCAGCAGTGAATATGCTTGTTTCTGGGTGCAGGTCGTTGGAGTCTGAAAATGATGGACTGACGGCTGCATAGGGAACGCCGTCAGGCGACTTTGAGGCATCTGTGTAAAATTCCTGGCAAGAGTACTTCGACTGAAGTTCAAGAAAGTGCATATCAATGTATACCTGGGGAGCGTTCTTCGTTATTTCAACGAACGAAGTATCACACTCAATGAGCTGCCATTGCCAGGGCGGACGTAGCATTACAGGCGCCATAAGAGGATTTTCAAAAAGTGGAACATCCATATCTTGACTGAGTTTCCGTACACGCAGTGAGAAGGGTTGTCAAACTGCCGGTCGATAATTAAATAAAGTTACAGATGTCATGTTGTTTACACTTGGGTAAGAGGGATTCTCATGGTTCGCATTTACCTTCAGAAAATATATAAAACTTGAGTACGACCTCTGAAGATGAAGCGACCACTCATTAGCTTCAACGTAAAGACTCTCCACAGGACTTGTCATGAAGGCACCGGTCGGCAGGCGGATACTTTGGTGATGGACAGGATCCAGCATCTTCAATTCACTAGGGCTAGCCGAATGATAAACTATTACCCCATAATCTAAGCGTGTTCGAATGACGCTCTTTTAAGGGTTCAGGATGCATTTCTTATCACTAACCCACGTTGTGTGCAACAAAATTTTAAGAATATTCATGGTTTTGAGGCATTTGTTTCTGAGGTACTTCAGGTGTGAAATAAAGGCTAATTTCGTGTCTAAAATAACGCCTGAAAATTTGTGTTCTGTGCTCACAGGTATGTGCTGTCCCTGAAAGTTCAACTTCAGGATTTGCTATGAGACCTCTTTTTTGAGTGAAAAGAAGACAGGTACTCTTGCTGACATTGAGCGCAAAGCCATTTTCATCAGCCCACTTAGACACCTTGTTTAAACAAAGCTGCACTTGTCGCTCGCAGATAGCGACATTACATGACCTAAATTCTATCTGAACGTCATCAACATACACCGAATAAAATATACAACGCGGTATTGATGAGCGCAAGGAATTCATTCTTATGATAAAAAGTGTGCAGCTAAGCAGGCCACCCTGCGGTACCCCAGTTTCCAGTAGAAATGGCCTCGAGGGAACATTACCAATTCTGACACGGAATGTGCGATTTGATAAATAGCTTTCGATTACATTAAGCATTTTTCCGCGGATGCCCAACTTTAATAAGTCACGTAGAATTCCATACCGCCACGTGGTGTCGTAAGCCTTTTCCATGTCTAAGAATACAGAAAGAAAGAACTGTTTGTGTATGAAAGAGTCGCGAATATATGCTCCAATGCGAACGAGGTGGTCTGTCGTCGATCGGCCTTCCCTAAAACCACACTGATATGGGTCAAGGAGCTTGTTTGATTCAAGGAATTGCAAGAACCTCCGATTTATGATTTTCTCAAAGAGCTTACATAGACAGCTTGTGGGTGCTATGGGCCATTAGCTTGCCACAGAGGACGGATTTTTAACTTGTTTCAAGACAGGGACTATAATCGCCTCCTTCCATGCCAATTGAATGTCTCCTGTTTCCCAGATAGTGTTGAAAATAGACAACAGAGCCATCTGCGTGTAAGGGTTAAGATGTTTTATCATTATATACATGACTCTGTCCACTCCTAGCGCCCATTTCATGCAGCCGTTCAAGGAATCTTTGAACTCAGCAATGCTAAAAGGATGATTCTACGGTTCATTTCCGCTAGCTTTACGGTTCAGTGCCTTACTTTCAGCTATCTGTTTATGTTGCAGGAATGATTTCGAGTAGTTGGTAGAGCTAGAAACTCGCTCGAAGCGTCCTCCCAGAGCGTTCGCCTGGTCTTGAAGGCTGTGGCCTTCATAATCAACCAAAGGCATGTTGTAGGTTCGTCGAGTAATTAATTTTCTTAGCCTGTTCCAGACTTTTGCTTCTTGTGTATAGGAATTTATGCTTGTGACGTATTTTTCCCAGCTTTCTCTTTTAGCGATATGACGCATTCGTCTGCCTTTGTATTTCACGTGCTTAAAGTTGATGAGGTTTTCTGCCGTTGGAGATTGACGTAGTAAATGCCAGGCTTTGTTTTGCTCCTTACGCGCATTTTTGCATTGCTCATTCCACCACGGCACGCGCCTCTTTTTTGTAGTCCCCTTCGTTTGTGGAATGCACTCTATTGCAGCGTCAAATTTAAAAGCGGTAAAATAAGCAATAGCATCGTTCACACTAAAATCTTTGAAAGTGTTTCGCTGCATATGGGTGATTTCCTCAAATTTTTACCAATCTGCGGATGCAACTTTCCACTGAGGGGGGTGTGGTAGGAATTCCTTTTGTTCTAAAGCTTTGAGGCAGATGGGAAAATGATCACTCCCATATGGGTTTTTGACTACCTCCCATCGTAGGCAAGGTACAAGTGTAGCCGAGCAGATAGATAAATCTATCGCAGAGTACATGCCATGTGCTGTGCTATAGAATGTCGGCTCCTTTTTATTTAATATGCATGTACCTGAAGAAACAAGAAAATTTTCAAT